>NC_134703.1:92236004-92540004 GCF_043290135.1 Rhipicephalus microplus | reverse complement strand
AGAAGACGGGATGCTGATACTCCCATTGGAGTTGCCAATGAAGAAATACTGGCTTTTAAAAAAGTTTAACCTTGCACCGGAGATGATGCTGAAATGACGAAAAGTATTAGGAGCATGCTGCTGCGACTGTTCATTAAATACATATAGAGTAACATCATCGTCATATGTAGTAACTTTTACTTGAGTATTACCAGATGGGGGTAAGCCTCTAATCTGCGGGTCACGTTCAACGGCCGTTAAGAATGGTTCTAATGTAATTATAAACAGCACTGAAGAAAGGTGGACACGCTTGACAGACCCCACGCGTGACTTGAAAGGGTTGAATTTCACGAGAATTCAGGTAAATGGTACTTTCTGAATTAGTGTACTGCGCGTAAATGAGGTCAATGAACTTATCCGAGAATCTGAATGGATGTAAAGCATTTATTAAATAGCCGCCATTGTCTATGAAATCGAAAGCCTTCTCTTGATCTAAGGAAACAAACAGACCTTGCGCACATCGGCTAGTGGTGTACTGAATGATGTCGCGGGTTATCCATGTATGGGTGTGTATTTCTCGGCCCGAAACGAAACATACCTAGTGGAAAGTGATCAATGATGCAAGAAACGGACTGATTCTGTGCACCGGGATGTTGGCCAAGAGCTTGTAATCTACATTAACAAGGTAATAGGGCGCCAATCTTCTGGTCTTTCTTGGGGACTAGTATTATACGGCCTATGTGAAAAGATGTGGATGATGTAATATCTCGGAACCACTCCCGAATGACGCGTGACACAAATAGACCAATCCCTATCGGAAAAAAACGAATGGTGGGCATGGTGGAAACCACCACCCACCATTATAGTGGATTAGTGTAGTGGGTGAATGGTGGGAAACGCCCACCATGGCGCATGGTGGGTATGGTGGGTGCTGCAGTGCCGGCAAAACTTGAGCACGAAATGACGTCATAATCACCGTGACGAGCTGCCATAAAAAATAAAAAAGAATTCTATAAAAACAGTATAAAAAACACCCGTCCCGTAAAAAAAAAAACAAGGCGTCACGAAGGATCGAACGTGCACCCTGCGGATTCCCATTCGAAGACGCTAACCACTGCGCCACACCAACATGACGTTGTATGGGGGTTAAACACTTAGTTGGCAAACAAACTTACGGTTCAACTTAAGTTATGTTTGTCGTGTACACAACATAGACAAGATCTACACCTGCTACTAAAAATTGCACATGTTTTAAACACAAGCAACTGCGGCCTGTAACGATTGCCACTATGTTAACGGCTCTAGTGCTATTTTTTTTTTTACAATTCACAACTTCAAGAAAAAAACCAAGTGGACTGGGGAGCAGCAACAGTTTACCGGCGGGGTCTGCCAAGTTTTATATCCGTTTCGCGCTCGTTCTAAAGGGTGACATCTGCTCACGCTTTATCACGCCTCTAGGCTCATTCCATAGATACGCCCGACTAATTTATTTAATTGAGTATTGCGATGCTTTTCGTGCAATGTAGAGGGCGGTCGCGCCAGCGCAATGCTGTAGCTTTTTCGCTAAAGCAACTTCATAACGGCTTGGCCAAAACGAATGCAGTGTGCCGGAAACATTACGCTTCATGTTGGTTCACCAAGCATACGAATTGCCACGTCTGAGTTCTCGTACAAAAGCTAGAGAAGTGCCGGCGAGTGCGACCGGCGGCTGTCGGTGAGAAGACACTTAATTACGTTCTCTGGGAGTGCTTTAATTGCGTCGCATCGATGTTTGTTGCTTCTTGAGCGGACACCATACACAATGAAAAATGCTTCATTTAGGTTCATTGATGCCATGGCTGCGCTGTATTGTCATACCTAATCGTCGAAATCGTGTATTCTGAAACCCGGAAGCACGGATAACACAATTGTACGGGCTCGGTCGGTAGGCCTAACTTTGATGGAAATCATGGTGGTAGAACATGTAGTGTACTGATCCCAGATTGGTACACTATATAGATTGCCCGCCATCATAAGCCCACCCATCATCTGCTTACTGCTTCCCAGCATTATCGCGATGGTGGGCAGAGCTTCTCAGCTTGGTACACCATGTGGCCCACCATAACAAGCAGCACCCATCATCTGCTTAGTGCTTCCCAGCATTATCGCAATGGTGGGAAGAGTTTCTCAACTTGGTACACCATGTAGCCCACCATAATAAGCACCACCCACCATATGCTCAGGGCTACCCAGCATTATCGCAATGGTGGGCAGAGATTCCCATTATTGCCCACTATCTAGCCTCTGCTTTCCACCATCATTTCCACTTTACCCATCATCTGTACACCATACCACCCAGTATGTCCCGGCATAACCACCATATTTTCCACTACGTCCCACCATAGCCATCATAATTTCCACCATGCCCACTATTATTTCCACTACGCCCACCATGTTTTCCAGTATCCACCATGGCAATTTTTCCGATAGGGATGATAGGCCAGAACTGTACATAAAACTCTGAGGGGAGTCCGTCAGGCCCAGGTGCGGAATTCTTTTTATTGCATCTAATGCACCCTTTATTTCGTCATCAGATGACGGTGATCACAGAACTTCATATGACATGTTGGAATCATGTGGTAAGTCTTTTAACAGGGGATGCCAAGAAAAGGGATCTTAGGTGATTGACACTAGCGACATATTGAGTCATTGTATGAAAGTGTTGAGTGAACGCCTGGAAGTCGCGCGTACCAGCAGCAGCTGGAGCGGTAGGGTTTAGTGAGTGAGCTGGCGAGCCTGGTGGACGAAGCAGAGCTCTGTGTGCATACCTTAGCACCCGAGGGTGCGCACACGGTGCACGTCTACAGCGCCAAGTTACAGGCGAGAACGAAGAAGCACGCATAGTACGCTGATACCATTCAACGAGCTCCTCTTGACATGCCCGCATTACAGAGTACGGGCTGGGATCATGGTGGGCAATGCGTATTTTCTGGATTAACAATGAAGCATCTCTAGAAACGTGGGCACGAAGTCTTCTCGGTGACATCTGAACTTGTGGTTGACTGAGCAGCCATGCGATACGCGTCAGATGTAACATTCCCATCCGAGACGCATTTCTTAAGAGGCGCCTTGTCTGACGAGGGCGCGGCCTGCAGTTCTGCAGAAATGGTCACTGGATGTGGGGGAGTTCAGTCTCCAGAACCTGCAGAAAAAATGAGGTCCGTAATCGTTGGGGACGCAGAGGCGTCTGGTGCAGCGTCACGATTGGCACACCATGGTCGTGGTTGATTATTGCAGCTGGCGTTGATGAACCGTCACACCTGTTCTTAGACAGCGTTCCTGGCGGAAGTGTGGGAGAATCCTTGGACGCCGCCTCCGAGTACGACTGTTTCATCAGGCTAATGAGAGTGGCATGTTGATCGCCCCAGTGGCGGCACGGCCGTGAGCAGCCCTTCCCGTCTTGGCCATAGACTCTACACCGACCACAAAAGGCAATGGTGGAGCTAGTACGAAAGTGGCCACTGTTACCAAATTGACGGCACACCCGTTGTATTCCTTTATAGTCGCGGGTCACGCGGTGACCAGCGACTTTCAGGTAGTCGGGTAGAGGTGATGATGCTTCATTTTCATACGGACGTATCGCGTGTCCCAGTGGTCACGCTTGGGCGCGATCTCATGAGTCTTCTGGTCAAATGCAACGCCTTCTCGAAGGGGGACAGTGCTTGTGCGAGGACTTCGTTGGGCACGCGGCACGGCAGGAACAGGACAGTTACCTGGGTGACTTGTGATCCTAGGTCTACGATGGTGACGCGCTCTTCTGGGATGGTGAGGTGCGACGCGTCCACGATTTCAGCCAGAGCGGCTTCGCTATTCACGGTGACTTGATGACTCCGGCCTCTGAAGTGCTGGACACAGTGCGCGTCTTTGATTCCTACTAGTGCAGACGTCGCGTCAACGACGTCTTCAGGACAAGCCCCGTCAGGGACAACGACATCAAAGGCTAATAATGTCTTCTTCGGTGGCTGGCTTGCCATAATAGGCACCCATTAGCCTAAAGACGCCCTGAAGCGTGCTGCTTAGCTCGTCACCAGGACAGAACGCCAATCCCAAAGGCAACGGGAAGATATACGGTGATGGCTAATCTCACTTCTCGAGCACTTGTGAAAGAACAGCGCGAGACCGTGCTGTGTAGCTGACTATTTATGCGTCTCTTTCTTACTCTACTTTTTTTATCTTTATTAGTTTTAGTATTCCCCTCTTCCACACGTAAGGTAGCCAACCTAGTTAAACTTGGTTAACCTCCCTGTCTTTAATCTTCATTTCTGTCTCTATTTCTCTTTAAGACAAAATTGTTAAGTATATATTGACTAGTTAGCAAATTTTGTGGGGATTTGTTTCGATGAAGTGTCATTAAATTTTTATATCAAAATCGCGTACACTGCTCATACCATTCTATATGTAAAATAAACACTGAAGGCACAGAACAAACTTTCATCTGGCGATGGCTAACCTCCCTGTCCTTCCGCTTAATATTTCCTTCTTCTTCATTTGTCGAGGCAAAGGGCGGGCGCATTTCTTTTTTTTTTCACCTTGGATCCACCATAAAACAGATATACGGGCATAAAGGAAATAAAAATGAGCGTTCGTATTCGATTTCCTCTGTAAAAAAAGAGTATACGAACAAGATTGAAAAATAAAACCCAAGTTGAGCGCAACCATACGTGACCCAAATACTAGGAAGCTAATTGAGCGGAAAACGTTGTTGAAACAGTGATATGTCATTAGTAAAATGGAAGGGGCGGCGTATGCTTTCCCTTTCGCACGCAGATCAATTAGGTGCACTCGATACAGACATACACTCGGCTTAATTAAGATAAGTCATCGTTCCTGCAGCGAAACTAATCACGTCAAGTGGGCAACAAATGAACGATGGAAGCTGGTTCACTGAGCAAGAACGAAGAAGCCGTGCAGTAATGGCAAAAAAAATGCCCTACGTATTTTTGCTATTTTGTGCACTCAACGTGCCTAATAGACTGATCTCTCGGAATATCAGCCAAAAAATAGCAAGCAAAGCGCGGTGAACAGGAGCAAGAAAAAAAGTGGAGAATAAGAGATTTACTTAGAAGGAAAATATCCTGACAGGGTGTCCTTGTGCCTCTTTTCTTCACAGGTACAAAATGCTGAACTAAACAATAAAGACATCAGGAAGGGCGCAAAAAATGTATTGGTATACGCTTTGCGAAATGTTTTCTCACGCCGTATAGTGTTCGATTAGTTCGATTTGTAATTGGCCTATACGTCGAGATGGAAGCGCTGTACATTCAAGAGCGGCCTGATGAACGAAGCCTCCAAAATAGGCACGATGGAGAATTCACCCGCTGCATGAGCGAAAATCAATGAGCGAAAGCCGTTTTCGCAGAGTTGACGCAGTCATTTTTCTCTGACACATCGTGCAATGTATACTAGCCGCCCCCAAAGTGATGGAAACGAATTATCGACGCTTAGATTATTGCCTTCAGCCTCGCTCGTAAACTTTGAACGTTCTGCCACTGTCGGTTCTTGTTGGTGATGTTTTTTGTCGCTTTACTTTGAAACATCGCGCAGTGCACATTTCGAAACGTTCGGACCATTATCGCAGAGAGAAAATTCAATTACGCCTCCTGTATTTAGTCTCCCATCCTTCCCCAATGCCTCTCGGCTATTTCGTCGTTCTGGCGGTGAGCACAGTGACGTGTTGTGGCTTTCGGTCTGCCTCATCTCCGACTAAATGATGGTGTACTAGCTGCTACACTTAGGCGCAAGCGCCGCTTATGATCATTCGTCATCCCGCCGTACGTTACGCAAGATTGCGGGATCCGTTAGTTAAAGTCTTGTAGCGGTTCAATTTACAGCCATAGTTTTGTTTTGTTGCACTATTCGCGAAACCTCATATTTTCATATATTTTAAAAATACATATACTTTCGTTGCGTAGAAGTATTTCAGTATACCACCGCAGCAGATGGATTTCAAAATATTTCCTTCTGAAGCATTGCTTGAGGCCATTTTTTTTTTCAAAAAGAAGTAGACGGGCGGTTTCATCGCACAAACTTTTTTTTAGATGACATGCTACACGTTCACACAATCTACGCTGATAAATCCTTACTGAATTCACAAGTTCTTCAAGAACCATTTTCTTCGAGCAGCTTTTTTCAGAGCCAGATTACTCACCAGAAAGTCATTCAGTATGTCCCGATATGTTGCTGCTTTTCAGCAATACCATAAGGCAAGCAACGAGCTTCAGAGTCGATTGCTGAACTGCGAAGGAAGTCTCATGAATGTCATTACGGAATAAAAAGAATATTACTTGTGTACATTGGAGAACCAACTCAAGTGAACCGACATGGCGCTGCTGGATGTTGTTCGCGCTCCACTCCTACGTAGGAGAATGATTGGGAAAACAAGTATTGGATGAAGTATCTCTGACCTCCAGTGCCGGGTACGTATACTGTGTTCAACAGAAACTCGCTCGAATTTCCGGGCCTCGCTTTTCACCACACAGACTGCCCACTGGTTCCTTCGTTTCACCAACACTGAACGCCCTCTTGTGCGCAGTTATTGCCCTGCCGAGCTCTTACGAAAAGGGTGCATTCATCGCATTTTTTTCTGTTTGCTCTCTCTTTATAAGTGCGCGCCTCCTCGGACAAAGGGACGCGATGTTTATCGTTTTGTTCTGTCATTGTGCTCTCGAGCCAAGAAGGAAAAGGCTGGTTCACGTTTTTCTGCCATTATATCAGTAAAGAAAGCGATATTTTTGCTTCATGTATTTTTAAACGAAATAACAATACAATGAAGGCCTTGCTTTCAAAACATGGGCAATGCTTTCGTAATGCACCCTACTGTACAAAAGTCGAGGACATTAGTATTATATGCCACTGTTTTTTTTTCAATTCGAAGCTTTGCGACCAAAAAAACAGTGAATTGAGCAAGTTTCGAACTAAATGTCATTTTGTGGTGTATGTCACATAAGCCAAGTCCGAAAGTCAACGATACAAATCGTTGCAAAAAAACATTTCAAGAGGGGCAGATGTGTTGATGGGCGAGTATGGAAAATGGGGCGCGTGAATTAAACATGCTCCTAGATTTATTTCTGCCTACTCGGTAGCTCAGGCTGGCCTGCTGAGCTCAAACACGAGGCTTCGATCCTAGCCGTGACGGCCACATTTTGATGGAAGCGTAATGTTAGAGTTCTCTTTATTGGTTCCCTCTATTACACAATTTAAGGGCATGGTGAAGAACACATGATAGTGGAAATTATCGGAAGTCCTCGTCTATGGCTGCTCCTACCATACGGTCGCTTTGGGACGGTAAACCCCGTAAGCCAAAGAGCTAACTTGGCTTCTAGCTATTCAAGTCAAGGACGCACCCGTGGAAGCGGTGAAGTATTAGATTTTACGCGCGTCATATGTAGCGGATAACTACACTTACTGGAGCCTCGGAAAAAGTTCGATGCTTGGGAATAATAGTTTTCGGAACATAGCTGCGGTTATTACGAAGGAGTGATTCCTTAACAAGCGCATAGCGCACGTAAATTTACAGCTGCATAATTTGGAGTCATTTGGTACATAACAACATATAGCTCAAATAATAAACCATCACGATTCACAAATCCACGGCTCCCGATGCATCTTAGTTACTTAAAAAAGGACAAAATGCTGTAGAATATCATCCATGTCTCTAAGTCAACACAACACCCTGCCTACATACAGAAACATATCTTCACCATTTCACAGCTATTCAGCCTGGTGAAATCTCCATCAGCTCCTATTATATACAATCTCTTTATTTATTCTGCAGTTTAACTCTTGTCAGTGATGGTTTAGTCAGTGACTAACATAACACTTTTCGGAATGTAATCATTTAAGAACTAAAGTTAGCCAGAGATTTGAATCAAGACTCTGAAATTGATGATGATGTTTTGTCATAAGACAGTCGAGATCCATCTCAGTATATAGTTCGGCATGGGTAGTTGTTAATTGGTGAATGAAAATATTGATGAGGTTAAACGGTAAAATCAGGTTAGTTGACGAAGCTTAGCGCTGAATTTTGACCACAGCATTTTGTCATAATCGGCATCTCCCGAAGTCACCGCTGAGGACATAATGAGGGGTATCATCATTTCTGATAGTATAGTTTCTTGTTTTCATTAACGTTGTTGAAGCTAAACATGAAGTATGCACTGATATTTTACAAACCCCTCATTCCTTTTTTGGGGGGGAGGGGGGGAGGAGCACTGGTGGCTTCCTGTAT
Source organism: Rhipicephalus microplus (assembly GCF_043290135.1). Taxonomy (NCBI): domain Eukaryota; kingdom Metazoa; phylum Arthropoda; class Arachnida; order Ixodida; family Ixodidae; genus Rhipicephalus; species Rhipicephalus microplus. The sequence goes on along the minus strand of NC_134703.1, from coordinate 92,531,759 downwards.
ATAGCATAGGGCTCGTCGATTCCTATCGTTCTTGGAAAGTGAACGAGCAAAAGCCGTCATACTTAGTACGCAGCGTTGAGGTGGATACTGCACAGTGGTGTTAACAAGTGTATCATGTCACAATAAGTAACCTCTTTTCATTGCAGCCCACATGCTGAGCATAACAGAAAAACAATAAGAGCAACGGACTGACAGCGTTCCATACATAAGAAAAGGAGATTGGCCTTTTGGAATAAAAAACCAAACAGAATCGTCCAGAATGAGCACAATAAACTGCGAGGTTGTGTTCACCAAGCTTGTATAAAGATTTCGGAACGGTGGGCCATACAATGAACGACGACAGAACGCCGATCGGCGAACAATGTGGGCCTCAGTGAATTGAAAAATCTGGCTGGACATTCGAAATCCGATGAAACAACGGCGCCTTCGATGGCGGACAAAATGAAAACTGGAACGTGGATGTCCGGTTTGTACAAGATTGGAAGAAGTCGGGCTTTGAACAGGACTGCAATGGTTTATATATTAAAAAGAGTGAAGTGGGATAACACGGCGGAGAAGGGGAATAAAAAGGTAGAAATAACATTATCCGTAAAAATCGTGGGTCAACAAATTCTGATAAAGTATTCCAGCACGCTCCACGGCCAAACAACAAGAAAGGTTTTCCGGGACATAAAAACACTCAGGATCAGTGGTGGAAACAACGGGATTGACCATTTGAACACGCGCAAATCATAGAAAGAAAAACTATAATCAACTGAACCTGCCTGAAAGTGCTCAATTCTGCTTCGTTAGCGGCTGTACTGCACACGTTTCGGGTGACAACCTCTTATCTGATGCGTGCTCCCTTTCGGCTACTCAACTGTCACAGCATCTAAACGCTGCAACTCGCCTAAAATATAAGCCTAGTCCGTTGGACTCTCCAATATACTCAGTATTTATAGTGCAACACGTCTAGTGTGACTGTTTCGATGATGTACTACTCAGACCGGCAGCTTTTTTAGGAACAGTGCTGCACTAGCTGCGAGGTTCGAGAGTTTAGCACTGTCCCTTTCTCTGCTGGTGCTTTGTGGTACCTGCGCAGCACAAAACCACTGATGTTGTTCTTAAAGAGACGACTCAGGTTTATTAATGAGAACTAACTGATAGACTAAGTTCTATTGCACCTAACGATTAAAAAACAAGCACATGAGTGGCCACTTCTTCCCTAAACACAACTGAGCGAAACTTAACGAAGTTCTTGTTTCATTAAATACAGTGTCTCGCGTAACAAGAACCAATGAATAAAAAAGTTGTTAACCCCAATTACGTGAAAGTAATAGATGGCACGCCGTTAAGTGGGGCTCTCTTTAGAGTAAGTTACATTGCACTTAATTAGTTGACTAACTAAAATCAATTACGCAATACAGTAAAACCTTGATTATACGATCACTGCTCGTACAAATTTTCGTGTGATACAATTTTTTCTGTTGCCCTGGTCAAGCCATATTGCCTGCACTGTAATGGAGGCTGGTTGATGGGAACCGATTTCCACCCCACTGCGTTTGATAAGAATTTACGTTACGACTCAAACTAAGAGAAACTTACTGAGTGTGCGTGAAGCCGGCATTGACCGGTAAACTGTTGTCAATGCGGTTAACTGACGGCAATTTTCCCTTCGCCTTCAGGACGGCTTTATGCTTTCCCATAGTGGAGTACTTGGTACTCTAAATCGTTAACCACTTTTTTTTTAAATACATATACTTGCATAAAAAGTGGACACTCCCATAGGGCCCTGCGGCCCAGCTTCTGCGCTGCTTTCAGCGCCACGAGCGGTTGGTCAGACCCAGTGATGTCTTCATCATAAATAAAATAACAAAACTTGGATGCCCTCATGCCCATACCCTAATGCCCCAAAAGCTTTACCAAAAGTCTTTACAACTAGGCTGCACACCCATGCTCCCACGAAGAGAATACATGTACAGTACATCTGAACCGCATGAATGTGCCTTCTTGTGTAAAACAAATGCAGAAGGACAACGCTTTCTAGTAATGCTTCACTGTTTTTTGTTGTATGGGATTGAATGTCCTAAGCGTAGCATGATGTAGAGCGGCTATAAAAAAGGCACAGGTAAATAAAATCTCTTTTTTAAAAGGAAATTTATGCCAAACTGGGGTATTTATTGTCATCCTGAAGAGGCAATTACATGTCTTAACAAAGAAGTAAACACGAGCAAGGCTACGCCATCTAGCGGTTGGTCGGACCCTTTCTTGATGGCCCCGGTGGACGCTCTTCAAATAGTATATTTCTCTATCACTCAGGTACGAACGGGTGCTGCCCGCACTGGTGCAGAAGACAAGGCAATCACGCCTACGGCAACCCAAGCGTGGACATGCGCTCGGTGCCTCCAGTTTGTCGAAATAGGCCATTAGTCGCGAGATGTGGCCTCCGAATTGTGTGCGCTAATCTTGGAGACATCCACGTGCCTTTTCCTATACAATACAGATGGTGTTGACGTCACCCCCTTTTAAATGCGAAGCATTTCTTAGCGAACTTCGGCGACATTGAGCGTATCTATCTTTCTATCTATCTATCTATCTATCTATCTATCTATCTATCTATCTATCTATCTATGTATCTTTCTATCTATCTATCTATGCACCTATGACATTTAGCTCTGCTGACCGTTTCGATAATGGCATCGATACCAAACTTGGTATGACATAACATGACTGTATGGAGAACATATTTGACTAGTTATAACATGAAAATCATGATATGTATGTCATGAATGTCATGATTTACATTTCATGCTCCTTCAGCTCTTGCGGTGGTTTCGTTCACCTGGCATTTTGCAAAATTGGTAGAGATTGCATGGTGAACACAAGCGACATATCCTAACATGAAAATCATGACATGTGTGTCATGTAACACCATGACTACATGCCAAGCTCATGATTTGCTCGCGGGCATTTCACTAGCGTCACATATACCAAATTTGGTATTGCGGTACGAGAGAGAGAGAGAGAGAAAATTTAATGCGGAAAGGCAGGGAGGTTAACCAGAAAACATATCCGGTTTGCTACCCTGCACTGGGGAAGGGGTAAGGGGAGACAGAAAAGTAAGAAAAAGAAATGGGAAAGGGAGGAAGAGAAGCACAAACACACACACACACACGCGCACACAGTAGTGTCACAATCGTTCAACGAGGCGGGTCGCTCGCAGAAACTTCATCAGCGCCTTCGTTGCTTTCTGGCGTGAAGCTCGATCTTTCCGACATTCCAAGATTGACTGCTCAGAAAGTGGCTGGTCGTCGAGGCGAGCAAACACTGCTGAGAGGGACTGTCGCTGAGAGCTGTACTGGGGGCACTGACATAAAATATGTTCAATTGTTTCGTCATTGTCGCAATGGTCGCATGCAGCGCTGTCTCTCATTCCGATGCGGCAGGCAAAGGCGTTCGTGAAAGACACCCCAAGCCACATGCGGCAGAGAAGGGTCGTCTCGGATCGGGGTAGGCCAGATGGAATAGTAAGTCGTAGGCATGGGTCCAGGCGGTGAAGGCGGGTGTGGAGAAAACCGGGCGTATTCCGCATAGACCTTGCGACATCCTGCGCAAGCGTATTAATCTTTGCTGCTGCGTCGCTTCTTGATAGTGGAATAGGTTCCATCACTCCATTTTCGTGAGCATTCTTAGCTGCATCGTCGGCATGCTCGTTACCGATGATGCCGCAATGGCCTGGTAACCACTGAAAAGATATGTCATGTCCTTCGTCTATTAGGTGATGGTACAGTTGTCGTATTTCGAGCGCCAATTGGTCTTGAGGCCCACGACGTAGAGCATTGTGTAGACATTGGAGAGCTGGTTTCGAATCAGTAAAAATGCTCCATTTTTGTGGTGTCTCTCGATCAATCCTGCGGAGTGCGCTGCGGAGTGCCGCGAGCTCCACGGCTGTCGATGTCGTCTTGTGTGACGTTCTGAACTGGATGGTTTCGGCTCTTGCTGGGAAGATCACAGCTCCTGCAGATCCTCCAACAGTTGTCGAGCCATCCGTGTAAAGTTTGACATGATCTTTGTATTCTTCGTGTAGCATGAGTAGAATCATCTGCTTTAAAGCTGGCGCCGAGAGCTCCGCCTTCTTGCGAATCCCCGGCACTGTCAAGCGCAGTTTTGGTCGGTCCAAGCACCAAGGAGGTGTTAGTATCCGTTCCGGAGGCGTGTAGACTGTTGGAAGGCACTCACGGAAAGTCAATACTCTCTTACAGAAGGAGGCACTCGGTCGATCTTCTGGAAGCGAAGCTAGGTGGTGGGCAGGGGCGCGAGCAAGGTGTCTAATATGAGCTCTAAGCACCTCCAAAGTAATGTGCACTGTGGTCGGATGATCTTTGGCGATTGCGATGGTTTCCGCTGTTGATGTACAGCGTGGTAATCCAAGACAAACTCTGAGTGCCTGGCCCTGGGCGTTTTCTATTGTGCGTATACTGCTTTTGCAAGCGTTCGTCAGAACCGGCAAGCTATACCGCAGGTACCCCAGAAACAGCGTTTTGTACAAATGCAACATCGCGTGCACTGATGTGCCCCACGTTTTGCCTCCGAGGAACTTGAAAAGTTGTGCGATGGCCGTTAGGCGCTTCTTTAGAGTGGCCACATGGGGACTCCAGCAGAGATTTCGATCGATCGTGACCCCCAAAAACCTGTGGGTCCTGGCGTAGCAGACACTGTGTCCATCGATGGTGATGGGATATGACGTCATTGCCTTCCGCGTGAACGCGACCAGCGCCGATTTCTCAGGAGAAATCTCGAGACTTGTTCTCTAAGGTACGCCGATATTGAATTCGCTGCTTTCTGGAGTCTCGCACGTACCTGAGGACGTGTTACACCTGACGTCCAGGCACAAATATCATCTGCATAGAGAGATATCTGCACAGAATCTGGTATGCGTTCCACGAGACCGATCAGAACCAGGTTGAACAGTGTGGGGCTCAATACATCACCTTGAGGAACACCACGGTGTGTATAATGTTCAGAAGTCGGCCCATCATCAGTTTGCATAAACAATGATCTCATATGTAGGTAGCATTGGATCCAGCGGTACACTCGCCCACCCAAACCAACTGACTCGAGGGCGTCAAGTATGGCTTCGTGAGAAACATTGTCATATGCTCCTTTGACATCTAAAAATAGTGCGACAGATAACCGTCTGCTCATTTTCTGGTGTTGTACGTAGGTCACCAGGTCAATGACATTGTCAATGGAGCTCCGAAGACGACGAAAACCGGCCATGGCGTCTGGATATATTCTATGGCGTTCTAGGAACCACTCGAGTCTGGCAAGGATCATTCGCTCCATCAGCTTCCCTACGCAACTAGCCAGCGCTATTGGGCGGTATGATGTCAGCTCTAGAGGCGATTTTCCAGGTTTGAGAAGTGCAACCAACCGACTTGTTTTCCATTCTCTGGGGACCGTTCCATCTCTCCAAGACTCATTGAATACTTCCAGCAAAGCACTTCGTGCTCGATCACCGAGATTGCATAATAGGCGGTATGATATGCCATCCGGCCCAGGCGATGACGATCGATTGCATGAAGCAAGAGCCATATTAAGTTCTTCCATTGAAAAAGGCAGGTCCAGGTGCGGGTCAAGTGAATGTGGCGTGTAATCAGTAGTAAGGGCTTCTGTGCAATTTGACGGGCCCGCAATCTTCCTACAAAAATCTTCCGCTACCTCGATATCCCTTCTATTTTGGAAAAGGGCCAAGGCTTTAAACGGAAAACGTTGTTGGGGAAATATGCGTAGGCCTCGCACGGTTCGCCATATTTGAGAAAGCGGTTTGCGAGGGTCTAGACTCGCGCAAAACTTCGCCCACCGTTGAAACTCCAGTTTGTCTATACGACGCTGGATCTTCTTTTGCATGCGCCTGGCCATCCGTAGATCTTGAATGGATTTTGTGCGTCGATATCTACGCTCCGCACGCCGACGAGTCGCACGGAGGCGCTCTAACTCCACGTCCGTTTCTGAGGGCCTTGAAGAATATGCCAGCGTGCGCATCGCACTCTGCGCTGCTTGTTTGATCGCTTGCTCAATGCCAGAGGTTAAGCCTTTTTCACAAGCGTGTTCAATGTTGGTTGTGAATGCTGAAAAATCGATCCTCCGTACGGTTTTCGGCGGGTGGTCGCTAGCAAAGCCTTCGATGGTGAGATAACTGGGGATGTGATCGCTACCATGTGTCTCGATGTCTAAAAACCACTTAACGCTTGTGGCGAAGCGACGTGACACAAACGTCAAGTCCAAACAGCTGCTGTACGTTGATCCTCGCAGAAATGTAGGGCTCCCATCATTAAGTAGAGACAGTTCATGAGTCGATACAAATGAAGCCAGCCTCCGGCCCGTGGCATTGACTTTTGAACTTCCCCAGATTGGGTGGTGGGCGTTGAAGTCCCCTATAATTATCCACGGATCCTGGACGCTCGAAAGAATGTCATCCAGTCTTTGGCAATCAAAACGGGCTGAGGGAGATAAGTAGACACCTATTAATGTGAAGGTGAGGGTTTTCTGCTTCACAGTCAGGCAAACATATTGGTTCTCATCATGAGGCGACACAGGTTGAATGATGTAGGTAAGCTCCCGACGAATATACACAATGACCTTGCTGCTTTCGTTTCGGGTTTTGGACGGGATTGATTCGTAGCCGGATAGCCTGATCGGGTTTGATAATTTCGGTTCACATATTACGATGATTGGGAAACGGTTAGAAAACACGTACTGACGAAAATCGGAAATCCGTGATCTAAGTCCTCTTGCATTCCACTGGATGACTGATGCTTCTCTGACGTCTTTGCGGAACGATTGTTGATCTCCTGCCATGACTCTACGCGAGGGAGGCGAGGACTGGGCTCAGCGCGTCCAACACCTGTAACCCGCTTCGAGCGGTTGGAGTTCCCAGGCTTCTTAGTATGTCTGCCATGACAGCGACGAGGGATCGTAACATCGGGATGATCTGTCGATCGACCCTTGACACATCCTCAACGGAAGTAGACTCGGTGGAAGGTGTAGGGCGGCGAGGCCTCGCAGGAGGCTCCTTTGCAGGCTGCGTACGCGGAAGCGTAGGCCACTCATCCGCAGTTGTGAGCTTCTCCACTTCATTTCGCTTCGTGCTTACTACTTCACTTGTGCTCGGAGGAAATGGGTTATGCGCAACACTCTGTCCTACACGCCTCCGTCGGCGACTACGTCGCCGCCGTACCCTTTCAGCAGCCTCTCTGTGGGTTGAATTGTCCCTAACCATTTGTTTGATAATGGCGATTTCCTTCTTAATCCGAGGGCATTCCTTGGATGCAGCATCATGCGGACCATCACAGTTTCTGCACTTCAGACTTGTTGCCCGACATGCGTCTGCAGTGTGCGGCTCAGCGCATCGGGGGCATACTGTGGTGTTTGTACATACACTCTTGATGTGCCCAATTTTCATGCAGTTATGGCACTGGAGTGGTTTAGGGACAAATGGTCGAACAGGATGTCGGAAGTGTCCCACTTTGACATGCGACGGAATGGAATCTCCTTTGAACATTATCTTTACACAACGGGTGTTTCCGAGGCGAAGTACATTCGCGATGAGAACTCCTTCGTTCGTTGGTTTTATGAGAGTTGGGAGGTCCGAGTTTGCTATGGCCAAATCAATGTCGTAGATTACTCCCGCCACGCAGGCACCGTCCATTGGAATAACCGGTCGAACTTTGATGCCTCCCAAATCTGATACTCTGCGAAGCTTGTCTATGGCGCTGGCAGTCATTGTGTCCACAGCTAGAATATTCTTCCGCGTGTTCACCCGGATATCCTTAATGTCGTTTGGTGCTACCCCCTCAAAGTACATAGAGAGAGCTTGCCTGTTTACTGCTCGAAGGTTGATGGTGGAGTCCTCGGGCATGAATAGGATGGTGTGCGGCCAGCGTTCTCCTTTTGACTGAGACGTTAATGTCCCTGCTGGTGAAGACGGCTTGATACTTCTTCTTTTGGCCTTCCTGCTTCTCACGGTCTCGAAGTCGTCATCCGACGAGTCGTCGCCAGTGGCCGAGTACAGCTCCGTGTCCTCGCTGGTGCTCGAACAGGTGCTTCGTTTCCGCGACGAGCTTGCCAAAGGTGGTCTATGGCCGGACAGAGCCGCAGAAGGCTCCGCGTCCACAGCCATGAGGCAGTGACTATCACCGTTGGCCTCACTGGTTCTGGGCCAGGCGCGCTGATTTACCGAGGAGCTCGTCATAGCAGACCTCTGGCTGGGCGGACCAGTGGATGACTCCGCGTCCGTCGCCTTGGGGCAGGGAGCAGCGTCTCCCGTAAAAAGCGAAAAACTTGATAACAATGCTCGGAGCCGAAAGCAGAAGCGTTCGAGAATGGATGACAAAGGTATGTGACTTGTTCATGCATGATAATCATGAGATGGGTGTCATGCAACAACATGACTACATGCCACGTTTATGATGTGTTCGCGGCCGTTTTGATAGCGTCACATGTACCAAACTCGATATTATGTGACGCGAACAGATAACATGATGCGTTCATGGCCGCTTCGCTAGCTTTACAAATGACGAATGTGGTATGACGTGACATTAATGGATGACGAAGGTATGTTACTGGTGAAAACATGATAATCATGAGATGCGTGCCATGTGAGAACATGACTACATGCCAGAGTCATGGCACCAATACATTACGACGTGACCCGCTGTGCGAGCTCACCGACGTTCATTTTGTCGGGTCACGCCGGCGACGCCTCGCCAGGCGCTGGTCCTGCTATATACTCGCAGGCACGCGCCACGCTGCGTTCCTTTGACGCATGCGCGTTTCAGCGCGTCCGGCGTCCCTCCATCATGAAAAGAGGGAGACGCAGTGTTGTCTGGGTAACGCATCGGCACGAAATGCAGCATGTCGGATTTCGCACCGGTTTCCGTCGGGCCATGCCGATGGACGCTGGTCGAGCTTGGCGTCAAACTATAGAGTGCGCGCGTTTTGCTAACGTAGCATCGCTGCGCCCAGCGTGCGCGCGCGTTAACCTACATTGGAGTATATTGAACCCTTCATAATGCGGTTGCGGCCGTTTTGCTAGCCCCACATATACAAAATTTGGTGTTAAGCTACGTCAATGACGCTACGTTCCGATGGAGCTGGAATTTCTGTAGACTCGCGTGCTCAGATTTGGGTGCACGTTAAAAAACCCCATGTGGTCGAAATTTCTGGAGCCTTCCAATACGGCGTCTCTCATAATCATATCTTGGTTTTGGGACGTTATACCTCTGAAATCGATCAATATGAGAGGAGGACGAGAACCGATAAATAGAAGCGCCTGACCTGAGGAAAAGGGCTAAGCCTTGCAACATCACTATGCGTGATTGCCTGGCACGCCTATTTATGCCAACTCTCCTATTTGTGGGTGAGTCCCGATTTTCGGGCAGACCTCCTGATTACCCGGGCAGGACCGTGAATCCCCCAAAACACATTCCCAACACAATCGCAGTAAGAAAATAATAACAAAGGTCCACCATTCAAAGTTTTTGTGGTTTTAAATAATCACGTGCAAATCACTCATTAGATTACTTTCGCCGCAGCTCTCTACCACTATGCTAAAAAGCGTACTACAATATAATTTAAGCTACTACATGCCAAAGTCACAACTAATCTGATTCATAATTGCTCATCATACGTACGATTACGAACATGATTCATCATCGGCATCTAATAGGTTGACTGTCAATGATTCAGAGTAATTTATTATGTTTCTCTGGCTTTGAGAAACAATAAATGAACTTTTTACAGCTTTTTACAGCTATAAACTTTTTACAGCTATGAAATCTCCACAAGAAGAAACTGACGAACTACAAAACAGGGAGACGTTGCTCTTCAGGTCCGTCAACAAAAACCCGGATTTCCGCAAGAACCACATCATGCATTTCGTTGTCACAGAACGAGAGTGCAGAGTCGTGTCGTGCTCTGTAAACATCATAGTGCAGAGCTATCGAGTGTTGACGGCACACAAAGTCGATAAACATGCCAAGCGTGAAAGCAAGTATATAGTTTGAAGAGACTCGCAGCTCATTTTACCTGTCTTTTTCATAAAATGCCACGAGCGCTAAGCCGCAACAGCTGCATCGTGACAAAGCAAGAATATACTGTGCACGCTATTGTTCTCTTTTCTTTTGTTTTGACACTTTTGAATGAATATTTTCGTGTTTTCATCATTGCACATTTAGTTCATATTGATAGAACTCAGTGTTGCGTTCTATGTTGGCCAAGCTGCTGGTCCGCCCAGTACGGTGGAACGCTGAGATGTTCGGCTGTTAACGAGAAGGGTGTGGGTTCGATTCTGGCTGCTGCGATCGCATTTCAATGGAGGCCCAATGGCAGAAGCCAGTGTATTATGCGATGTGAGTGCGCGTTGGCAAAACCATATTCTCAAAATTTCCAGAGACCTTCACCATATACGGCATCTCTCATAACCATGTCGTGATTTTGGGACGAAAAACCCGAGTTATTATTATCGATTGTCTCGTGCCAGGCGGAATATGTTCATTATTTTATAATGTGAGAACACGTTACCTCGCTTTGCATTCTTCTATGGCTGTTAACAATGTTTTTGACATACTGCCTGAAATGATTTTCAAGCGCATTTATTGCTCACAGTGTGGTTGATCTGACACTTTCACAAAAGTTCCGCATTCATGATGTTCCACCTTTATAAGTGCGATTTATAGGTCGTGTCACCTAGAAAAATTCTGGCTACGGGCAATCCTCGATTCATTACTCTTAAGTCTTGGACACTTATGCCACTTATCGTTTTTCCAGAACAGGACTGGGTAAGTTCAGTTTTAGTAGACCTGATAAGAATAATGAAACTCAAAATGGTAGCATCTTTGCTACCTTGAATCAATAGCACTTCAATATCTGCTTTTCTATTTTTACAATTAAGGCTTAAAAACTGAAGTGCTAGGAGATCTCTAAGCATTCGTGTGCTTTATTACGTAGAAAATGATCTAATAAGACCTATCTCCGCTTCCGCGAAGAGTTTTAATAAACGCATTTTGTTCATACAACTTTTCATGAAGGTACAAGTATGCTTAAATGATAAGAATAGAAAGTTCAGCTAGTTACCGAAAGGTCTTTAACAAATTTGAATATACATGTCACTACCTGACGACAAGAACTAAAAAAAAAGAAACATGGTGGTTTGTTCCTGCCAACTTGTGCGTCTGTATCAGCTTTAGTTCACTTTTGTTTTCTTTTTTCAACTATACTGACGGAACGCTGATGTATATAAATAAAAGCGCATGCGCACTCAATAATCCGATACGGCCTTTCATTTAAACGCCAGCAATCTTTGATACATCGACTTTCGTGCAGACTTTCTGCAAAAGAGGAAAACTGAGAACTGAGAAGAAATTCTGAAAAGTTGTTACTGTCTTGCCACCTTATTTCTATCGACCTGTATCCTGCTTGCGCTCGTGGATATCGACGAGACCATAAAGGTGACGCCAAGTGCCCTCCGCACCAGCCTGGAGTGAAGGCTGGTCGTCGAACTTTAGTACTTCGATAGCGCGAAGCAGGACTAGGTTTTTCAAAATAAAGAAATCTTGAGTATGTGAGAGAGACAAAAAACAAAGAAATCCAGAAAAAGTTTGGGATGGAGAGGGAAACCGGTGAACAGCGGTGGCAAGTTCAGCGACGACGCCCGCCCGCTTCACTATTGGAAATCGACGGGGACCGCTCTCAGCAATCGAAGCAAACTCGAAGATGGCACGGGTGGGGCAGTACTTCGACCCTCGAAACGCACTCACGGAATTTCGGCCACGTCGCATGGGAGCCCCGAGGTAGGCCAGAAAACAGATATTTTTACCAGTGCAGAAGTCTCGAAAGCCGCATAATGGGCCGTAACGCTAGCTTCAAACGGGTCGAGTAGCGGAAAGGACGAGCACAGAGTGTACCCTTTACAGGAACACTGGGTGCAGCTGGTTGACCGAGAGTCGAGCGAGAACGATTCATAGAGCGCTAGAAGTAACGAAAGCAGTTCACAGACAAGGATTAGAACGAAGCGACAATAAAGAGCAATGAGGGAAAGGGCACTTGCACAAACCCTCATTAAGGAACACAATTGAAGCGAGACCAAATTAGTTTGTACCCACGAAGTTCTCGCGATGATAATGGGCTTCCAAATTACTCGCTTTATCTTGTGAATCCATCGGATAAGACAGCTATCGCGAGCTCCTGAAACTGCGCAGCTCAGTCAGTCGGCCAGCTAGACAATCTCATCCAGGTTGCCAGAGGACGTACGATTCCCTAGAAACCTGCTTTCTGATACCCTCTTGCAACCGCTTCCTAATTTCTCGGTCTCGCCCTAGATCCGAGCGATGAGGCGCAAACGTCGGCGTGTGGCGTAATGGACGGCGCCGCCAACAGGGTGCTCCGTGAAGCTATGCGGCGAAGACTACCCGGTCACAAAGGATCAGTGGGGTCTTAATAGTTCGAAGGAGCCGTTAGGAACAGCCGTATCTGCGGCACTGCTGCGAAGAAACCGTGGTGATTGCTTCAGCTACTGGAGCTTCTGGCAAAGAAGAGGGCCTCTTTGTTCTCGACGTATTGTTTCGGTCGTTAACAAAGCTGCCTGTTTAATTGTTTGTTTCGGTCTAGTATTTTCGTGCCGCTTTTTTTCTTGACACAAAGGTGACTGACTTCAAAGGTGGTCATGTAAATAATTACGCATGAAATACAAAAGAAGAAAGGAATGCTTTTGTGTATCAGTTGTGTTACAAGAGATATTTTATACGTTCTCTGAAGTGCCTTTGATTCATGTGCAGTTCTTTTTTTTCAGAAATGCTATTGTTCAGCAATCCTACTACATTCAAGTTTTTTTTTTGGAACCGCACCGTTTTGAGGCTCTATACATCAATATGAATCCAAATGAAATTTTTCCAGTGTTCAGCAGACATCCGTAGTCTACTACACGTTGAGCAATATGTGTGTCAACTTTTTCTTGTTTAATGTAGTTTACACTACTTTGCATCGGTTGGCACTTTCGACGTAACTGTTTGTCTTTTTTTTCTGCGGCCATGAAAACTCGAATGTTCTACATCATACATATTAATAACCACACTGAGACGATTACGTGTCCGACTGGAACCATATGTATAAACAATGTAAACTTATCAGCCGACAAATCGAAGCCCAATGAGCAATAAAGGTTGCATAAATATAGGTCAGATGCCCTATACAGGTTAGCTGGCTGAAATTCCTATAGCTGTGCTGATCTTTGCGATAAAGTGCCGTATGGTAATTTTTTTTTTCGTTCGAGGATGACAGGTAATGGGTATCGAGAGCAGATGACGTGTACCAATAACGTTAAAAAACTTACCTACCAAGATTGACACCACGTCTTTTGACAAAAATAGGTCTTCCTTGCGAAATTTCGGCCATTTTGTCTAAGGTCCCTTTCTTTTGTTTATGAAACTTTCATCATTCACTGTGTTGATATCAACCTTTAACGTCACCAAAAAAGTTTTGAACAAATAATGGATCATTTAAGCTCTTGAAAATTTATGACGATATTCCATTAGTAACTTCTCAAGACCAGTGGTGACATTGTAAGATAAACGGACAGCGCTTGCAATAACAGTCGGTGGAATACACTACCAAAAGCGAGTCTTCAAAAGAAATAAAAACTGGGTTATCAATTAGACCTACTCTTTCAGTATGTTAGGCAGTGTTTATTTTAGCACGCGACAAGCTATTCCAAAAAAAATTGATTTGTATAATGTAGTGAACGCAGGAAAAGAAACAAAAAGCAAACAAGCAAGACGTCTAGTTCTCACACATTTGCTTGACGCTTTCCGCCTCTGTTTGCTGCTCGCGGGTGCTGCTATGTTACTCACGTCGAAACTACCACGTCAAAGCAATGCAGACAGAAAACAAAAACAAATATTACGTCAAAATACCTGAAATAAAGAGAGACCATTAATGCTTTCCAGCTTGTTCGGGCTCGTTGGGCTTTCTGCTGTCATTATTCTCGCCTTAGCAGCACACACACATTTATATTTATCAGGTCATTATCACCAAGGCGTAACGGGTCCCGGAGTCCACGTCGCTAAAGAATAAAGGTACACCACCGCAAATGGTTTGCGTGGCTGTACATCCGAGCTTGCCAAATCTTCTGTGCTACTATCGACTTCAGTACACCCGAAGATAAGAAGATACAAATATTCTGAACGCTAATGTGTTTCCGGGACATCCTTGACGTGTAAGAAGGAATGAAGGTACGTAATTGTTTGGTGTTCCTTTGTGTGTTGACTAGCTCGTCTGAGTTTTGATGCACTGTTTTTCACTCGCTTCGAGCTCCGAACTCCTATGAATTACGCATTGCCTACTCAACATGTTCGTAACATGAACTTCCTACACCATCCACTCAGCTTCAGTAACTCATCTCAACTGCGTTTTTCTCTATTACAAAAATGCTGGATAGCATTTTCTTCGCGACCCTCTTAAAGGGCCAGACGTGTTTATTTTCTTTGTAACACAGCAGAATTTGAGTCTACGCTATGACGATTTAATCGTTTCTTTTTCACCATGAACGCAGTATTTTCTCTCTGTCTGTACACTGTCGTCCTTTATGAAAAAGAACATGCGAGCGTTTTGCCTGCGCTTTTTGGAGGCTGCTTACAACACCATGAACCGACAGCTGAAAAGGTGCAGGTACGTACCATTTTTGCGGCATCCTCCGTTGCGAGATCGAAGCGAGAGTATGATCTAGGAACGCTAATCTACCGGCCACGACTTGTTATCTTGTTTGCCATTGAATAGTGTGTCCCCCCTTTTCCAAAAAAAAATGCGAAAGCGGACGGGACTCTTTTAGCTCTTGGTTGATGTTGCATTAGGCGGCCACCTCAGATCGCAAGCCACGCACTCGCGTGTTTCCTTTCATAAAGGACGACAGTGTACTTTTTTAGAAGCAAGAAAAAAAGGCATTTCGAGTGTTTTAATACCAGCTATGTAAGATTAGCTTTAGTGCGGTGAATTCAAGCCGCTGATGCTAAGTTTTTTCTCGTACTATTGAATGCTTTTTTTTAGCTGAGTACTGTGGGGAGTTTTTTTATGGCACGATTGGTAAACAAGTTGGGATGACATCGGAAAGACAGGCAACTGTAACTGAACACACAAGAAGCCGTTTCGTTTTTGCAGTAGATGTTTTGCGTCAATGTAGTGCGAAGCAACATTAGCGGGAAAATTGCAGGGGTCTAGCCCCTGAAGGCAATAATGAATGAGAATAGTAGTATAACTATCATCAATATTATTATATAATAATACAATAATGAAAATATCGGTGGTTTGCATTCCCGAACAGCAATATGAATATGAGAGACCCCGTAGTGGGGGCTGGGGAAGTTTAGACACCCTGCGCTGTTTAGCGTGCCCCGAAAGTAAGCAAAAGGAGTACAAGCATTTTCACCTCTACTGAAAATGCAGCCCCCGCGGCCAGGATTCAGTCCGCAGTACATCGGATCAGGATACCCAATACACCACCATGGCGGTTCACATTACACCACTTTGTGACCATTTATCTTTTATTACTCGTTATGCAAAGTGCCCGTTTTGGCTGGAACATTGGCGTTCGTGCTTATACTCAAGCAGGCACTAGACGCCAAGCACGGAAGTTCGCGATAAAAGAAACAGCATACATTCAGCGTCAAATGCGTTCGTCAAGTGATGCCCTTGTTTCACAAGCAAGTTAACCTCGGTATCGACCAGCCAAGCTTAACCATGGTGAACCACCATTAGCCCCAACCACGGTCCGCCTCGGTCACACAGCTCAAAGGCATCCTCAGTGAAGGAGGCGAACGCCACCTCCGTGTACGCCACCATTTCTTCGCTTAACCACCAAACCGAAGTAGCCAGGGTGGGTTTCCTGCAATTGTGGTTAGTCGCATAACTATGGTTTCGCGTACCGTGTAACACAAGCAGACCGCGGTTACGTTAACCGAGGTTTCGGCTGCCTGTGCAACGGCGGTATACGCGGTAGGCTCCTCAGTTAACTTCTTGAACTCGAATCGCCCGTCGTTACACAACACCAGGGCGTGTCTGAGTGCGCTGGCCCTCAACTTCAACACAACGCCAACTTCAATTTGTATTCACTACGTTTAGAACCACATCGATGGCATGGTTCGAAAAGTCAAGTTAAACTGAATAGCACAAAAAAATGTTTCAAGTTTATCTCGCATAAGCTACAGCTGCTTGAACTCATTACATATCTAGAGTCATCCGTCATTCCATGCTATCGTGGGTCTCTTTCACGAGGAAACTGCTTTTGAAAGAGGCCCCAGGTCATTATAGTTCATCGAAGTGGTGTACTAACCGATATATCAGTGAATTTAATTAAAGCTTTTTTGACTATGTGGGCATAGATATAAAATAGAGTTTTGTCAGGCAGATGTGGGGTGATGTCGACACAGTCCTTCATTAGCGACGTCGTGCATTCGCCTGAACACTGCTTGTCTCGTTTCGGTATCGAATGGCACGAGTTTACCTAACTGCATTAAACGAAACATACCTGCTTCAGTAATGACTATTCTGAATAATACAATCGATTCTAGCACGTGCTTCCTTAGACTGTGTTCAATTTATCGCCCTCATTTTCAAATTTTGCTATTCAGAGCACAAAACAATATATATATATATATATATATATATATATATATATATATATATATATATATATATATATATATATATTTATATACTGCAATCTCTGCGGAAAGATGATGATAGTACTATCATGACGGCGCAAGTTTCGCAGGCAAACTATGGAGTAAGGACGTAGCAGCTTTACCTTAATGAGCTTTCTTCTGAAAAAGCCCAGTAATGTTTCAGAAAAAAAGAGCAATTTGTCGGAGTTTGGTTCCCTGGAAGGAGGCACCGTGCCGCCTCACCGAAAAACAAACGACCTTCTCAGAATTCAATTTTACGTCGCTGCTCCGGCTAATGCGATCTCAGAAAGTGAAGAACCTTAACGAGCCTCTTTTCGACATTCATGGCTTTTCGATTCGGTGCCGGAGGCGGCATTCTCAAAGAGAAGGTATTGTGATTCGCGCAGTATATATTGTTCTGTATCTTTCCCATGTGATTGCATTTTATAGGTGCAGTGATTCTCTTCTTTAGAGTTGCAATAACAATATTGTACCGTCTATTTTTTAGATATTTGCACCCCTACTAAATGACTTATGTACTTATTTGTTGTAGCTTTCTTCTCAAGTTGGAAATAAAAAAAAACTGGAAGAAGGTAAAAAAAAACCTTCAAGGTGTGTTTGATAAAGCGCATTTTGTACTGGAAGGGATTTAGTTTTCGACATATTTATCACCCTAATAAAAACCCCTCAACGAGTGAGGCAATTGAATGTAAAGTTCAAGTGCTAATGTAAATTTTTAAGTGCAAGCCACTCAGTGTAACGCGAATGCTGCATACGTATGCTTGAAATTTAGGTGTCTAATCTGAGGAAGATCTTCAACAATAGGAAATGTTTTTGAAAGACTGAAAAAAGTTTATTTATCTTTGGATCCATTTGGCCAACTCATTCAGAAGGTGACCAATGAACTATTTAAATCAGAGAAGAACATTTTATAGGCCCTGCCCTCAAAATCGCGAAACTTACATGACGACAAAGACTCATAAATTAACACACGCAGAAGAAATAAGCATTGTGAGAGGCATTCACTGCGCTATTAACCATGGATGTACCCTTTCAAATGCTTTATGTGCTTTGTTGTTTCATTAGCTCTTGTTTTGTGAACCGTATGTGTTTCTTGCATGGACGAGATACGTTATCTTCTGTATTTGGCTACTTTTCGGAGGGAAACCCTATTTTGTCCTGAAGACTGACACAACCTTGTCGTCGCATTCCCACTGTATAAATTATACATGATGTTTTCTAAAAATAGCTTGCCATTTTTTTTCTTTTTATACTGTAATAAGAGAGAATTGTAGTTTCTTCATGGGCTTCTTACCACTCCCATCACTGTGACTTACCAGAGCCCTTCACGGGAAGTACAGTGCTGGTAGTGACATATTGTTCTGTTTTGTCCAATTATACAGTCACTTTGCAAAACTTTGCTGTTGCGTTGGTGTTGATGTTTTAATAATATAATGAAAGTAATCCAACATAATAATTACCGTACATTCGCGAGCGAACCCAATTCTTACGTTGAAAAATAATTCAAGAGGTTTTGGAGGTTGTAGGAAGGAGGCTTGCCTGGTCAGGGAGCGAAATTTAGGATGACTGAGACAAACGTACTAAGACGAAGTAATGTACACCTGTGCTTCCAATGTAATACTTTATTGATTATACATGCATTACTTGCTATAAATATCGTGAAGAAAAGAGTGAAAATGTCTAATGGAGAGGGTGAGGGGGTAGATGATGCGCTCTGCGTACCTCTCCACACAAAAAAAACAGGCGGAGGGGGGCGAATTTCGCTGTCGTTGACTCAAAATGTTTCGCTCCACTAGCTGAGTAAATCGTGTAAGTTATTGAAATACTAGCTTTGTTTTTCTGGCTTGTGTCAGTGTAATTAGCAACCACTACCAGCGTTGTTCATCTTCTAGTTTTGCGGCACGCATAGGAAAAAATGTACAGACCAACTAATATTCTCCAATCACTGGTTACGTGGAACAAAGCAAAACTATCTATTCGCAAACTAATAAAAATTTGGGCACAAACTCACAAAGATTCTTTGTTATAAGTACGTTTTTTCCTTCACTATCAAAGATCGCAATTAATTGCGTCCTGCGACCGCGTTGATTGCGACTGGATCCTAAAACATCGCAAGCGAAATAGCCTTTTTTCAATAAATTCCATTTTTTAAACCTCATATGAGCAGCACCATTGCATTCAATTAGGTTCAAAATGCAGCAGCAGTCACACAAGGCGATTGTTAGGAAAGAATTGAGCTTTCCGAAATTCATGAGAGCTGAAAAACAGAAAGCTTTAAAAGGAAAGAGTATATAATAACATGCACATCATATCTGCTTTAGCTGAAACAAAATCAACTGAAAAAGATTGGTGAAGGTGTTCTGCTAGTATTTAGCCTTAACTAAGAACTTATGGACGGTTGTTAGTCAGCTTGTAGTAACACACAGCCACTCACACAAAAAAGTTGTGTGCTCTCGAAAGTTGGAGGAATGTCGCTAAGCAAGTTGTTGAGATATTTACGCCAGCTTTTCGTGACCACTTACGCAGCGCCAGAAATAAATCATGAGCCCCCACCAAAAAAGTAGTTGACCTTTTTAGCCATTTTAAGTTGAAGTATACCTCAACGGCAGAGATAAAGAAACAAAGATACCTTGCTTTCGTGCCATTTCTATGCAATTTATGGCACCTTCGGGGTGCGTTGGCCTGACTCTAGAATTTTTATAAAGCGCCGTAATTTATAATTCGATACCTTGAAGCTATCGTAACCCAGGTGCATACTTTTCCTGCTACTTTTTGTCTGTTTTCGCATTGTGTGGTGCGTTGACGTGGAGTGCGTGAGAGGAGTAGCAAAGAACGAACCCTAGCAAAAAACAAATAGAAATGTCCTTCTAACCTAATATATTGTCAACTGCGATGCCGGGAAGTTACTGTTTCAAGTTGTCAAAGGCCTCAGGGAAGTCGAAGTGCAGAACGGCGCTGCAGTTGTGCTCCACCTTGATGTTTTGGTTCAGCAAATGCTTCCACTAAGTAAACGTGGAAATATTTTTTTTTTCCCGTAAGAGTGGGCACCTTAGCAGACAATGTTTTGAAAATGAAGTAGGAAGCAACAATTAGCTCTAAAGCGTTTTCATAATATATCTCCATTACCCGAGTGCCCATTTTACACAAACGTGGCGACCTCATTTCTCTTTTGCCCCAATAAATGAATTAATCCCTAAATAAACATATTAGTAAACACGCAACAGAAGCGTTGGATTTTGTAGAGCGCCATGATAGGTAACGGAAGTTGATTGAATGTGACTTCTTGAAATGTTTCTAATCTGCTTCGAAGTCTAATAAACAAGCATTTTTTTATTTCATGCAATAAACACTGGCTGCTGGAGCCACAACCGGATCCACAACTTGAACAACGTAGCACCGCAAAAGAATAACTTCGGAGATATGTTCACACGCTTAAAAAATTATGCCTAATATACACACCTAAAAGTGCATGCTTTCAACTAATGTTTTCAGCTGCAAGCCTCTTAAGGCTGTCTATTGCCACCTTGAGCCTCTTCCTAACCTGCTGCGAACACAGATACTGAGCTGGGTGCTACTATTTGAATTGAGAAGTACACTCACGGATGTATAGCCGATTGAGCTTCTATAGTTTCTCTTATTTGCTTACTATTTCTTGAGGAAATAAGTTTAAGCGAGACTCTTCGAGTTATCTTGTGAAAAAGACAGAATTTGGGTGGTCTGTTATTCGAAACAATTCGCGCCCCGCGGTTTTCGGGGGGGGGGGGGGAAGGAGACGGATGCGTTGTCATTACAGAAAGAGTGACTGGATACGGAGAGAAAACTACTAGCCTAACACACGTGCTTTCATTCGACGGATGATATTAATCCGCGGCGTCAATAACCAGCTCGGTATTATGGGCAATTCGCTGTGAACGTCATGGTATTCCGAGCTTTCGGCGTTCTCTCACACACTCAGATAAGGTAGAATTTCAGTGAGACTTAACTATGTTACATAGAATGCCTAACTCTAAGCAGTATCGTAATGGTCCGTTTTATTTAGTCATCATTGTGATATTTCCACTTCACGACGGGGGTCGCCTGCAGACCATTCTGTGATTTTTTTTCAGAAATTGTTGTATGACTATTATAGGGAATAAAAACATGTTGTATGTTCATACGAGGTGCAATATACATATATATGTGTATTTTTTCACACCGTGATGGCGCTTCAAACAGTTTCACCAATTGACATCGCATTGTTCTAGTGCCGATACACAGATTTAATAGGTGTGACATTCAAAAGATGAATATTGGCCGGTAATCATGCTGCATTTTTATAGGCTACTACAATAGTTCAAGTACTTTATAAAACTATTTATTATATTCTCTTCATGTGCCGCGGGTACATAACATACAGCCCCTCATTAGCGCTCAATTCTGAGGCTTATTTTTTATCAGGCACGTGCTGGCCAACGCAATAGGACATCAAACAAGGAACCTCAATTCAGCACGCAGAAACCCACGGCTCATAACCTAAAGAGGAGAAAATTTGAATGATCAATAGTAATTAAAATTGTATCTTCATTTGTACCTTGTAATCAGTGCACACATTGCGTAAATCTCGCTTTAAGGAAATCTGTTTTAAGTAGGGCACAGAAATTTCTTTCGACAATTAGACAGGCAAGACATTTTCTATATCGTCACTCACCGACTATGCACAAGAGCATCCAAACGGCCCCAACGGCGGCAGCAGACTTCACGATGCCACAGTATCCCAGTCGCATGGCTCTAAATATGAACAACACAAGCGTGCGTGCAGAGAGAGAACGAACTGGCTGTGCAGTTTCAATGTTTTCCGAGCAGTAACGACACCCTATCCTTTGTCTTCGGCGTTGTCGACCGCGGTCGTGCAGCGAGATCAACGAAGACGACTGAGGCGGGAATCGCCTGGCAATGAGCAGGCAATCCCGTAAGGCCGCATATTCGGCGGGCGCGCGCGTGTGAAACGCGGGGCCGCGAGGAGCAGTCGCGACCACCGCCGCCTGCTGAAATGAAAGACGGAGAGACGCCGCACCGGGCCAGGACCGCGCTCGGTTCTCGGAGTGCCCGCTAGGCGAGGCGAGCCCATCGACCCGCGCGAGGGAGAGCCGGCCGACGAAGTCGAATTTGAGTGGGGTGCCGTGGCTGCACCAATATAACCCGAGCGTGTGATGTGTCTTGCCAGTGACAGCAGCAGTCGACTCTGTCTCGGTTTGTATTTCTACAGGAAGAAGCCGACCACTAAATAAACAAAAATGTTTTGCCTGCATTAGGAGATTTCTCTCCGAGAAAACATTACACGCCACACTGTCTCGTTAATTGGCTTGGGATGAAGTTGATGGCTGACGAGGTGGAAGAGACCTTAACCAGCCCTATAAGATCCCAAACCAAGCGACAATGAATTCAAGGAAAGTATAATTGAATTATTCGTAGGATTGTGGTAATTATAATATTAGTATAAAGAGAATAAAGCGGACGAACAGACAACATTCTGGTGGTACGAACCAAACCTCGGACTTTCAGAAAACGCACCCAACGCTCTCAGTGTAGGTGCAGTGGTACACTTTAATTTTTTTATTTAGGCTTAAGCAAGCGATGTTCGGCGCCATGACGGCAAGTGTGGAACACTTTAAGTGCGTAGTGATTCAGGGGCTCGGCTAGTCGTTCATCCATAAAACTCGAGTGGCGTGCTCACGCTTGTTTTTTTTTGTTTCCAAAATAACATACAATAAATAAAAACATGTTAGCAACATCTGTATCCTTAGCAGAATGCTAGTATGGATCCATGTGGCAGGAGATAGAGTTATACAATGAACGAAATTTTAGCTTAAGATGCGCAGATTGTTTTGATAAACATATAACTTATAGACAGATACCGAACACATTAAAAAAGAAAATTTCACCTTTTACACTTCACTCTGAACACGTTTTTGGTTTGCATACTTGACATAATACATATAATATTTTTAAGTAACAGGTGAAGTTGAAGTTCATGTGTGTAACAGGGGAAGTTGTGTAACATTGAAGGCAAATAATTTATGTACAGAGAGGATAAATTAGGTCCCAATACTGATTCTGCGGTACTCCCTATGTAATGGGCAAAAATCCGGAATTAGTGTTGCAAAATGAACCGTTTGTTGTCGGTTCGTGAAGAAGCCTCTTAAAAACTCCAGACTTCCCCCTCGAGTGTCCTACCGTCCTAATTTGTTGAGTAGTATGTGTTGATGTTCAGTGTCTAAAGCTTTTCTAACATCAATGAAGACACCAATCACTCTCATGTTGCTTTTTAGGTAGGAATTTACCCTATCTGAAAAAAATAGCACTGCAGTAAAAGTGGATCGATTGCTCCGAAAACCATTTTGGTTATTTGTTAGTGCAGACTCTCGATCGAGAAAATTCAGTAGTCGTATCGCGATAAGTTTTTCGAACACTATGATTATAGAACTAAACACAGATATAGGGGCCTAGTTTTCGGGAAGGCTACGGTCTCCATTTTTGTGAATTCGAATGACCTTTACGATTTTCAGCAAATCTGGGTAAGTTGACGTGTGAAATGCGTGACTAAACATTTCTGCTAGAGTAGTACGTAGAATTTCTATGAAGTTTTCAAGTATAAATGTTGATATCTCATCACACCCGCCACTATGTTAGCATGGCATAGCATTAACGAGAGTTGCGATTTCCGCAGGAGTCGATGTATCTAAAGGAATTGACAACTCTATTCGTAACCGTATCCGACAAACATCACGGCAGGAATTCGCAATTTCTTAGGAATATCACAAAATTGCTGATTAAAAGTCGATACCAACAATTCTGCTGATATTTCCATTATATCAGCATCAGCAATAACGTACTGATCAGGAATATGTTTTATAACAGAGTTTATAATTTTACACGTTTTCTTTTTATTTCCTGAGTTTTTGTAATAAGCTCGGAATAATATTTTTTTTTACGATTACGGGTAAGCTGCGTTATCATGTTGCGGGTCACCCGAAATTTTTCTTCATAGTACAAGTTGCCCTAATTTGTTTAACTTTTGTGTGCCAATAGTCTTTAGTCTTTACCCATTGTAAAATATCCTTGGTCGTCCAAGGACAAATTGGCTCTTTGTGATACCTTTTTTGTACGGGATTTTGGATTGTGTAATCGCTTCCGTTATCTTATCACTTAGTGCGGCACACTGGTGATGAGAGCCACCAGAGTCTACTATACTGTCATCCATCTCTGATAAGCGTTGTTTTGAACTGCAAAGATTAATTCTATTGCGGTACATGGCGGGTGTGTTCCTAATATTTTCAGATAAGGGAAAGAAAATGGCGGTTGTATATTTATCTTAGATTACTGTATGATATATGTTGCACTGACTGGTTGTAGTGTCGAAATTGCAAAGTATATGGTCATTTGAAGTTGATAAATTACGGGTAGCCATGGTGGGTATTATAATGACATTATGGAAACCATAGGAGTTACATCATGGAAACCTACATGAAAGTGTTCAAGAGAAGCCGGAAACATTGTAAACAGTGTTGTAAACTGAGTTCAATTAAATAAAGGAGGCCTAAGATAAATTGAGTATCACCATTATTCACTAAAACTTCATGACAATTAACTTGAAACCACTACATATGCTTCGGAGCCATGTGGTTGACTCCTGCGCTGCGCAAGAGAGGGCACCGTCACCTCGAAGAGCGCATGATTGCTGATCAACTTGCACAGTGGCAGCACTTGGTGTGCTGAAAGCGGATACAACTTCACGAAACTTGCTGAAGACCTCATTTATCTCAACAGCTGTAATATGCAGAAAGTTGGTGAAGAGCATCAAAAGTAGTTCACATGTTACACTGAGTTTGCGATTCTATTTACACAAATACCTAACACAATTGGCGAGAACTGACAAAAACTTACAAATTCAACTCGGCAGATGCGACTGTTTCGATAAACACATATATATGTCCCTATATATTTGAACTGTTCACTCAATCGATTGCCAGCATCCGTCTTGCGCTTCGGCTGCATGCCAACGCGAGCCGTGATGTCACAATTGTCGAGGTGTATGCAGCGTGCACGTGTTTCTGTCTCTCTCTTCCTGTTCTTCACGTCTCCTTTCCAATCCAATTCAATCAAATCCAAATCTGAATAATATTTTGTTTCTATATTTCTATATCTTTATTTGAAGTGGCCCAAAAGTTATAGAATCCTCAATTTTTCCTACAATGCTGGGGGAACAGAACAACACACATTTAGGTTTTGATTCATTTAGAATAAGTTTATTTACCCTAAACCAAGTCTCCTAGTTGTAACAGAATGTACTAATGTTTCGTGTTATGGTCTCCAAGTCTATTCCTTCAATAGGTGCTGAACAATCATCGGCATATATTATATACTTACGATCATCATAAATTCTAATAATATCATTATTATATAAAAAGAAGAGGATTGGTACGAGTATGCTACCCTGAGGAACACCAAATTCAATACAACTAAATTTGCATATATGCTAATTTAACTCGACGTATAGGTACCGTGCTTTCCAATACAATTTAATAAGTTGAAATACTGTTGCACGTAACCTGCTATGTCCCAGCTTCTAAAATAAAAACTGAACGGTTTACTAGATCGAAAGCTTTACTGAAGTCTGGAAATATACCTGGTTTGATGAGTTTAGTTTCAAAATTCTAGAATATTTGCTCTTTTTGAACTAGAAGTGCGATCTTAGTGCAACAGCTCTTCCTTAAACCGAAATGGCAATATTATTATTATGTTGTACTTTCTTGTGAATTTCTTAATTCGACAGTGTATACCTTTCTCAAGGTCCTTTGAAAAGATAGGCAAAATTGACACCGGATGATAGTGGCTTAGGCTATTGTTTTTTTTCTTTCTTGTAAATTACCGAAACTTTAGCCACCTTTATGCTGTCTGCAAAAATACCGGTAGAAAGAGAGACGTTATATATGTGTGTACGTGCTGGTGCAATTAGGTCTACAATGCATTTGATTAGCCTTATTTCTAACTCATCCACAGCTCGGCTGCGACTGTTCCTGGGCTTCTGATATAACATTGTTACTTTGCGGCAGACGTCACCTCTAAATACATTGTGTGGCATAATCTCGGAACATGACAAGCAGCTTCGTAACAGTAGTGCTATTTCTATTCTAAGCGAAGAGATCGTTGAATAGGTTGGCGAGTTCATTTACATCAGTCTTTTTGCCATTTATGATGTTGTCAATCCTGCTTACCTTGGCATTCTTGTTTAGTAACTCATTTGATTTCACCCACCTTTTGATAGAGCTACGCATACAGCCGTTATCAAATACCCGCATATAGTAAACATTTTTTATTTTTGAATATCTTTATTAGGCTTATTTCGGAATTTCTTAAACTCTTTCGAATTTTCGTTATTATGGGACATAAGAAAGTTCTCAAAGAGCTCATTCTTACGCTGAATGAGCTTCATGCACTCACGTGTGACCCACGGTCTACGTACATTGTTTTTTTTTGCTTACGATATGTCCACGTTGGAAAAGAATATAAATAATGCTTTTTGATAATTTTTATAGATAAATCAGAACACTTATTGCTTTCCCCAATGATAAATACTTCCCTCCAGTCTATTCTAGTAATCTTATTCCTAAACATTTCTAAAGTTTGAGACGTAATGTTCCTGCACACAAGCTAAGGCCAATCCTTTCGTTTCAATTATCTGTTACGGTTAAGCAGGCAAAATGTAGGTAGGTGATGGCTAATATCACTGTTGACAACGCCATACTGAATGCTATCAGTGTTTCGTTTCTGTGATAGACAAGTCTAGCAGAGATGCCGTTGAAATCGTAATGCTCCTATCTTCCCTTCCCTAGAAGCATCAATTCTTTACCCATCCGGGAGCAGTGCTTACTACCGGTGCTGTTCATAGTGGTACGGGGAATCGCAGGAGAAGCCGAATGGGTCGAGAGATGCGGCTGACGGCTCACATTGTTGGATTACCCATGTCGGATGGGTGTGATGCCACTAAACGTCTCCTACTCTAGTTCGTGGCACGGCCACTAGTCGCACAAGCTGGAAAAAATGCATTTATTATATTCTTTTTTTTCTATAGCTTACGTCTACAATAAAAATTGTGTCTATCGATTTCAGGACCAAATCTTTATATTGGTTGGAAATTGTGGCAGGAAAAATTTTGCTCAGTATTCCCTTGACATGAGTCGACTCATGCCGGGGAAACCCTGTATGCTTATTTTAAATATTGACGTGATTGATGGTTCTGTAAACGAAGCAGTTGAAACTCTATGAACAGGCATCTCGGCATCACCGAGCTACTGGCTTCCTCAGGTTGCCGAAAGGGAGGTCTGATTTGATTTTTACTTGTTGGGCCCCCACGGCGTGCTCTGTTACTTCTGTTAGTCTTGCTGGTGATATTAGTCCTATTAAAGTTATTCCTATTCTGAGAGTCTTGTTAAAGTGTTTTATTTGCTCCGTCACGCTCAGTCGGCAAATGTTTACTCGAGTCAGAAATGCTAAGGTGCTACCTGTTCTGCTAACAGGCGCACTTGCCTTACTAGAGTTCTCGCCCAATGGCGCACCTGTTATATAGGTGGCCTGATTGTTCTGAAGACAAATACAGCATTGCGATACCAATGGCGGCAAACACTGACTTTCATCGAAGCAGGGCTGACGGCCTACGAGTTTTTCAGCAGAGACGTGAAAACTTTTAGGGCTCGGAAGCAACAGGAAGGTTCTGGAATCAACAAATTCTGGACACAATTGCGAATGCCGGCATGTCGAGAACCTTCGACTCGGCTAATGTACACCACAGTAAGTTGCTAGTCGAGGCAATCACATTTTAGGTCTAAAACTCTTTAAAAAGAAGTGAAAACTCAAGAGAGTAAGAGAGAGATGTGGTATGCAATAAGGCAGGAAGGTGAAGCTGAAATAAATATATGGCTTGCTAACCTGCACTGGAAAAGCAGTAATGTGGATGAAAAATTAAGGCAGTGAAAAACGAGAAAGCTAGGCATTGGCTTAAGTAAAGCCTGCATGTATAGATATAAGAGCCTACAGGATACCCGGCAGTCGGCATACAGTAGAAATCAGACATATTCTCAGACCCGGGAATGAAGGTGGGTTGACTATCGCGAGCTTTTACTCCACCAAGAAAGTTCAAATACGGTACTTCAGGTTTACTGTGCAGAAGATAGTGTTACGAAGACACAACTTTAGTAAATATAAAATAAAGTAAGGTATTATGCCATGGATTACAAAAAAAACATTGGGTGTGCACACCTGTGTCAGCGATTTGCAATGTGACTGTCGCGTATCGACATCTGTTGCCGCATCAGTGCGCGACCTGAGGTAAGCGCCCCTGCCGTCGCCGCATAAAATAAGATCAACAAATGTCAGCAAATACAGATCATGCTTGTGGTTTTCGCGGCTTCCCACCAAAGGGCAAAGCAACACGATTTGCGGTAGCCTGCTGCTTAGTAAGTGAGCATCGGCTGCCTGTATCGTGCAGGTTCGTGCAGCCCTCTACCACGGTCACTGCTTTTGAATTACCCACCGTCTTTTTGGCAGCTTGTTGGTCATGTACAAAGTGAAAATGTTTGTTCCTGTCACGTGTTTACACGGTGCATCACCACGATAGCTTAGTCAGCAAAATCTAGGTCGCTATGTATGCTCATAAGAGTTACTGTGCTCTGTGGAGCGTCAAGTGAAATTAACGAATACAGAGAAAGAGAGAGAAGTAAGTAGAAGATGGAAGGGCATCAAGGTTAACCAAGCGAGCATTCTGTTTGCTATCCTACACCGGGGGAAGGGAATTGAGGGAATAAAGCAAAGAGATACAAAAAACAGAATATAAAAAAAAACTTCGCCAGATCCCACGTACCTTGTGAATCGACGTTCGTCGAAGCACGAGGAGGGAAGGTGACCGTGTTGTAATGTTTATACGCGACACGTTATGAAATGACGCAAATATAAGTACAAATAGTGTACGTACAGACGTATATTGAAAAGCTGCAGATGTTTATATAAGGAGATGTTTGCACTTGTGCAATGATTCCAACAGTAACTTGAGTGTTCAGCAACAGCGGAAGCGATAAGCTCATATGAAGCGCTGGTGCTCGCGAGGATAGTAGCCCTGGACGCTCCTACGTATATCAACTTCAGCACATGGTACCTGACTACAATTGACGTTAAACCGACTTCACGGCTGCACCGTAGGAGTAGATATGTAGTGTTTATAATATTGAATAGCCAGCAGTGCAAGCACAAAAGACGTTTCACGAACACTAAGGTCTATTTAAAAAGTAGTTCTGAGCCTTGTCATAGCTTTGTGGTATAATGCTTGATTACCACGCAAATTTCTTGGCTTCGAATCATGCAGGCACCTTGATTTGTTACCAGTATATGCCTTAGACACAATAAAGGTGTAACATAAATGTCTCCCAACGTACTTTAGAGGCACCAGCTGAAAAAAATTGCAAATTTCTTTAGGCAACAGTTTTTCTTTGCATTCGTCTAATCAGCGCTGCCGATGTCGACTTTTTATTAACCCCAATACGTTCAAATTATCCACGCCTGGTCTTGGATTAGGATTAGGATTATTAAGTTGTAGGTAGCCGGCGGATCTAGCCTTGCATATTTTGCAGGCAATTGCCCCGCCCGGTTTTCTTGTCGTTTCTGTGTAAATATTGAGTGTCAATCACCTGTGGCCCATACCCGCATACCAGTGGCTCATACTCGCCCGCGGGGATGTGCCACTGTTTGGAGGAATGTGTTTCACCAAGTATGCGATGGGATTGGGGCAATACTTAGGTCTTAAAAATGCATAATAGTTTTCAAACAATCTTATGTTTCTATACTAACTTTTGTTCACGCCAAGTTAAGGGCGGGATAACGAGGATAGATAGATAGATAGATAGATAGATAGACAGATAGATAGATAGATAGATAGATAGATAGATAGATAGATAGATAGATAGATAGATAGATAGATAGATAGATAGATGACAAAGGTGCTTGAATTAAGCAAAGAAATGCTTCGCATATGAAAAGACGTGAGCTTAAACTCGACTGCTGCGTTCGAAAGTAGTCTACGCAGAAGTTCAGGTGCATCACGTTTCACTGTGGATCGACGTTTCATGGTGCCTGCTGGAGGCTTGCAAGCACTGGACGTTGATCATCAAGTACTTGTTGAACAACAGATTGCTGTAGCAAAACTAAGATTGCAGGAACAGCGCGATAGCTTGGGGCTTCAATAAATGCTCTATCAACAGCTTATGCCTTAGACGTTATAAAAGTCTAATATAAATGTCCCCTTACGTACATTCGAGCGGTCAGCTGAAAACTTGCGTAAATTGCAGCACTCAACCTCTGAGTAGTTTAGACGACCGCTTGAGCAAAAGATCGTCGTGGGCTCCCGCAATATTGAGGTCATTGACACAACATCATGTTACAGTTGTTGTAAATTTTGGGATTGCCGTTCAAAACGGTCAAAATAAGCGGATGTGTACATGAAGAAGTCAAGCAAATGTTTAACCTTTCCGAGATAGGGAGCGTGTGCTTGCGTAAGGCGATATGTTATAAAGTATAGAGGGAGAGATATTATTAGAATTTTCATCCGCATATATATATATATATATATATATATATATATATATATATATATATATATATATATATATATATTGTTTTAAACCATGTTGAAACGTGCAGAAGCAGAGAGAAAGAAATAGGCAAAGTAGGCCACGCTAAAATGGATTAAAGAGAAGTGCTTAAGGAAACAACGGGAGCCATCTGGCAACAATAGCTTGCTTCAGAGAAGTGGTCGTTGCCCTCCCTGGGGGGTCGTAACCGTATAGAATGAAGGAGGCCCCGCATTATGCGAGAATGCGATTCCGTCCTCGTGGTTCACGGGTGCGCTTGTTTGAAGAAGTGCTTTCTCGAGCCGCTGCCCTCCAAAAGTTTGCTTTGTGTATCTTGTGCCCGAGCACATTCCGCTTCCCATCGCATCCTCGGCCATCCGGGTCAAGACGACGGTTTATTGCACTTCAGGGATGAGTGAACCTCGAAGGAAAGAACGCACAAAGATATTATGCTCTACGAAGGAAATACGCAACGACAAAAACAAACACTGGTACATCCTCGCCCGTTCTTTGCGAGCAAGAGTTACGAAGTTTTCACCCTGCTTCTTTTATTTCACAACGGCCCTTTGCGAAGAATCGACAAAAAAGAAACGCGACAACGCGAAGGATATTAGAACTGGCGCCGGCCAGGGCAATAACACATTTGTTCGAACTGTGGATGTGCCACCCGTGGGCACGTAAAAATGTGTTTAGTCGTGAAAAGCGACCGAGAGTATATTGGATCAGACGACGAAAATAAAGCACCTACCATTTTGTGGATCTCGTGCTGTTCGGTTTGTTTTGGCACAGGTTGGCGCGTTCTCTCGGCGTCGGCGCGTTTAGTCTTGGAGAAAATTTAATCGCTGTCCTCGACATCAAAACGGCGCCGCCTTCCCGATACGATTGCGCGCAACGACCGTGGCAAATTGAATTCTTGAAAATGGGGCACTACGTCTTTTTTTGTTTTCTAATATACTGAAACTTGTTCTATTGCGATTCACGAGAAAAGCGAAACTGATAAAAACCCTTGTGATTTTTTCTGCAGACTGGCAGAGAACACTTTTATTCGGCTGAATCTTGATATGCTTCTTTTTTAAAGTGAGCTCTAGAAGTAATATGCTAGTTACATCATTGTTCGCGGTAAACCTTTCGTGCCCGTCGACGAGTATAGTCGTAATGAGATTAGTTATAAAATGACCAATACCTGCCATGGACCATAAACTTCTTGTAAAGTAGTTGCGCTGGGGTAAATGCGCAACTATATTACAATGCCCTGCCCACTAGCCAAAATCGAGGCTTCGTTAAGCAAATGGTTGCACGTGGAACTATTGATGACTATATTCGTTGTATTTGTAATTTTCGACGTGAGGGGGCCCTACTTCTACATGATTTATTCCATAGAGTGTTTCACTTCTTCTTGCATTGCGTTCACAGCTCTGACACCGTGCCGCGGCATCTCCTCACAAAATTACAAAAAATGTAGAATTGTAATTTAATTGATTCAATGGTACCATTTTGATAAGAAAAGGCTCTTAGAAATGGTTTCAGACGTTTTAGCAAGATGCTTTGCTAAGGTCACGAAACAATTAGGCGACCGTAAATTAGTAAACCACGTTCAATATTTGTGACGTCTCGAATATATATATATTCCAAGGGCTGGGCAAGTATACTATTGAGATTGTATTGCCATATGGTTCAATATACCAAAGCAACAAGTACTTCTGATACAGATACAAGACACAACCAATGTAATTGCATTTCACACCTTACCTGGCAGCAGTATTCCTAGATACTTCGATATATTCGCACATTTGTTGCTATAGATCGATATATTAAAGGAGAAAATACCTATGCACCAAAAATTCTACGTTTGTCTTCTCAGGTTGTTCGGAGGGCAGATCCTTCCATGACCAGTGAAATATTGTGTTTCTCTATATTAGTTAGAAGCTCGAATCGCCGGAACGTACGTCAGGTGCACTGGTACGTAATCTGTGTCGATGTTGGGGCCCGGATAATTCTTCTCAGTATTACCAAGGTGTACCTTATGTAGTTTGTATTTGAGTTTGTCTGCATATGGCGCCAGTCCCTTGACTGCCACTCGTGCAGCTTCGGGTTAGGGATGATTAACAAATAAATCATCCGTCTGTCAAAGGAATCGTTATAACACGCGAACGAAACATGCTTTATCAGAAGTACTTCAGCGTTTATTGCACATCAGTCAACAAGAGAACGAATGGAAGAATGCTACAGAAACAACTTGTAATATCACGCGAAGAACGGCAAGCAGCTCCAAACATGCAACGCTAACGACTGCCACAGCTCGACACTCAAAGCGCACTGATACACAGGGGGACACACGAAACAAACTCACAAATATACACAGGACTAGGGAAAACTAAAAACCTTCACAGTTGTAACTTTTTTGTGTGAGCAGCGCGGCGGCTGCATTTCCGAAGGAGGCGGAAATGTTGTAGGCCCGTGTGCTCAGATTTTGGTGCCCGTTAATGAACCCCCGGTGTTCCGAATTTCCGGACCCCTCCTCTGCGGCGTCTCTCAGAATCATACGGTGGTTTTGGGACGTTAAACCCCGCCTATCTATCTATGTGTGAGCGGCGTTCTTTTTTCTAAAAACAGGCGCTGCAGCAAGCGAAGCGACCTTCATGCTTTCCCTAACTTGCGGTGAGGGTGAAAGACGTAAAAACCACTCTAATCGCGAGATAAGCTTGCGTAAAGAGTGAAAAGTGAGGCGACAATCCTCAAAGCACACCCTTCGAGCCCATCCTGCAATATCGCCATAGATGATAAAAAGCCAACGCTAAAGCCAACAAGCTCCGAGTACCGCCAACGGTGATTGGCGTATGTAAATAGCTCACTGTTAGTGTGCTCACGAATGTCTCCCTATGTGCACGAATGTGCTCACGAATATGTCCATGCGTTGAGCAGCTAGGGATGTCGGTTCGACTAAGCGGGGGCGGAATTTTTCGTTCTAGTTTTTTCTAGGCCTTCTGTTAGTGTACAACGTCATATCGGTGACGGAAATACGTCAGTGGAGCCGTGGCAGACCATTGCAAGAACCACTTTCCCGTTAAAAGCATGAGGGCATACTTGCCGTCCCTACGATTCAAAGGGGTTGTTCTTTCCAAGCACATATCTATGCAGTGACCCCAACAGTAACATTGAAAGCGTTTCAGAAGACAGGGATGTTTGGCCAGCTGCACAAGTTCGTGTTGATGCACTCTAGTAACACGCACACTTTCTACGTGTGTGCCGTCCAGTTGTGGCCTTTTTAAAGAAGTGACAGCCTTTCGGTCACTATCACGTTTCTGATTACGTCTCTCGATTATCCCAGCTGCGTCCATGCCTTTTTTATCTGCGGCGCAGAGCTACTATGTTTCCAAACTGCACTGACTTTAATCTAGTTTATTTTCATAAAAAAAGTGGATGCAAGCTTTTTGCAACCGCTCTATTAAGCTGTTCACACTAAGCTAAAGTTTAAAATGGGTGATAAACCTAACGCTACGTTGAATGGAAGGACGTGTCTATCAAGTTACTTAGGAATTTTTTTTTAGGAAGCGGCGCACTAAATGACAAAATCATGCACACAGAAACAGACGCAAGCACAAGTGCTGTGTATTTTTCCGCACTGCTTCATAGAATATGTGGCTCTATAAAGTTCATCTTCGTAAGCATTTACTGCTTGCTACATGTACTGGCTTTTACACAAAGGAAGATGTGACTTCAACAGCCATTTTCTGTTTTAAAAGTAGAGTTGCCAAAACTCAATATGTTTCTTCATTACATTTCCATTTTATACCACATTACAAGTTCCTTAAAAATAATGCATTTATCCTAGTGGGCGTCAATTGTGACTACACGTCACAGACCACTCTATTCGCGTAAGATTGGGCTATAGGAGGCATCACCGTCACCGCAATTGCGTGCATAAATTGTCGGCAGCGCGTATAGAAAGATATACAGAGGCATTTTGCCATGTGTTTAGAACAAGTTGTTAACAATTTCGAGCACTTGGTACTCTACCATGGGAGAGCATAAAGCCGTGCCGCGGGCATCACACTTAATGAGAGCGTGTTGACAAACATAACACAGCCTACATAAGACATATACACAATGTGAGTGCCGTTGTAGGCGAATTTACTCGATATCCGGAAAATGATTCGCGTTGACTGCAGCCTAATGGTAATACATACGATCTTCACAGCCATACAAAAATCCGTGATAGCGTTCCTATTTTATGTGCGAAAGAAGCACAATCTTCTATTTATTGGGACACTGACTTTCAGCGGCAGTCGCGTTTTGCACGGTGCTCGATGTTTTTTTTTGTTTTACTTGTATGGTTTCAGATTCTACTTTGACTTAAGTAGTAGTTTTGGAAGGAAACAGCGCAAAAAAATGAAAAGCCAGACAAAAAAGGACGCTTACAGGTTTCTCCAATTTCTCGTTTACCGTGCTGTTCTTTTATTTCGATACGTCGTACCAACGCGCCCAAGCTACCACTTTAGCTAAATATATGAAGTATTGTGCTACTGAGACAGCAATGTGTTTAGGTCAATATTTAACGACTACACGCAAAAATAGGAAGTCTGATTTTAGCGTAATTAGATAAACAAACAAAACGTTGTGTGCTCTACTCCTAAGTTTCCATTAATACGCATACCGCTCCAGAACACACCATCTACCCAAAGTAACACAAGGAGCAAATAACACGTTGGTTTACGACTATCGAACCGCGTTCCCACTGTAATATCAAAACATATACGATATACAAAGGCTCTTTACCACTACAATAATGGAAAAACCTGCAAGACAGCCAACAAAAAAATCACTCGCTCAGAATAAAACGCACCACATGATGTCACCCCGTTTACAACTGAATACCGCGTGCTAGTATGTTTTAGTAAAATAATAAAACTCTATAATAAAACAGATCTATTTTAATCTTTTTTCCAGGATATTTTCTTGCTCATATTTATTAGATTACATGCTCTGTTTCACTCTCGTTTTACAGGCAGAAAACGATGCTGAAGGAACAGATAATTTAATAAAAGAACAGACTGCTTTGTTTAGTCGTTGTTCTTTTTAATGTCTCATTAGAAGCTTTGCTGTGTTTCATCTATCTAGTCCAACTATAGCAAGAACCGTGCAATCTCTCTTCTTGTTTACTTCATTTATCAAGTTTGTCGGCCTGTGTCTTGGTATTTTGATCAATTTTCTATCTCGGCATTTCGCGTGTTTTTTTTATAATAGGTCACATGGAATCTTTTATTATTGAACGCATCGATTACTTTCACCAAAAGCCACAAGCATGCGTCTCAAACTCCAAACGATTACATTAATTATGATAGCGCATAGTTTGTGAGGAATCGATCACGACTAAAGAACCAAACATTGCAACCATGACAAGCCGCTGCATTATTGGATATTTTTCTTTATTAATATCTCAAGTGGCACAAAAACGACATAAGGAAATAAAATAGATCCTAACACAATAGGTCCTGCAAGCGTTCTGGTGCAAGAACCAATATTGCGGCACGTAAGACTCAGAACTTCATTTCAATATAATCCCGTGTCGCCTCCCTCACTATTTCGACATTGCGAAAAACAACCGACAATCCATCTCCATCTACTTTTCAGATGAAAGCGACATATATATGGTTTTTCCGAACCTTCCATACGTCTTTTGCATGCGCGCTGACTCTGACAGCATTTCACTACTCAATATATCATTAAATATTGAGTCAACACATTTTTAAAGTTTTGAGTGATTTTCTTCACAGTCAATTACACAACAGAAACATATCATCTGTCGGACACAACTAAGATGGAATTCATGTGGTATATTCACAGTGAAGAAATTCCGAGATGTCAAATATCAAGTTTCCTATTTCTCTCTCTCTCTCTTTCTTCTTCTCTGTTCATTCCTAATGCAGTCAGGAGGGTGTTGCAAAAATAAAGAACGTTTTTAGAACATGAGAAAAATGTCCCAGTTCTTTAGAACTTTCCGGTTTTTAACTTGAATCACACGCATTGGTGCTTCTTTTATAAATAGGCAAGTTCAACAAGAATACCTATTTATCAATTTATACAGCTGCAGTGCTCCAGGTAGCACTGGTAGCTTATGCAATCAAAAGCAGTACATCAACATTAACTCTGCCACACGACGCGAATGCAGCTCACACTTTGGTTCCGAGTTTCGTAGGGCTGTTGATTAACTGATACAGCCTCTACTCTACTTGTGGCAAAAAATGTCCATAGTTGGTGTTTTACACATAAAAGAATCGGCAGCAGGAATAACACAATCGTGTATCTTGGAAACGCTTATTTTACTGTTTTCTTTATTGAAAAGACTTCCCCTACATTTTATTGGGTTGTACTTAGATGATTGGTTTAGCAAAAACATACCTGGTCTCATTTCACAAGTGCTAGCTCCACGCCCGAATCAACGCTTTTGAAGTATCGGTTTCTTTGAAAACTATCGGTCTTTAGCGCCAACCTTGCTGAATTGCTATAAAAAGATTTTGTTTAATAGATACAAAACAAGAAATATCTTGCGCAGGAAGGGTTCTTCTACCGCACCCATAAAAGCGCATTAATTTTTGGATTGCTTGAATGACATTCATATCTTTATATTTGATAAGCACAATGAATAGAGAACCAATGATCCTGACAGCGCAGTTTCAATATTTCTGGTGGTTCATTAGCAGCTCTCTGTTTAGTTGGTCATCCTTGTACGAATAAATACAGGCGGGAGGGGGGGTCAGGAAAAATGGCTAACAGAGTGGTACCGTCCAGTTTTCTGTATTCCTACTTTTTAAAGACGATAGTCTTCTTTGGGTTGTTCGACGGAAAAAAATTTGTCTGTCCGTCCGTCTGTCCATCCGTCCGTCCGTCTGTCTGTCTATCTGTCTGTCTGTATGTCTGTCTGTCGGTCGGTCTGTCTGTCTGTCTGTCTGTCTGTCTGTCTGTCTGTCTGTCTGTCTGTCTGTCTGCCTGTCTGTCTGTCTGTCTGTCTGTCTGTCTGTCTGTCTGTCTGTCTGTCCGCCCTTAACACTACCCCAAACGGCACCAAAGTGGTCAAACGATACTCCAAACGGCCTACCCCATCCGCAGCGCCCACCAATATTGCTCAAGATTCAGTGTTCATACTCATACTTGTGTGATTGTCAACTAAAAAGTCATTATTGTACATATCTGAGGCATCATAACAACACGTCAATATTCTGTCTGTGTATTCTGTAAGGCATACGCAAGTTATGCTAAGGACCGTAGCATTTATCACGTTGCTCTGATCATGCAACGCTTGCACGAAAAGGCAAGTGTCGTCAAGGCTTTGCTAAGACGACACGGTGGTTCGCTTACCTGTCGCCTTGTTTTCTACGCCTTATCACCTCCGAGAAGGGTGCGCAGGGCGCGCGCCCTTCATTTTCCAAGATAACTACCAGATAGCGCTGATGTCTCACATGTGACGTGACTTGATGAGCTCGTTCAGCTCCGCTGACGCAGCGCCTCCTAACGCAGCTCCTCCTGAGTACCATTCTATCGCAGCGCCTCCAGAATACCATTCATCGATTTTCGTGTGCAGAACATCAAATAAACGTTTTGTTCACTCTCTGCAGATGCAATACTATCGTCTCTAGAAGACATTAGCAGTGTAACATGCAGATACGGGGCCAAATTTTTTTTGTTCATATTACTCTCTAGTTCCTACTATTATACCTAATCTTTTTCTGCCCCATCTCTGCCCCTAAGCCTTGCGTGGCTTGGAGTTCTTCGCTTGATGCGGAGAGAGATAAGCACTTTTATTGACGGTAGAAGATGAAGGTTGATTCTACTTTGCTGGTGGTGCGCAGGGTGGTGGCCATCAGCTTGCCACGACCTTTTCGGCCCTGTTAATACCTTCAGGCTAAATAGGACGGTCAGCTGATGGCAGAAGTGATTCCCACACCTAGGTGGAGGATACTGGCAGTATTGTTTTGAAAGTGCGTTCACCTTCGATTCCTAGGTATTGTGATTTTGAATAGCCTGCAGGCATTGGTAATGCCCGCAGTGTGGTTGAATCGCTTTCGGGTAAATTTTAGAACCCGCTTGGGGCTGAGAAAATAATGTGCTTGATTATGCCTCCATGTTTCATATTTATGGCCGCATCATAGGAGATATGCAACGCTCGCGCAGTCATGTCCGTGTTCCTGTCTGGTAATGGCTGCCTTATTTATTAAAGACCAACCAACTAGCTAACCCTACTGTTTGCTGACGCTGATAGGAACTTGCGTCGGGTGGCTTCACATGCAAAGTGACATGCATTATATACGCCAGACTAAAATTTATGACGTAGATCATCGTGCTAGAAAATCCGGTCACTCGCGTGTAAATTACGATACATTTGGCTAGACATTTCATGACATATTTCGAAAGTAACGTAAAAGTAAAGTATCTGGCGAAATGCTAAAGTAAATGTCACTCTTTTGTCGGCCTCGTGCCTTGTTCTCGGAAGATCAGTTCGTTCTGTTCTGACTGTTCTGACTGTTTTGCTGAAGACAGGTTGAGGGGCATATTCTTATGAAACTTTCTGAAACTTATCGAAAAGCATTCCACATGCCCTCGGGTAAGGAACTCTCAAACTGTTTGTTTACAGTTTTAGGATATGTGTTCCCATTTCTGTTCTTATTTCAGGTAGGCGTCAGCGTACGGGATGTCTTACGTCGTCACCCGTATAAAAGATATATAGAACACGTTCGCCATTTTGAATAATGTATGCTCGTAGTTTACAAGTACACCACATTCTGTATTATAAAAAAGAAGCAACGAAATCTTAGTGGACCTATTCACACTGCGAAATGTTATCCATTAATATTGCGATAGCAATTATATCAACACTCTCGGCTGGATTTTGCCGCCGGCGTTACCGTCAGTAATAGTATATGTATACGTATATATATTTATGAATACGCAACGAAAAAATCCAGTAAAAGACTTCAGCGCGTGGAATTAAACTTGGAACGTCTGCATCGTCAATGTGAGGCGTTAACCAGCTGAGCCACCGATGAACTTCAAGTCCCAGAACATGCCAACGGGAACCTAAATATATCTACCATTTACTGCTGGTGATGGGCACCTCGGAGGGGAACTATCGTGTTCTCAGCATTACTACCAACATGACGTGATGAGCACGCAGCGGTGCGTGGCGGCGCGACGAGGGCGCGCGCCGCCACGCACCGCTGCGCGCGCCCTCGTCTCCTGCACGTACTATGCCTCGAGGAGAAGAGTGGGTAGCCCTAAAGCCCCTGAACGCACATTCTAGCACGTTTATCTCGCGGTTGGGAGCATCTCACGTCTTAGCTGTCCTTAAGGTTTCACCGGAACGATTCTGTTGTAGTTACCGGGGGCAGAAAGGTAACTGGAATAGTTGCAGTCTCCATTTGCGAAAATAGCGTGCTTTTCAGGCACAGGGAAGTAACAACTTAGACGCCTATTAGCGTTCGTCTGTACCTGTGAGTACGTTTTGTGCGTTATTTGTGCGTGAGAAACGCGGGACACGTTTCGATAAGCTTGCCAATCTGCACGTGACATTCCAATTTGTTGCTATGACGTTCATTCCTTCTCCTTTGCGGCAAGGTTGTCACATTGTTTCTCATGTATATTTTTACTCAAATAAAAGCGCTTGGAGTTCCTACATTGTGGGTAAGATGAGTTCTATGCAACTCTTACACTAAGTTGGAGTTACATCTTTTCTTTTTAATACTGAAATAAGTTTGAAATATCGGTAGTATTCCTACAGTTGGCACATTTGAAACTTACTACTAGATAATTGGCCACGTTCATTTTGAAACTGTTTCTTATTGAAAATGTCTTAACGCAGATAATAAATTGCACTTGCATGTTTTCGTTATTTCCAGTAGAAGTAACCTGATTGAAATGCAGCGCATAAAAAGATAGGCGTGCAGACGAAATATTTATGGGTGTAAGTCAACGTAATGCACTGAGACTATCAACCATAACCATATGGTAAGTAGCACCATAACATAAAATAGGCTGGCAAGTGGACCTTATTATCACATCAATGGCTAAGCAAACATCGTCCACAGAAGTGACAATGCAGATCATGTGTGCAACCACTTTTCATTTACAATGTACTATTAAAAGAACGCTAAAGAAAAGTGGATGCTTTATGTAATACGTTCTCACAAGCTTCGGTGAAAGCGTCACTTTTAATCATTTACACGAACGGTAGTACATTGAAAGCTGTTTTAGATTACAGAACGGTCAAAATTGATGGCATAGTTTTTCACCGCCACCACCCCCGCCAGTGTCTGCAACCACTATTACACAATATGACAGAAAAAAATTATATAGGAAAGAAAAACTTACCCGAGTTTGGATGAGATTTCAACCTGTATTGGCATGGCAGTCGAATATTCTACAACAGACCCACGACAACGCTTAAAACTGCATCGCAAAAAGTCTAGGTGTCATGGCGTGCAAGGAATCGTGTTAATTTAGGAGGTGGAAAAGCAAAATTTAAACTTGAAGTGACGCAATGTTTTTTGAGTAAACGAATGAGTTGTTTAACGTGTCCAACGCATTACAAAAAGCTCAGTCATAATTATTCGTCATCTTAATCCACGGCATAAACACAAAACTCTATACAGGGTCATGTTGGGCAAGGAATATCTTGAAAAGAGACAATATAGTTATGTGAAAGCGCACAACAACAACCAGGTCCCACACAATGCGAATAACGTTACAAATGTCTTACCTACAATCCATCATCATGGATTACGGACCCAAAAAATATAACGCCTCCATGATGTGTAGCGGGTACCTAGCGTCTCCTCAGAATGACGGATAATGCCTGATTGGTGCTTCCCTACTCCACAAAAAATATGACGACTTAAAGCGAAGATTGTGCCTTGAAGGGTACTTGGATTAGTTGCACCGAATAAGTTAAGATTAGTTGCACCGAATAAGTTGCATGGTGCCTGAGCTGCGTGTTACGCACACACCTGGCGTATGTGATGACCTATTTCTATTTGTGTTGGTGTCGTTTATTCTCCCTCTCTTTTTTTCTTTCCTACTACATTTATCTCCTTTTTTTTCTATTCCGAAAAACTCAATGTGCTGTGCCTTTCAAGGTGGCAAAGGTGTACCCGTTTCCCTATGAAATGGCTCTTGGTCTTCGTATTTTTTGTTTATACCGTACTTTATTAATAATAATAATAATAATAATAATAATAATAACATACTGTTTTTCAATAATGTCCGAGAGTACTGATACGCATTAGGAAAAAAATTGTGCAAGCTATCAAGAAAAAAATATCATGTACCAGTGATTATAATTTCACGTAAACAATTACTACTTTGAGGCTAACTCTGAAAATTTATGTTAGGCATTTTTTCTTTCTGATTTTGTCGTTGTAGTAATTTTAATAAGTGTAGGGATTCAACGTCTGAAAACCATGACATTATTTTGAATGTTGCCGTAGTGGAGGGCTTCGGAATTCTAAACTACGTATAGTACAGCTCGTCCAAATTGACCGTTTAAAATTTTGCCTTTTCCATTTATTTGCACCCAAATCTAGATACACGGGCCTAAAATCTAAAATGCAGCCCCAGTGGCTAGGATTGATTCCCGCGACCTTTCGGGTCAGCAGTCGAGTGGCATGAACACTGCAATACCTTGGTGGAGTATCGTTCTAGTCACTGAAACATTTCTACTTAGACATTTTGTGTTGTTGACTATACTATTATAAAATCTTAGAAACCAACTAACCTGGATACGACAAAACTAAGCTCAATTTTCACCCGTCCACCCGGCGAGCGTTTCTGAATTTGAAAGGTCATATCTCGTGATATTTTTTAAGTCTTTTGAAAATAGCAAGAAATAGGAAGAGTACGTGCGTGTGTTTCGCAATCATTTTCACACTGAACGGGTTCACACTTCTATCCGCTTGAACCAATTTTTCGTTCTCGCAGTGTAAGGAAACTCGCTACCACCCGTTCAGGATCAGGAACGCAAAAATTAATAACCACGTGATCATGTTTCTGGCAGCAATTTACAACAAAAAGAGAGAAACAGCCAGGCTCGCTCCCATGCCCGGCTTATCTGAGCAAACAAAATGCGCTTCGTGCGGGACTCGAGCAATGGGTTCACTTTTTTTTCGCTAGCGTACAGCACGCGTATGCTATTCTCATCTTCTAGCGAGCACTGTACTGAGTGTAGCAACATTCTTTCAATGTGGCTTATATGAAACATACGAAAGTCTCAAACTTCAGAGCAGTCACAGAGCTTCGATTTTACTATATACAGCTGTTTACGTTTTTGAAATGTGTGCATTGCTTTAAAGAAATTTTCAAGTTATAACCGAACTAGTAAAAAAAATGGCAGCATATCCACGGAGTGAATGATGGAGAGTGGGGCGAAGAATTCGTTCGTTCATTCGTTCTTGCTTCCATCCGTCCATGCGTTCGTCAGTGTGACCGTCCATGCGTCCATCGGCCCGTCCGTGCGTGCGTCTGTTCGTGCGTCCGTCCCTGCGTTCGTCCATGCAGCCGCCCCTGTGTCCGTTCATGCGTCCATTCATGCATCTGTCTATGTGTCCGTTCGTCCATCTATTCAACACTCCAAGTACCACCATCTCGCATATTTTCATCATATATTCCCCATATAGAAGCACCGCCATTCATCGGACATTCCAAGGACTAAACGAGAGGTGGCACACGCACACTTTCTTACGGCTTGCGCTTCGGGTCCACTTCCCACCTTTAACCACCTCGAGTTTATGGTATATACTAGTTCACTGTATTCATGGCACTGCGGCTGAACACTCGCTAAACCTTTCGAAAACCAAGGAGGTTACGCCCAGCAAGTATGACGTAGCAAACTTTTTCAGCCATTGGCAATGTACATGCCAATGGCTGCTATTGGGAAATGAGAGGCGGAGAATTCGGCTTTTACTTTCTTACGGCTTGCACTTCGTATCTACTTCCTATTTTTAACCACCTCAAGTTCATTCATGGTATATACAAGTTCCTTGTATTCATGGCACTGCGGCTCAACGCTCGCTAAACCTTTCTAAGGCTAAGGAGATTACACCCAGCGAGTATAACGTAGCAACCCTTTCTTGTCAGATAGTGCTCAATGTACATGCCAATGGCTGCTAATGGTGATCGCAGCTTGCGCGTTAACTAAAAGCCAAATGCTCCTGTCTCTCATTCCCCATTAGCAGCCATTAACATGTACATAGAGCACTATTTTTCATTGTTCAACAACGCACAGAAGTCTCTCACCGGCACCACCTTGGAGGTCAAAATTTTATACTTCTTACATACTACGGAAGACGAACGGGTGCCGTTATAAGGAGCTGCGCCCCTAAAAAAAGTCACAACTTTTCCGTAAAGGCGAAGCAATAAATGCAATCGCTACAAATTGGAAAGTCAAGTGCAGAATGGCAAGCAGATCAAAACGTACCCCGCGTTTCTCACGCAAGATTATCGCACGAAACGCAGGCACAGCTACAGATGAACGCGAGTAAGTGTCTCAGTCGTTACTGTGTTGTGTCCGCAAACGGAGACACTGCAACAATTTCAGTGACTTGTGGGGGCCTGGCTACTACAACATAATTTTTCCGGTGAAAGCTAAAGGCCAGCCAAGACAAACGATCCTCCCCACCGCAAGATAAGGGCACGCGAGTGGACGTTAAATTCACCCCCTCTTCTCCGCGAGGCAAAGTACGCCTGGGATTAGAGCGCGCGTTACTTGTTCCAAATGCTGAAAACACGATAGTGCCCCCCCCCCCAGATGCCTGCCCTATCGGCAAGAGGCAAGATATAAATAGCTTGCGGTTTGAACGTTGAATGACGGGCTGTTCCGTGGCTCAGTGGTTAACGCCTTGCAGTAACGTTTCAGAGGTTCCAAGTTCGATTGCACGCGCCGGAGTCTTTCTCTGCTATTTCCTTTTTCTTGCTTTTTTCATATATATAGATACCTAGAGATCCCAGGTGAGCGATGATAAGGTACGCACCAACGACGACGCCGACGCCGGTGGCAAAATCCAGCTGCTGAAAGTGCCCATAGAATCGCTATCGAAAAAAGGTCAATGAAAATTTTTCATTATATGAGAAGCTTGGTTTTGACGTCTCCATCTCTATATGTCTTGCAAAAGAAAACCAACAAAATAGTTCTGTAAATTACACCTGATAATAAATGAAAAACAGTAAATCATCCCGTATTATATCAAAACTTTGCTATACGAAAGATTAACACGGGGAACTTGCAAAACATTAATTAGTATTCCTACTAGTTTCGTAAGATCTCTAAGTCGAAATTAAGTTTGACAGCTACAGGATATATATTAAATGTTGTTTACACAATTTAAGCACCTAGTTTTGTAGATGTCTATTAATTGTGTAACATCGTAGTGCAGTAATTGTAAGTGTCCCGATAAAACGTTTACACAAAATGATTTGAAAGTTTAAAAGTCATGCTTGGTGGAGATACATTCTACAAAAAATGGTTTCTCAGCCTAAAGAGGTCGTGTTATAAGCAATCTACTCATTGTTTCAA
Source organism: Rhipicephalus microplus (assembly GCF_043290135.1). Classification (NCBI taxonomy): domain Eukaryota; kingdom Metazoa; phylum Arthropoda; class Arachnida; order Ixodida; family Ixodidae; genus Rhipicephalus; species Rhipicephalus microplus. The sequence goes on along the minus strand of NC_134703.1, from coordinate 92,486,835 downwards.
TAATGCGTTCATGCAAATTAGCTGCTTTGAAAAGAAAGAAAAGTTGCTTCACCTATTCAGTGAAACGCAGGCTTTTTAAAGTGAGGCCACCACGTAAAACAGCATTAGGACAAAGTCATTACAAATTACGGTAAACCATCAAACCTGCAATGATAAAAAGAATTACACGTGAATGAAGTCATCGGATCTTGCATTCAACATAGTAATGAGTACATCATACAAAATAATGCTTTTCTTGGTATCTAGATGTCCACTCTGAGATCCATGCGGCTATCCCTTCGTACCGACGGTGTTACTCGACGTTCCCTTTCGAACAACTAGATTCAAACATTGCTGATTTGGCACTGGCAGGTGGCCACACGCACGGTGTGACTCATGAATATTTAACGAGCTCTAAACCACACATTCGTCCTCATTTCTGCATCGTCGGCCACCTACGGAAGGCGGTAGGCTTTCTATATAGGGATCACAGTGACCGGACATGCTGATGACTTCGACTCATATAGAATTGTGTCGCAAGGTACGTCCGTATCCAGGCAGATGTGTCACCTCTTTTTTTTAATATGAATGTCATCTTTTTATAGCACTTGCTCCTGCTCGTTTTTTATTCGTGGTACGGGAACGTACCTGCTTATGGATGTTTGTACCTGTCAGTCTGTTTTGCCGCACTTTGAATTGATTAGGACACGCAATTAGTGATATTCTAAGCAAGAATGTAACACGGGGTGCAAACACAGTCTCGTTATCATCCTGAATTTATTTTACTGGTTCCAGCTTCTAGCCCAGCGTCATGGTCAACCAGCCATGTAAATAGCGCAAGTGAGCAGAAAATAAGGAAACTGAAATGTGAAATCAGACAAGCAGGTAGAAAGAATTTTCGAAATAATAAATGACAGACTAATATAAAACAAATAACGTTGAATTTATCAGCTCACGCAGGGATATGTTTAATCTCCACAAAACTGACTGCTATTGTCGTCTCGCTGCTTTGTGGACATGCATTTACCATTCTTTTATGCCTTAAAGCAGTCAAGGGGCCTTCTGATTTGGTTAAACTGCTGCATGGTCGCAGTGCCATGGACTTTACTGCAAGCGCACTTAGGTGAACTAAGACTTCATACGATTGACTTTTTGCTTATCAGGGTCGTTTTTAAAAGAAGTCATCTTGAGAATATCGTCATCTTTCTCAAGTCAATCACCGGCATAACTTATCTAATGACATATATTCATCTCTTAAGTCAGGAAGACTGCCTGATAAAACCTAACGAGTACTCTAGCGTACCTGCGGAGAGTATTTTAAACATCCCTTTCTTGTTTGTCCTTTTTACACTCTTAAATACATAATGATGTAGAAACAAATTTTTATGGGTATTTTTGTACTATCTTGTTTTCATTAGCCATGCAATATCTATCAAAATGTGGTTGTACTAATAGATAGTCGTTTAATTGTTTTGTTGTTGCTGCTGCTGGTTTGTATTTTGTTGTTTAGCCTGTCTGAGTACAAACTCTGAAGCACCACACACTGCCAGTTTGAATATGCGCACAGACTGTCACCTATTTATTGTATATTGAATCCCTTATGCAACGCATGCTGATGTATTTATGGTGCTTCATTAAAAAAAACTAATTCGAATACTGTCAATGCTAAAAACAGCCAAAAATAAAAAAGAGGGGAAGATTCGGTAGGTCAAGCAAGGCCTGAAAAAGCTAAACTGGAGGATTATGAAGTTTATTCTGATTGCTTCTAGGTTGTTATTAGGCTTACGTAGGTGATGCTAGGTTACTCACTGGTCGAATTACGTGGGAATAATAGGTTAACAGAGTTAAACCACATGGACTCAGAGGCATTGCACTGTTGTGCAAAATTCAAAGACAGAATGTCGCTCTGAAACCGAGCATTAGTCGCTCTGACGTGGTCGTTGTCAAAGGGCTTCCACCACCTGGTGGTCTTTTCGCAGTGACCACTGCCTCTCCTGTTTCTCTTGTACGTATACTCGGGGTCTTCGGCCAGCCGCCGTCATGTTGCAGCCATTTATTGAGCTGAATGTTGCGTCTTCATTTTTAGTCGACCAGGATGAGTGGACTAGTGCTAAGCGTTGCACATTGGGTGAATAGTGGCATTCGCCCAATTTCTGTGAGACATACGCAGGATCATGGAAAATATTAAGCTGTTGCTATTTTTCCTTTTTTTAACCACAGGTAAATGCGACCGCCGTTAAACTTAACAGCTGTTCTACCTAATAACACGACTACCCTAACCACAATTAATCTGCTAACGACCGTTTAATAAACGGATGTGGTAAACCCCTGTTAGCTTCATAAACTGACAACATGGCGGTCCCGATATTTGACGCAAGCAGCTTGCCTGCCAGCAAATTATCCAGCCAAAAGCGCCGTTGCGACAATGGAGGCATTGATACGCATTAGGAAATATAAATTGCGCGTATAAATTAGGTGTATGATGACTGCCACGCAATTCTCGCTATTTTATTTCGGCCTCAACATGCAAGACGTGACAGTTACCGAGACCCCTCCCAGTAGCGTCATTTCGAACGCACAGGTGCGCGTGCAAAATGAATCGTTTTCGCGCAGAATGGCACCGTTTTTTTTTGCCTTGTGCACTCTTTTGCTACTAATAGTACTATGCATTTGCAAAATAAGCTCCCAGTAACGTTAGAAGTGTGTTCGTTAGTACAAGTTTGTCCGTGCTGCAAACGTTTGACAGAAACTCTGTTTGGTGCACGGTAACTATGACTAAAGCGGTCAACCTCACCTCTGTGACAAGGTTACTATTGGTCCGGTAGGGTTAGATGGTAATTACACCATTTTTGTGGCTTACACTGGTCGATGCTTTCACGTTTGGCTTGAAGAGCAACGTTGTTAAAATGGAAATAGAAAAAGTGAGGTGCCACAAACTCCTTTTACACAAAATTGTTTCATTCCCTGGTCCAACATGACTTCACTGGGATCAATTTCGTTACACATGTGTCATCGGTAAAACGCACACAAACAGATGACAACAAAAATCTAGAAAAGAACGTTCCATTGGCTTGGATCCTCTGGAAGTCGAACATACTACCTGTCACTCCACGAAGTTGGATGCCTAGCCCCTTACCCAACAGGTCATGGGATCGAATCCCGGCTGCTGCGGCTGCATTTCCGATGAAGGCGGAAATGTTCCAGGCTCGTGTGCTTAGACTTTGGTGCACGTTAAAGAACCACAGGTGGCCGGAATTTCCGGAGCCCTCAACTACGGCGTCTTTCATAATCATATGGTGGTTTTAGGACCTTAAACCCCACATATAAATCATTTAATTAGCCCCTTACCCAATGAGCAAACAACGATCATGCACAAGGCTTCACAAAGGCATCTCGTATTGGTCACAATTTTATACGTTCAAGATAACCTTGGTTAGCAGGTGATGGTGTAGCCCTGTAGCCCGACACCCATGAGCGCCGACAAGAAGCGCTCGCTTCCTCCTTCGACGCAGCGAGATACACACTAGCGGGTAGTAGAACGTCTTCCCGTGGTTCACGGATTAAGCGGCGAACATTGCCTCTTGCGTTCCTGAAGCGCTGTATGGTTTGCGCCTAAGTACAGGCGTGAGATATTCTATTGCAAGGAAGCACACATCTTGGCATTTCTCATCTCAAATGATGACGGTAGACATGAGCCCGTAGAGTACCACAGCTATGGGCTTGTTGACATCACCTTTGCATGAGATTTGTTAGAAGCTGTGTCTAGGTATATGTACACTACTTCGTTTACCACAAGGGTTTATTCAATATCATTAACGTTATTTGTCGGAAGGCAGTTGCGCTACTAAGCGTCAACACAGATGCATCCGTGGAAAATGTAGCTCTAGCTGTGCAACACCGGCATACACTGTGTGTGCTCTCATACAACAATATACAGCCTACATTCAACCATACTTTTGTGAAGACATTGTTTTCTTTTGAATTATGCTGATTCGTATGACGGAGGGATTAACCTTGCGTTATGTAGAAAACGATTGCACATCAATACAAATTTAATTAAAGGATGCATTATCTCATTTCATCGACATCCTGCGAACATGGTATAAGCCGAGCCCTTGCTTAGCCAGCTTTAGTCACCATCTCTAGCCAGCTTTAGCCAGTTGTTATGAATGCTGGTAGCATGTCATTTGATGCAGTAAGAGATACAACCACTACCGCTAACACTTCATTGTTCGAGTGAGCAGCCAGGGAATAAAAAAGGAACATATGCCTTTGCGGAAACAACTACGCATGTATACAAAACTAATTATAAATAACACATTGATTCAACAACTATTACTACACATAAAACCATAATCTTTCAGTCTGGCCAGAAATATTGCTTTTCAGCCACTAGCTAATGGTTGAATGTATTGTGAACAACATTCTTTCCACCTGTATAATACAAACACTATTCACTGTGATTGTTCTCTAGTAACGCGAAAACACAAAGGGCTTAGACCTAGTTTATTTAAATTTGACGGAGCAGATACTAAGTGAACGTGTGAAACTCAGGGTGTTCAGTGTAACTGTATCAGAAAGTTGCCTGGCACATATGGCTGGCTTGCTACTCAAGTTTGAGCTTGGTTACTCCTAAATATACAGATATATCGTTGCACTGCATTAGCCCATATTTTTCGTTGAGCCTTAGCATTGTCCAGTACGGCGGGCTCGTGTTTAGAGGGAGTGCGCCACATCTGGCATACTTCCTGATAAGAGCGTGCTAGAAGTAGCGCAACCTGAAACTTATGCAAAGTATGAGAAGGCGTACGCTGTAACCTTCTCAGTCAGTGCAAAAGTTTCCAGGAGGAATTGAGGGACAGCAAGCGGCCGGGTGGGATGCGCTCTTAGTTGACAGGTTAATGCACTACGCATGACATGTTCTAGACTGCATTTCCAGAACATAATTTCTGAATACCAGACGTGAAGTTCTCGTAAGAGCCTGTTTGTAACACTTGAGCATTAGGCTATCGAATATGTAAATTCATAAGGAGAGCTTATTTTAAGTACAGAGTAAAAAAGGTGTGCAGCATGAAGTAATGCCAAGTAAATGGAACAATGAACGCCACTAATGTTTAACCTAGCCAAGTTTGGTGGCAGTTTTAAGTATTGTTTCACCTGACTAGACATGCCACTTGGCTACGCGTTACGTGACGCAATGATTTTAGTCACGAGACAGGCTGTGACAGATGTCGCGTTTGTTACGGGATTTGTCGCGTCACTACTTTCCAGGTGATATTACGTGCTTGAAGCCCCGTGTGTAGTTATACGTGACATTACGTGATCTTTACACCCACAGCAGACTGTCTCACCATACTTAATCTATACCACACTGGACAAGTCAGCGTACGTGTTGTGGGAGCGAAACATAAAATTCGAGATGACGTCTAGAGCGCGTACTGAATCTTGATTATGACAGTTCTCTTTGACACTACTCGTCGCGACAATAAGCTTATAGAGCTCCGCCCTTAGAATTAAAATGACGCTCATAGCCGAAAAAAAATGAATCACGCGACAACGCGAATGCCCGTTACGCAATAGACCAAATCTTCCCAGTGGACGACGACAAACGTATGCTTTTTTTAAGAACTTCAGGTTGAACAATTACTAACGTTTTTTTGAATATCAAAGCAAATTTTTCCGACTAAAAATTCCTGCAGCACAAACAGGTCCCGTTCGGAATAATTGACTTCTATGCAGAATGCCTCAGTACTATTTCTATCTTGGCTTCCTATATGATTTGTCTCCTATCAACAACTCCCACAGAACTAACGTCGAATTTTCTGCGACTGGGGCTCCTTAACCATGTCGGGTTGAGATTTCTGAAGTATTATTTTGATGTTATTAAAACTTGATGTGCTTTGTTGAGACACCACAGATGATGCAATCAGGACGAACGCCGACTAACAAATGACTAATTAAAATCACACATCGTTGCCTTCTGGAACAACGTCCATCAATGAAAAACGGAGATGGTCATCCCACGCTAGCTCACTCGCCTAGTTAGACCCCTATCTTATGAGCGAAATCAAGCTATTACCTTATTGATAAACTAATGCCGCACTGGCCCACTTAGCTAGGCCACATCTTGCTATCCACGAGGCTTCCAGGATTCACGTGACCTCTCGCCCTTCGCTCAACCTAATACCTTACTGCTACTGCAAATGGCCGTGCATTTTTTGGCACAAGCCTTACAATGAACGGACGGGTGCTTTCCCCTTTCATCGTCTAATGACTTAAAGCATTTCACTTGACGCATATTATTACATCGCCATGTCTGCCCCACATAAGCCATACTACAGGTCAGAGAAAATGGGTAACAAATGAGACACTTATTCACGTTCATCTGTACTTGTGAGTACGTTTCGTGCGTCATTTGTGCGTTAGCAACACAGGGCACGTTTAAATCTACTTGCAATTCTTTGTGTGGCATTCCAATTAGTTGCTTTCGCATTCATTGCTTTGCATTTACGACAAAGCTATGACTTTTTGTCAGAGGCAGGCATGACACATAATATTGACAGCCTACAGGGCTTCGAAAAATCACAGTCCTTGACTAATCATTTGGCCCTATCTTGCCTTAGGAACGCGTAATACACAACAAGATACAAGCACCGTTATTATAATAAGAAGCGCAAGGTCGGTTAAGAATGCAGGTCGCAACTATGAGATACTCTTTGGGACGTGGCGATAAAATATTTAGAGATTTTTAGGACACCGTGCCACATACTACACAATAAATAAGTGAATTTTAAAATAGTAAACACATCTCTAGAATGAGGAAGGCGCCTTCAGTGTGCCCTATATTTCGCGAAAGGCTTAAACGAGTCCTAAGACGAAGAGCCACGCTGACGCTCAATGCGCGTAAATTCATGCACGTCAACGTCGTACGTGCAACTAATCTTCATTGACTTTGTTGTTCCTTCACTTCGAGATCACGCCACTGGCATTGCGTAGCTCCAAGGCATAAGACGCATCCCCCATTACCTCGTGAATAATAAATAACCCCGGAAAAGTAGCAAGCCATTTCCGTACTTCTGCTGTGGTGCCGATACGTGCACGAGGGCATCACAGTGTCTTCTCTGCCGTATAATGAACCTAATAGCACCCTTTGGCTCTGAACTGAACGCAGCGTTAGATCGAAATTGTGCTTCGCGAGCACTGTGTTTTTGCTGCACTCGTGCTTCGAGAGGCGCGGTGAAGTGACCCATAGACGCATGATTATCCCGCATGAGATGAACTTCACCAGATGTTTTACTTTCGCCCTTACACCCCCATTTTTTTCTCTAATATGATACCAAGGACCAAAAGCGTGACAATTATCACGAAGTATACTGAAGGTAGTAAGGCGTGAAAACCGGAGGAATAAAGATGAACTCGAGACTTAAAAAATCCATGTTATTGCTTATTCTGAAGTGAGCATCAATGATTATTGACCGGATGATCACTATCTAATTGTCTATTGCATTAACACGATCATCAATGGCCAGTGAAAATTTTATGATTGGGCAAATTTCTTTTTATTTTAATTTAATGACCATTTCTTCATCACAGTTTCCATAGCTACAAAACAAAGTTCAAAGAGCTCGGACAAGTTTTATACAGCATTGTAATAATAATCACAACAAGACCACGAGAAAAATGGCATTGAAGCGTGTCTGGCGATAAATTCGCAAAACTTTTTGAAGAAATTAAAAAAAACAATTTGAAAGTATTTTACTAAATATGGCGTCACAGATGCCATATATATATATATATATATATATATATATATAGAGTGGGAGTAATAATTCAATGGGCCAGTTAGTCTTCGTGAAGGTATGGGATATGGCACAACGGGAGCGTTGTCAACAAGGATAAATATATTTATTTCCTAACAGTTTCGGGAGGGGTCCTCCCTTCATCAGGGGATGAGTTATCTCCTGATGAAGGGAGGACCCCTCCCGAAACTGTTGGAAAATAAATATATTTATCCTTGTTGACAACGCTCCCGTTGTGCCATATCCCATAGCTATATATATATATATATATATATATATATATATATATATATATATATATATATATATATTGATAATGAAGGTCGTGATCACAATAGCTTGAAAATCGTCATGGGTGTAGTGTACTAAATGGGAAAGCACTTTTAACTAATTTCAGGCTCCGCGTCTTTAATATACGACCACTCCGCATGACTTGATATGATTTGAGCAGGCTAGTGCTACATGTGCCTGGTGCATGACAGAGATGCAGAACGGGAAGAACAGGGGGTGGCTTGGCTCGGAATATTACCGCAGTAAGTGATGGAACGTCAACATACTGCAGGTTTGAGAACACTACTTTTTGTGGAATTTGTTCACCTGGAACACTCGATTAACGCAAAAGTTCTGGCGTACGTGTTTCCTGTCGTGAAAAGGCAACCGGAGAATATTGTTCATAATTTCGCGGTAAAGTTTTTGTGAAATGACGACGCATCTCCGGGCGTAGATGACAGAAGTGATTTGGCGCAAGATAAATAGAAAGCTAAATGAAATTGAACAAAATAGGTTTTCAGCAGTTTGTTCAATGAGTGTCGTGGAAGTTTGCATCTTCTGGGAGAGTGTGGTGTTTACACAGAAAAAAAAAACATAACATTTTCATTTTTATCGAGGCAACTGTAAAAGGAGTCCACCAAATTCATTTAACTATCAGACATTTCCCTGGGATGATGGAAAATGCGCCTTTTTTACTGTTGCATTAATTCAAGTAAACGTACTGCCTTCGCATTTGTGGATGTTGCTGGCCAGTGAGCTAATTGAATTGTTACGTGATTTAGGAGGCGACATACGAGGCTCACAATGCAAAATCTGGAAGTAGTTTTTTCACGAGTTGAATGGGAGTTTTCTTTCTGAACACGCCACAAACCAAAACTAAAAAATAAGCACTTAGTTCGAACAAATACTATCATATGCTATAAAAACCTTATATAGAAGCCTACAAGCACAAAATGCGCTGGGCTATTCCTAGCACGTTCATCAAGTCCTTTCTGCAGAATTATCCTTTGTTTAAGCTCTGCCCTGAAGCTCCATCTGGAGGTTACCGTTTGAATTTGCAAGAACGCACGACATTTTGATTCAACTCTTCAAACATTTACCGCTTATTTGGGGCAAGCTCGCTATGACCTGTTTGATGAGCCTAATCAGAAGTAAAACCTCCTTCTTGCTGCAAACAAGAACAAGGAAGTAAGCCGGAACACTCCCAATCACATAGTATCGATATGGAACTATAGAGAAGGTCTATTTTAAACTTAGTCATGTTGTGTTCACATTTGCCTGAAATAGAGAGACAGAACTTACCGCATTGTTACGCTTATTGTAAACTGTTGCAAGTGAAGTAATGCTTGATTCTAAATACGTATAGATAGTTTTGGGATGCATTAGCATGAGATATACGATGCCTTGTTTGGTGGCTTTACAGGAACAATAGAGAGCTTGATAGTAGAGGGAAAGCGTGCATCCTAATCGTTACTCATTACTTCGTGGTATTAAATGACCGACTCGTGTATTTACGGATGCGCCCGAATGATAATATATGCATTTCTGAGAAACCTCTCCAGAATAAATTGTTGCGCCATTAATAGCTCATATTCAGTCATAAATAACAGAAACAAAACAGTTCATAACCAAACAAAACAGATAACCATTATTTATTCTTAACAACAAACGAAGTCATAACCAAGGAAGTGCCGAAAACTACGCGGCAGTTATACCGGACATATATTAAAATGCGGAGATTGGATTAGGACAACGCTATGAACGAATGTGCATATTAGTGTTTCAATAGAAGCGCATCTTTTCTCTGCTAAGGATTTGAAAGAAAACTCCATTCTTATGTAACTTATGCAGCTTCTAAAAGCTGCTCGAAAGGACTCCCACAAAAGCATCACAATGGAGGCCACCACAACGGACCAGCTTTGCATAAAAATGGCCTTACATGTCAGACTCTGTGTTCCACAACCGATCACTTGGGATGTATCGACCATTGAGGTAAACTATTACTAGGCCTATCCCCACTTCCACTATTTGAGTATTTCTGCTGTATACACTGTATGAGCTTTTTGTCAGTACTGAGTTCTGCGTCGGCGAACGCCCGTCGGTCCGCGTATTCTACCGCGTCTATGAACAGCGCCTCCTTGACCGTACCAAAGGCTTCTAGTAAAGATCTGGCTCTACTCTCTCTCTCCGACCCTGATTCAGTTCGCAGTGCATGTTCACGAGAATGTGAACAACACGGAGCTTTTTCTCTGACAGGATTGGGGAGAGATTTTTCGTCACCGTGATGTTTGTGGTAGCTTATCCCAACATTTTCCAGGATGCTCCTGCCCGTTCGTACCACGCTTAGTCTCTATAGTTGTGAGATTTGTTGTTAAAGCGTTAAAGCGTTATTAGCTGTTAAAACGTATTGTGCATGTCAAAGTTCCTTGCTTGTGCTCTCTGGAAGGCCCAGCGTCATCTTTTGCGTTGTCCTAATTAGGCTGTTCAGCTTAGTCCCTTCAGCAGTCTACAAATTGTGGTCAACGGCCAGGTATGTAATTTGACAAATCAACAAGTTGGGTGAGCAGATGCATCCGTAGGCTGTCTATTTGTTCTCTTATGAAATATATTATCTCGACCATCGGGGATGTAGGCGACTTCATCTGGTTTTATCATCTTTTACTATGTGGTAGTGTTTTTGGCAACACGTGATTCCGTGTCCTTATATGTGCTATCAACATAAATAATAGGTTAGCTGCGAGGGCATCTCCATTCTGTCAACAACTTTCTTACAATTTTTGTATGTGGCGCTACACACGGTATTATTATTTGTGGGGTTTATCGTCCCAAAACCACCATATGATGAGAGACGCTGTAGTGGAGGGCTCCGAGAATTTCAACCACCTGGGGTTCTTTAACGTGCACCCAAATCTGAGCACACGGGCCTACAACATTTCCGCCTCCATCGAAAATGCAGCCGCCACAGCCGGGATTCGAACCCGCGACCTGCGGATCAGCAGCCGAGTACCTTAGCCACTAGACCACCGTGGCGGGGCTCGCTACACAAGGTAATTTTTTTTATTATGACCTTATAGCAGTGTGAATAAAAAGAAGACAAACTTGGAAATAGAGAACGAACAGGGCGAAATGCGACTGCTAAATGCACTTATATTGAAAGAATACGCTCCAGTATCTTTACAGAAGAAAACAAAAAAAAAACGCTAGCAATGTCGTTCTTTTGCGAGATGTTTCAAGTAAGGCGAAAAAAACGAACCAACTGAGCGGACGTCTTTAAGGTTCATTACTTGCCGATTTGAGGATGCCTACTTCTTCCATCACTTTTCATTTTATGTTATGGTTCAATTATTTTTGAGGACGTCATTTACTCTGTGAGAAATGAGCACTCAAGAAAGCGGGGGCCTCCGATATCTGGCGACGGCGACGATACCAGGCACCCCATTGTCGCGACCAAGCCAGCAAAAAGAAAACAGCAACGGACTTCTCGGGCGTGCTGTGTCTCCCCCTCGGAAGCGCATTTTCACCGACCAACCTCCTCGCAATCGTCGGCGAGAGATCGCTAGAAAATTCTCGAAGGAAAGAGGCGTGTGATGTGGAGTTACATCACGTGTCGCGGACTGTTGTCGAAACATCTCACCCTTTCCACGGCCTTGGCTGTGAGGCGCCGACGAAACGATTAGAAACGTCTAGAACATGGCGCGAAGGTATTTAGGCGAGCAGCGGAGAAGGGTGATCAGGAGAAGAAAGGGTTTGCGCCAGTCTGCATAGGCTTTCTTCCGCTGTGTAGGGCGAAGGCTTTTACCGTCAGTGACAAAGCAGGCGAAGCAGATAATTTACACCTGACGGGTGATGGCTTGTGCTACAAGCAGAAGAAAAGCGTGTCTACCACCAGTGATCGTAGACACGTTCTGCAGTTGCAGCGCGTGAGAGGCCGACGTGTTACCGGCAAAGTTTGTGCTTGAAGTGCGGACATTTGAAGACGCGAGGTTGCCTGGAACAGAAACTTGGGGGTAGCGGGTTGACAACAGCGCTTGACTGGGAGTGGATGATTCCTGAAACAGTATCATTCAAATTTTGTTTCTAAAACTTTGTTCTGAATAAGTTTACGAACTCCTTAGTCTTTAATTGTCTTGGTTGTTTAATGCATGCGATTGCATTGTAGCGCGTATTGTTGTTTTTGTCCGTTGTTCTCAGTGTAGCCGATCGTATTGTATTGTGTAGTCCATTTGTTTATTGGTGACGTGTTTTATTGGACTATAGCCGAGTGTGCATAATTGTGTATTATCTGATCTGCCATACTTCAGGTTATATTTTTTGTTTTATTTATCAAATCTCGACTCTTACTCGTTCTTTGGACCACAGCCGGCGTCCACTGGCGCGCCAAACATTACCACATCTAAATTATCCGTGCTTTCGTGGTGCAGTTTGATGGGCCGGTACTTCGGCTCTTAGAGTTAGCCCGGCGACTGCCTTTCTAATTAACGGTACCAGTGACATACTCTCATCAGTCATTTCCAGCGGCTTACAATCAGTACTGTAGTGAGAAAAAATTCGACCGCTGCTTTAAATTGCGTTTGCAAGTGAAGTTCTAGTCTGCCAAGAACGTTTTGTTTCTGTAATCATCTTTTTTTTTTCATTCAGCTTTACTGGCATGGTCATGAAAATGACAACAAGCTAGCTCTTATTACAATTCTCGTGTTAGCACATCTTTCATTCAGTGACAAGCTCGTCATGAGCCCTTTTCACCAGCTGAGCTTCGCGATAAAACAATTTAAGAAGTTCTAAATCGCTAAGTAATAATGACCGGGTAGAAATTTTCTGAATACATATTGGCAGACCCAATGATATGAAGTTTTATGCTTATCAATAAAACGGTAACAGCTTGTCTGTAATGATTTGAACTCGAAGAACTTCAATATATAGAATTTGATAGCCGGCATACACAATGTTAAAGTTGACTTCTCAAGTCTATGCCGGAATCAGCTTGAGAATATTTACACATCATTTCAATAATGAAGTTTGAAAGAGGAATTCGAATCTATTCAATAAGAAGGAAAAAAATAAACACTGAATAAAGCTGATCTAGAGTAAGTGGTGGCCTAATGTTTGGGCTTTGACATTTGGCGTTCTGCATTATATTTGTTCACATCATAGGTAATCAGTGTATTTTTCTCGGTAAGCATACGCATTGAACATTTTTTACCGGTGTCAAAACACATCACTACGTTTTATTGTTCCAGACCCATTGTTTTCTTGTTGTGCCTACAAATCACGACCACCAGCAGCTTTGACGCATACGGCAGTTAGCTTAATGAAACGTATGCTGTTCCTGCCTTTCCCACGTTGATATCATAAATTTTCATTAGGCCTCAGCCCTCAGCTTTGTTCGCGCGTGGTGTTCGTCTGCTGATGCGAAACCGAGTGGCCTGCACAACGTCACAACTGATGTCGGCAAGGTGGCTACTTCTAAGTATTTTATTGGCTAGCCGACGTAAACACCATAATGAAATTCGATAGGTAATCGAAGAACAATGTGTTCGTGCTGTAACAACACCAGTTTTATATAAGGATTCCTTATCTTTCACTTGCCCGACTCATAATTATTGTCGGTTGGGTGAGTGCTTGGATGTTTCAGTTTGTAAGCAAGAAGAAAAAAAAAACATAGTGAAACTGGATGCTTTTAGGTCAATTGCAATCAGGAAATACCACTTTTGCGTGGTTTCACGATTTCCGAATAATGTGTTACTGCGTAGAAGATACAAGAGGCCTCCAGCCTCCCAAAAGAACTCGCGAAAAAATATTATTTTTTTTAATTTTAGGCTGTCGCATGTGTTTTCTGCATCTTCGGATAGGCTTTAGCTCGAATTTGACAACACAAAGAAAACACACAGAACACAGACGAGCGCTAGTCTGTGTTGTGTGTGTCTCTTTTGTCTTGTCGAATTCGCGCTGAAGCCTATTCGAGAACGTACCAACTTGCCCAAGTCAAAGTTCTATTACAATAAATCTTTCGCTTCAGAAAAAAAAAATATGTGGTTGGCTTATTTCACAGTCATTGCTAATTTCATGTTATGACGAGCGTCAATGACCACTTGACTTGGCATACGCTCCAGCCAAAGTATTATGATGGCGTGCGTTCTCTGGCATTGAAGAAAGCAGTCCACTACTCCATGATGTGACACCCGATGCCCGTTTTGGTCAAGCTGAGGCAATGTCACAACTGAACATCACGTCGTTGCCCTCGTACTACCTTGCGAGCATTCAGGTGGTGCTCTGAAGGATGCAATCGGGGGAGCCGGGACAAGATTACCCAGGAACCCATATATATGACTGAGTTGTGCCCTTGTAAACGTTTTTAGTCTTTGTTATGTCGTAAGCGAAAGCTAGTATTTTTCGCTAAATAACTTTTGCTTGAAGCTTTATTTTATTTCCATGCAAATATACAATATACAAGTTCAAAAAGTGATGCCTGCGTCATGATTTGGATTGCCTGTTCCATCAGTCATAAAAAAGAATTGTACGACGGACTCAGTATAAGCCCACGTAAGTTAAATTCAGCACAAACCTTGCAGTTGACTGTTTTGTTGTAATGAATATGACATTTATAGACGTGCGTTCTTGTTTAAGCCAAATGTGCGTGCCAATCAACCTCTGGCTCAAACTTACGAGGTTTCCTAAAAGGGATAATAGAGCACAACCGTTGCCGCAATTACTTAATTTAGAGTATATTTTTATCGAGAAAATAAAAAGAAATATGCATTGGTTTTGGTGCACAACACTTGGCCGATAACTTCGTTTTGCAGGCGTGTAATCATTGTAATTCATATATGTTTCAACCTCACTCCGTATGGTTGCTTTTTGAGCACGCGCCTCGAAAACAAGCTGCATTCATTATTAATGCTCAAGTGGCTTTGATTGCTCAAACAGCGTCAGGAGGTGAATTGCTCTTTTCGAAACCTCTTTAGGCACAATCAACGAAGAGGCAACTGCAGTTATATGGAATAATTTTCGGACAATATTTCAAGAAGGGAAGGTGAAAACTCCTTGAGAATATGTAAAAAGACTTGCGTTTCCTGACGTCTGTGAATGCCGCTGTGCGCCAGCGTATTTATGACGGGTTGCGTCAATGAGAGGTGAGGTAACAACGAGGGCTTGAAAAGGCCACTACCCCATCCTACAATTCACTGGTGCCGGTTAAAAGGAATGGTCTGTTCCAATAGTTCATTCCTTATATTATTTCTACAACATAATCAATTTGACTGTATGATGAAACTATGAATTAGCCCAGTCAATTATAAACTGATAAAATGAAACTACTAAGAATACGATGCATTGCTAATTGCTGACGACAATGCCATTCCAAGTGCTTGACAACTCTGTACTGGCTCATGCCATAACAGACTACAGCCAATGTAGCTGTTCTTGCTTCTTGCAGCAGTTGCACGCACTCTAAATAATGAAAACGTGAAGTAATTACCGGAAAGGCAGTGAGCTGTGCTGATCAACTTTTACATATAAGTTCGGACCAAGAATGGGCGCTTAAAGTAAATCATTGAAAACTTTGGCCTGCTATCATTGACCAGAAATGATGTGAACAGAACCAAGGCGACACGCATTCGACGTAATGCCTGTTAATTAAATCAGAGTAGACAAATTGTATCTGCAGTTTTCTCATTTACATCTCTTCAAGCAGTTATCCCAAACACAAACTTCAGTGAAAAAAAGAGAAGCAAATGTGATTTTTTCTATTTCTAACTGCATTTCTCGAACAGTGAGAAGGTGGCAACCGCGTTGTTTTTTGGCGAAAAAATATGGGCAGGTGCACCCAGCACTTCTACCTATAATGTTACGGGAATACGTATATTTATTAATACTTGGCTGACACAACGGTGGACGGGAAACTGTTCCCTATTTTCTTTCCCCTAGGCCAAGAACGTTATAGCTATACATTGAAGCACGAACTGGTTTGTTACACTATGTACGAGGAGCACATATTTTGAAGTGAAGCAGTCTGCGTGTCACAAAATTTTTATTAAAAAATCTGCTCTGCTTTATGTTGCATGTAAAATCAACAATTGCTATATTGCCGCTATACCAACCTTAAGATGCAGGGATCGTAATAAAATGCTAGAGTTAGCTAATGAATCCTGCCTATATACTAAATTAACTGGCGACAAAACAAACTTTAGTTCAAAACCTTTGAGCTGCACAAGTATGGGTGTGTGTCAAGGTGAAACAGAAGGGGTTACCCACCACATGCTAAGCGTGATAATCTCAATCCAGTGCATCAGTGAACGGCGTATTCTGTACATAACAGTGTAAGCAGGTTGCATCATCCATTACCTTCAACTTTCTTTATAAAGACTTGCAGCTGTAATACATTGTTAGTGAACGTCGCAGATCTTATTACACGCCAAAAAATACTTAGCTGTAACATCAATTCCTTTGAGAAAAGAGTGTCAGCACCAGTATCGCAACTTGTGAAGAAATCGAGATATATAATAGGGGATAGAAACAGATAAGGAGGAAGAAAAGGCAAAATAACAGGGAGGTAAGGCAGAAAAAGATAGACAACAAAAAATAAAAACTGAGAGGAACCCTTGCGCATATACCGTAGTTGATTCTGAGGGACAACCTAGCGTCTTTTTGCTCAGTGAATGTATGAAGGAGCAGAAGTAGCCGTGTCATCATGTTCCCCTCCTAAGCCCCATTTTCATTTTGTTTTCTTGGGGTTGGGGAGTCTCCGGTTTTGTTGAACCACCCAAAAAGGGTGGTTCAATTGTGGCACATTGTCACACTACGTCGGACAAGATTTTGTGACGTCACGGTTACGTGTCAAATTTTTGCGATTCTTGACGTCAAGCGATGAATATGTTTTGCATCATTCCCCACGGACGCCGCTGGATCGTTGCCGCGGACGGTCAAACTTCCTGTGTGGTGAGGCCTCTAAATCTTCCATCCTAATGAATAAAAGCAAAACGAAACAAGAAAGTACACTCGGATATGATAGGCGAATTTACAGTCTAGTTGGCTACCCCGTGTTTTGGTATGAAATGAGGGTATCAATGCGGGCAAAAAGCAGTGAAAAGCAGTCTACACATTCCGATTTTTCCATCTCCTCTGAAATATTGGTAAAGCACGTTCACGCTTTCGGAATAAACACACCAACCCCGCACGCGAATAGCACTTTTGTTCATTCACTCTGCTCTTGCTGTTTTAGTATTATTCTTTTATTACGACCATATGCTCCAGGCTCTCCAGTTTTCACTCTAAGCGACATCATGCAGCCTTTCCAATGCGTAGTTGAATATCATGCAAATGAGCGCATGGCACCCCTATTTGCCTCGTCACGGGCAGCTGTAATTCGAGAAGGACGAGCTGTCATTGAACGCAGGCGGCCCCATATTTTGCTGCTGCTGTGACTTCTGCACACGGCCTGGCAATATTCACGCGACTTGGCATGAATATACGGCGTGGAAAATGGTTTAACACAACGCCGATTGCGAAAAGTGCGCTATAATCAATTCCCTTTTGGAAAGGTTTGGAAAATATTGCTGAAGGGAAAGTAAACTAGAAAGCAAAAAAAAGCCATGCAGTATTAGAAAGGACTATAAGAGTTGAGACCGGTCACCCGGAAAGTTCAGATGTCATGTTTTCGTGACCCTTATAGCGAGCACATAGCTGTCACCATTTCTCTACTGCTCCGATGACCCCATTTAGCAGTGGTTGTCCCGCGTCTCCCTTTTTTCTTTATTCGGTTGTAACCTGTTTTGTTCCAACTCCTTCTTTTTCAGCCTGTATTAGTTGGCACCAAGAGCCAGTCAAATAGTGGGTTTTTGTAACCGCTGTGAGATGTGGGAAATGAGTACAATCGAGGTGGCGTACTAAGCTTTGTTTTTATCAGACGCACTTGACAAACACTACTTCAGCACAGAATTCTTAAGAATGACTTGACCCAACTACGGCTGCAAGCGCCGCATAGTGTTGCCTATAGTAAATACTTGCGAGTCTTGAGGATGTGGTGGTAGTAAAAATACAATAATTAGAAAACCCTCAGAGCTGAATGATTTAGAAACAAGTGCTATTCGTGTGCGGGGTATACGTATTTATTCTAAATGGGCGCTATACTTGCTGATTTCTACGAATATTAGCCTCCGAAGCAAATTGCAATCCTTGATTGATTGATATGTGGGGTTTAACGTCCCAAAAGCATCATATGATTATGTGAGACGCCGTAGTGGAAGACTCCAGAAATTTTGACCACCTGTGGTTATTTAACGTGCACCCAAATCTAAGCACACGGACCTACAGCATTTCCGTCTCCACCGGAAATGAAGCCACCACAGCCGGGGTTTGATCCAGCGACATGCGGGTCAGCAGCCGAGTACCTTAGCCACTAGGCCACCGTGGCGGGGCCAATTGCTATCCTGGTGTCTGTTCTTCCACTTGTGGTGCTCCCAATTTTTTCATCATTTATTTTTTTCTGTTCATTACTTCATCGTCTTCTGTATGTGCTAATTATCAGAGATATCGTTGGATTGATCCGCTTGCGTTTTCCTGTCATACTTTATCTCTCCTTTCCCAAACCAGAGGAGGAAAAATATGCTTTTGCATTTGTGTAGTGTCATGGTGATGATCCTTGCTTAGCGTTTTCTATTGATCTGTTCCAGCCGTGAAAAGTATAAAGAAATTTAAGAGCGCAAAGCAACGTAATTCATTGCTAATCAATATATTTTAGCTTGAGCATACTCAGAATGAGTGAACTAGTCACCCAAAAATGTTTCGGATTTCCTAACACATACTCCTATCATTTTAATTCATCTATAATCGTGGGTATAGTATTGAAAACTCGGAAAGTCTCAATTTCTCCAGTTTCTAAGCTGAACTTCGAAGCTCGTTTTGTGTCCTTCTTGTACTATCGACTGATGTTTGCGCTGATTACTTCGACCAGCTATTACATATAGTTATCTCCCAGCATCGCCGAATGATTTCTTTTCTGACCTCGACAATTTTTATTCCATGCAGTTCCTTCTACGATTTGTAAAGAGGTTGACTAATTTTATCTCAAGCCCCTGAAAAATTAGTAATTTAGGGTGGTTGTTTTTGAAAATGCTTCAACCGTGGCGCGAAAGTGCGCAAACGCCTTTATAGTTCTAGTCGAGCATTCATGCTATATACAATTTTGTCTTCGTTTGCTAAAATGTTTTACATGGTCACTACCGTTTCCCGACCATTTTTTCAAGCAGCAATATCATCAACTTATGCAGGAGGCAGAGGAGAAGAAGAAAAACATAATAATTCGCCCGCGGATCAAGCCTTACCCTATTTGCTGGAATTTCTCCCATCCGGCTTCTTCTTCTGGGGTAGGGTAGGGAATTGGTCAACCTCCTTTATTTTTAAACAGTGCTTGGACAGAATACAAAGGGGCCGTAAAAGCGACAGAGCAATGCGCAGACCAGTGTCATATATGATATATCCCACATTTGGTGTTACGCCTGGACCCTTTATCGCGGCACTGCACTACACTATCAATGCCACTAATCTACAGTCATCACGTGCGAGGTCTGCAGTGTATAAACACGTCAAAAGTAGACCTGATAAATTGAAAACATTTGAAAGAATAGAGATATGTAGCCCTTAAAAATCTGCACAATGAACGGAATCCATATTCCTCGACGCCATCGGTAAGAGCCACGAGCATAGCCATTCGAACCCTGGCCGTTTGGGCCATGAAGTTTTAAAAAAAACTCAGAAAGGCCACCTCCCGCTTGTCACGGGATGCGTTGGCTCCGTCATGAATATTCATTGCACACGCTAAAACAAAATGCAATTCACAGTGTCGTCTGGCGAGTCAAGATTCAGGGTTGAATCATGTTTGAGGTGCTTTTTTTCAAGCTCCAATTTTTTTTCAGCGTGCGCCCGCACTGGTCATACTACTGTTTTTCTTTAGAAACACTTTTTGTCCGGACTTCTTTCCTCTTTTAAAATTTTTAAATCAAACCAACACTTTGGCAAGGTCACTTTAAACCAGCGCAACTTTCCTCGAGTAAATCGCTACACTATACCGCATTCTAACCTATGTCAGTCGCCTTGGTACACTTATCTGGCACTAAATTCCACGTCTACGTCCGAAAACTGTTGTATCGCTCCCGCCCGCTATTCCAGCCTATGCACTAGTCGTTTTAATGACCTTATTCAATGCAGCCGTGTCGTAGAAATGTTTCTGGGTGCTTAAGTCCTTGCGCTTAACACCTTCTCAATGGCTTATCTTACATAGTAAGCGAAAATATTTGCTTTCAGCTCAATAGTGCGTGTGCGTGCGTGCGTGCGTTTGTGTACAGTCCATAGCTGTCTAAAATTATATTACCATATTTTGGCCAAATAGTTGCCAGTAATAGGACCGAATCATTCACTGAATTGGCTAAAAACAACGAAGTTGTGGTTCATGCATCTATAAAAAAAATAAAACATTATTATCACGTATATCATGCCTAATTACGTGATACAACTACGTTTTACAATCAAGCACTGGGGTAACAGACAGAAACCTGCAAAAATATCAGTTTTGTGATAATTTCAAAGTGCGCGCCAACTGGTTGCGATGACCAGGTCTTTCAAATCAAAATATTTTAACAGAGATAATGTTCTTAGCTGCCTCAGCGAAACAATGTACAAGTATTCCGCTCCCCCAAAATAAGTGCTAATATTTTGTTGTATGCAGTAGAGAGAAGGCCAAATTCTTCGTAGCATTAGTGCAGTAGTGTAATAAAAGATTTCTATTCATTCCGAATACAGGGGAACCTGTGTCGATCCTTCCTGAGGTAGACACCATAGAGTTTCATAATGCTGCCCAGGGGGAGAGCTGGTGCTAGAGCATCTACGGAAGCTCTGACAGCATAAAAATGGTGGTTATTTTCTAGAGAACATATGACTGAATTCTAACAGCTCCGTGCAGCCTGAAGCATTTTTCTTATAAGACGAACATCGCCTACACTTCGGCGGTGCTTTTAATCGTGTTGGCTCTATTAGGCTCAACAGCGAAAATTTGTTCACAAGTTTCACAGCGATCTACAATTAAACGGTGGAAAGCCTATAAGACAGCCATAAAGAAAGATACGTGTGTGTTTGATTTCTCAATCGCGAAGGCTATAGAACAGTTTTATACTGCCCATTATTCGAGTGATGGCTCAGCAACCCCAGAAGCACAGTTTTCTTTAGTGCATATCATAAGATGCTTCAGGACGTGCCTTTAGTCGAGCACTTTCAAAAGAGAAAAATAAATCGTTGTAACTTTCTTTTTTATAGCTACCGCCTTTGTCCCCTTTTAATACATTCTGTGCACGCCTACTCTGTGTGCAGTGGAATTCTTTATGAGATGCTCGTGTTCTGTTTTAAGCAGTGCGCGCTGTGAAGAAACGACTCACTACATTAAAACGCGCAACTCGTAATTGCAGCAAGCTTACTGGGCCCAGAAAACACACCACGGGGTTCCGAAACGCATTCGTCATTTGCATTGTGCAATAACCTTGAGAGTATGACCTGGGATCATTGAGCAATATTTGGATGCATCAGACATAATACTCGACTTACCGTTTTTCGATATTGATAGGTGTCGCACAATTAGGGGCAGGGCAAACACCTTGCATTCAACTGATCAGAACAGGCTCACGCAGAAAAAAGTGAATGAATCCTACGGTATATAAAAAACTGGGCACGCTAATTAATGCTTCTCAATAATTCTCCCCATCGCGAATGAAGCTCGATGACTCACGGTCGTTTCGCCTATGTCGGCCATAAATATTCATAAACGAGTGAGCATAAATCATCTAGGAAGCACCCGCGGTGAATGACCAAGGGCTGATCGATCGTAGTTCAGCTACCGAGGAGCGCGTGTTTGGACCGTTTAATTCACGTTACCGTCTTCGTAAATCCTTTTGCGTGTATGCTTCACGCGTCTGAGCAGCATACAACTTGTGCGTAGACGTTGGAAAAATCACTTTCGTCTGGTATTGCAATGCTAAGAGCCCTGTGGCCATAATCAATAGATGCACGAGTTGGATTTGGCCAATGTTGGCAGTGACAGCAACACGTGTATTGAAGCAGGATCATGCGTTTCCACTGTGCCTGTGTAACTGGAGTTCAACGACATGCTGAGTGTTTCATATCATGCCGCGGGTGGTGCTGAACGCAGTGACTGAACAATTGTCATTTTATTTCATGCAAGCCTGCTAACCTGTGTATGTAGGCCCGTGTGCTCCGATTTGGGTGCACGTTAAAGAACCCCAGGTGGTCGAAATTTCCGGAACCCTCCACTACGGCGTCTCTCATAATCATATGGTGGTTTTGGGACGTTAAACCCCACATATCAATCAATCAGCTAACCTGTGTAAGCACCTATTCTGAGGTGTTACGTATCGCATAGTAAAGTGACCTTCTATGGGTGTTGATTGCAACACACTAACATGATTGGATATTCATATCGCACAAGAAGCATTCAGTAGTCTATAAGCATTCACGCTATTCTTATATCAAATATCTATTTGTCATTCATGTCTCACTTTGATTTTTCACTGTATCATTTATCTGCGTTATTTGTCATATCTCTCAAATGATCGCCACCAATACAGGTCAGTGGTTGACGAAGTCGTCAGTCTGTATTTTCTTTTCTTATTTTGCTGTCTCCATCTTAAGCATTCAAGTCTTGACTTCTACATCTCATTTGTACTAGAACTTTAACTTGCTGTTTTAATTGGTTCGTCAGTTGGTCGGTTGCAAGGTTTCACATCCCGAACTGACTCAGGCAATGAGTGACGCTGCAGAAAAATGCTCCAGATAATTTAGACCATCTGAAGTACTTTATTGTGCCCTAATGTTTTACTGCACACAGACTTGCCAATTTTGTTGTTTTGGGGTGCTGTATAAACGCGATAGCGTTAAAGAGCCTGTGTCGCAGAAAAACCGCCGCCGGCGTCAGCCCCATTGGTTGTGAGCGAAAAATCATCTGTGCGTCTGTGACCGAAAAATCTAGTTACCGAGATAGCCGAGGGAGGCCGCTACTTGTCCACGTGTGCATACGCGATCACAATTAAAAGCCGCGCATACAAAGAAAAAAAAGTGCACAAGGTCACGAGGCGTGGTAGTTTCTTTGTCCAGCCATCCCTCCCTGCCTAGCTTCGAGTGCTTTCGTCAGAACGAGAGAAGAGATAATGCAATTGCAGCATGCGACAAACCTTTGTAACTCCACTCGCACTGGATGGATTGTTAAAACTTTTGTGGCGTTGAATTCGTAAAGCAACGAGCTTTTGTAGTGAATTCATTCCATCGTTACTTAAAAAAGTGTTTCAGGGCCCCTTTAACGCATATTGTTCGACACGTGTCGCATGAAAACAAGCCCCTTTGGCGATGATAGCGCGCGCTGGCCCAATCTACTTTGTGCGTGTTTGTGTACGTGCGTGTGTATGTAACAAAACATGTGAATAAGTATGCACTTAGTGGTTGAAGGATGCATTAGGGGCCGGATTTCGCTATCACGTTCAACTCTTAAAAAAGATGCTTAAGAGTCCCCCCATTTTTATGCTTATTACTCCGTACTTTACTCCCCCAGCCCTACATATCAGTAACGACAAAACATAAACTCGGGCTAGTTGGTCTTGATTCATAACGTATGCAATGGTACAGAGCAAAACACAGGATGAAACATCCGAAGACGCACACATGGATAGCGCTGCCCATATGGCCTTCTTGAAGTTTTTAGGGGTGCATTTAGCGCTGTGCAGTTCTATACGTTGTTATACAAGTAGCAAGTTCACTTTCTTGTTAGTTAACTTAAGGAGTTAACTTGAGGAGTTAACTTGAGGAGAGTTACAAACAGTGAGCGTTCGCTTATTAGAGAGTATGGTTTTTTTACACGCCTGTTTGTTTTCTTTTCTTTTTTTTCTAGCTTGCCGATAGTTGATTGTCAGTGTATAGGTGATCAAGTACAATATTAACCTCGTAATAAATCAGAGTGATGGTTAGGCAAGGTTAATGTTGCGTGCATCCCACGTGCAAGAAAAATAAGGAAATGTTCTTTTGAGCTACATGTGAACATTCCTTGCACGGGGAGAAGTAGCACATGCAGGAAAAAATTGCGATCTTGTGAAACTTAGCATGAGGCATTTGCCCTTCACATCTGGTTGAAGGGTGTAACCTAGGGTACTATTATACAATCTTACAAGAAGTCTGTTAACAAGATCAACGGTATTTCACTCTTGGTATCAACACATTCCCGTCTATTTGTACTAACGGACGTGTGCCTTTTTCCTCAACATACAGCAACATACATTTAAAACAGTGAGACGTGCATTGAGATTTTAGCAGACCATATTCATGTGAATAGTAGATAGAACGCTTGAGTTGTGTAAGTCTAGCCTCAGTCACTGGTTTTGTTTGTACGTGCACTGCTCCAGTTATCTGTTCTCTTTTTAGTTAACCGCCTCCCCTTAGCCCCGGGCAGAGTAGCAAACGTCATCCTTGTCTGTCTAACCTCCCTGCCTTTCCCCTTTTTGCTTTCTGTCTTTCCTGTTCTACGAAACCCCGCCATGGTGGTCTAGTAGCTAGGGCACTCGGCTTCTGACCCGCAGGTCACGCGATTGAATATAGGTTGCGGCGGCTGCATTTTCGATAGAGGCGAAAATGCTGTAGGCCTGTGTGCCCAGATTTGGGGGCACGTTGACGAATCCCAGGAGGTTGAAATATTCGGAGTCCTCTCCTACGGCATCTTTCATAACGAAATTGTGGTTTTGGACGTTAGAGCTGACATATCATAAGCCTTTTCAATAAATCAGAAGAAGTGATATGCGAAAAAGGCTTTTCTCTGCGGGACGGGGAAACACTGTCCTCAATTTCAAGAGCAGGAAAAAGATATGGGGACCCTCAAGCTCGCTTTGAAGAGCCTAACGCTTAGCGATATCTTGTCCGTATAGCGCGTATTCTAAAACCTATTCTACATTATTTATTGTATGATGTTACTCGAAAAGTTTGAATCGTGGATTGCTACATTGTTATTTACAAAGTTGAACATTGCTTGCGTCAGTGAAGCTTTCGCATATCGCTGCATTTTGTGTAATGAGTAGCATGCTTTTACCAACAGACAATCATGTGCGTGAGTTCTTTTCGAACTTGAAATGGACCTACAGCGTGGTTTTGATTAAAGAAATGGGCGCTGTAACGTATGCGCTTTTTTTTTCATGTCGCAGTAGGTGGCTGGCACTAAACCAGAAAGTCGTTATGACAACCGCATGTACGGACGCCCTATGGCAATGTGCGCTTATTCCACAAATTAATACTGCGATGTTACGTACTGTATTGTGAATAATGTGTGCAGAATGCGTGTTTGTGTTGCGGATGAAAGGTACTTTCACTGCATTTCCAAGCAGAAGTTATTTTCGCTGAATTCCCCAGCAGACGCGTGGCTGTGCAGTGCAACGGCTGCTGGCCGCCCATACGGCTCGAGCTAGGTCCGCACTCGGACTAGGAATTTTATAATATTTATTTTATCTGCATTTTTCTCAATTTTGTTTGGTCACGCACAAGATGAATTTTCGCTCCCAACCAGCGACACTGACACAGACTGCGGATATAACTCTTTAACGCTATCGCGATTAAAAGGCAGATGGCTGATAGGATGTGACCTCATCCTCTCACATGAGAAATGCAAAACAGGTATATTCTCTACTCAGATTCAATAGAATTCGCCACGTGTTTTCGACGTTGCATAGGATTGTTATTATGTACTGAGCCAAACAATTCACCAATGACCTCCTTGCGTAAAGTTGGCTTATGTCTTATTGTTGTTCGGCTTCCGCTACGTGACTTTCGCGTTATCATGTGATGTTGCAAAGCTGTCGTGCTACTTCTGTGCATTTACAGACAATGCCACTGCGAACCGGAAAAAAAAGGGAGCTGAGACAAACAAGCGATCATTGTGGAGCTCCTAATGTGTGTGAGTTCATATTGTATAGGAATTAATTGTATAACCATGACAGTTACATTTTATAGTCAAATAAATTATTAAGTTAGTTGTACTCGACGTTTTCTCGTCTCCTAATGCATAATACACACAGCAGTTCGTTTTCAGAAGTATTTTCTTATGCGAAAACCTCCAATGCCTAAAAGAAAGGGATAACCGGAAGAACCATAAATCATGCGAAAAATCCTATGAGAGCTGCAGATTCGAAAACTTTCTTCTCGTAAATGCCTCAACGAAAACACCACACTCTAAGAAGAGTTCATTTAAAACATGTAAAATGAGACTAAGGGTGATCAGGTGAAGAAAAATCGGAATTTGGTTCAGTGCCATCATTCAATATCAGTGGTAGACTCTTATGGGCGAAGCCACGAGCATTCATTTGTTTGTTTTTTCGTGAATGCTTTTGTTTTTTTGTTTCGTACACCCACCTCTTTTATTCCTTTGTACTGGCGTTTTGTTTTTACCTTCAACATATTTCAGAGCCACGAAGGAGCACGAAACTCACCAACACACTACACACGTTTACATTTTTTTTTTGAGTCGCAGATCTTTTATTTCCTCAGCACGATACCCTTGGCTCTTGAGCCACGTTTTTTTTTTCTTGCTTCACAAGCATTCGTTGGTCGCGACAAATCATTCCTGTGTTCAGATATTTCACGTTCCCTTCCGGCAGTGTGAATATATATACCGGGTGTGCACAAAAACTTATATTTGTGGTCATTTTTCCAGTTGTGGCATTCAGCTCTACACGTTACAGGAGGGGGGGATGGATGGAAAGAAAAGTACAGGGTTAACCACCAGACGAGCGTTAGCTTTGCTACCCTGCACCGAGGATAAGGTAATAGGTAATAATTAAAAAGAGAAAGGGAGAAGGACAATACCGCGGGTGCAAAGAAAGACAGGCAGTCTCTACGACCAGGCCAGACAACTTCGGCGTTGTAGTTGTTAATCAATTGAATATATTGAGCTAAAAGCTCACTGGATGGTGTCACTTCTCATCACCACCAAGGCTGCAATCACTTGAAGCTGAGTGCAAAACAGTAGAGATTATATGGTGAATTCTTGGTGTTTTCCTTTCGTTCCCGCTGTACACGAAAACAACCTCTGTAGTTATGTATCCAAGACAAAGTGACGCGATAATTATCTTTGTAAGCAGCCCAATTAGGAAAGGCTGAATAATGAACCAGTTTGGTCACTCCATAAAGTGGCGACGTCTGTGTGGAAGAGTTGGAGGCAGTTGCATTCTTATACAGTTTTACTTGGAACAATTCTTCTAGCATGTCTGTCTTTCTAAGTGTGTCGCTACAAGATTTCGGCGTCCTTTCAGTTGAAGTTGACCTTCAGATACAATAAAGCACAACCATACATAAAACACACGGTCTATTTAAGAAACGTTGTATTCATGCGTAACTAGAGAAGCTGAGTATTATGAGCACCATGTCTCGCGTCACCATAAACAGCACGCAACAGAAATTTTGACGCTTGAAGAGAAGCGTCTTGCAAAGCTTCAACAACGATCACGTGTGTATCTTTTTCTCTTTGTTTTCAGTTTCTATAGTAGCATATTTAACAGCACTGCCGTTGCTAAACTTGTAGATCGTTCGAATCACAGCGCCTTGCATCGACCGCGACATCATAACATTTGCTGTGACCGACACAGTGTCAAATTGACCAGGGCTCGATCGTGGTTCATTTTCTATACCAGCATTTTGTGTACTCACCATTTTATGAGGAGTGCTTCAAGCTCATCTTCACAAACCGAGTTCGGCGACGTGCATGGAGTCTCAATCAATTGCAGGCTTTTTCAAAGCTACGCTTGCTGCGCCCTTTCCAGCTCCGATGGCACTCGATGTTTTCGCTATACCTTACACAGTATTTTCAAGCAGCACACTCAGTACGTGTGCGGAACTCCGGGCATAATTCTTTAGTGCGTGCCAACGATTTTGTTGTTCATTGTAACTTGCAGCTGAAAGGACAAAAAAAAAAGGCGATGGACTTAGCTCGGCTACGCCTCGATACACCAAGTGTGAGCTGCCTCCTGTCGACGCCACTTTGGTAGAGGTTCCTTCCTTTGCTTCTGTGTTTTCGCAGCACGTTTAGACTTCTTATTTTTGTTCTTCCTATGATTAACCACTAAATTTCACAAAAATACTTCGGGATGCGATGAGTCAAGGTTCTTCGCTTTTCTGTACCGCTAAACAGCAATTTCTCCTTCTTTATGAGTATACCGCAGTGACAATCGTCCCGCTTGATGTATACCCCTTCTGCTACCTGTGCGCATGCGCATAAAATCACAGGTGCTATTAGGTGGCTCCAGCTCAGCGTGAGGCTTGGCTACTGTTTTGCGGAGGCACCCAGCTGGGCTCGCGCCGGCAAAAGTTGGCGAAAATAAGGTGAAACTCAGTCAGACAAACTCTAGAAATGTATCTTGCACTTTTGACTCACTCGCGCTGAGACTCGCTGAATTTTTTCTCAGGCTGACTCAATCAGGCTCAGTCTCGCGAATTTTTTTTCTTCAATCGGATTACAGTGCCCGGTGACGGGGTGGAAACGACCCGCATTAGGTTGCCCTGAAGTCCCACCGTGGTGTAAATTCACAAGGAAGAAATATTTCTTGCTTCGTAATTTAAGTGCTGCGTACAATTAGTGACACTCTTCTGGCCGTAGCACCAATTCATTCCATTACGCTCCCACCACCGACTACTACAGTGACCACGAAGGTTTCGTGGTTGATCATGGACGCTATAGTCATCAGGATAAACATGTACCAAGAAGCCACCAAGTGAGTTCCGACACGGTAAATGGTGCGAAAGCAGCGAAATGCCAGTAGACATAGTGCACGCTCTCTTATGCCTTCCTACTTTACAATTTCAAGTGCTTAACTAGTTGTGTAACGACAGTTATACCAACTTCTTTGATAAAAGGATCGTGCTGTTTTTTGTTTGTCGTCGGGGTCGCATACATGACCAATTTTCAAGCAACTGACAGTCCACGTGTGCATGCAGCTCACTGCGAAATTCTTGAAAGCGTACGTGGGGATCGTCATAAGATTCATACGATGGCATGTGTATGTCAAACGCCGTGTCTCAACTAAGCAAACAAATAAATGAAAATAAATAAATAAACAAATAATGAAAAGAAGGAGTGACCTCGAGAGAGCACTTTGATCATGTGATTATTGACTGTTTCTTTGCATAACGTCATTCTCGCCGCTAATAAACATCTTGTGCCATGGCTTCTCGAAAAAGACCAGAGCAAACGCTGGGATATCAAACAAGTTAGACCCACAGCTGGCATTGACAAACCGCCCTGACATGCTCGGCGAGCACGCACACACATCATTGCTCCCTTCTCTGCACTCCTAGTTGCGGTCTTCAACACGTGGGCCATGGCCAGAACACTAAACGCCATCCAGGTGGCATGAAGAGGGCCATAGCTTATTGCCAGAGTGCGAGCAAGCCTAGGAAGAAAGAGCGAAATGGTGGCGGTAGTGAAAAAGAGAGCGGATATTTGATAGATGAACGCACTCTTGAAAATTGCCTATCCCGGCTGAGCGATCCCCAACTATTCTCTGGTCCGAGAATCACGTGCGCGGCTTACCTGAACGCTCTCCATATTGCCCCGTTCGTAACGGCGAAGGCGTAATTTGCTTTGCGTGGGGGGCGGGGCCTCAATAAATCACCAAGTCTACGAAAGCCACGATAGTTGACGAAAAAAAAGAAACAACGATGTTGTGGTAGCGGCTGTATGACGCCCGAAACATATCTTGTTCATTTTTACGATTAACGATTATGCAATTATGCAACAAGGCAGTTGTGTTTGGCGAAGGGTTTCTCATGTGTTTGAAACAATCTGCGTGTCAAGGTATCTGTTTATACTTGCCGACATGGAGGCATATTCGTCAAGTTATGCTGTGGAGACGCTCAGCTTTTGTCGGTGTTTTACATCGAAGAAACTAAATGAGATGGAAAAACCTGGGCGTAGATAGGACGTGACGAGTGGAGGGAAGCATGCGCAGGCTTCAGTGATGTAAACTGTGCTAGGCGCTTTCCGCTGTCATGTCGCAAAGCTGGGAGGGTAATGCACAGGTGCTTTTACATGTTCTTGCTTGTCTTGTTTTCGACACACGTTTTCTCTCCGTTCACACATGCACCTGCATGTGAGTTCTGCACTAAGCGTGCAAGAGCGCGACGAGACAGTGTGGGCGTCGACAAAATATATGTTGATTTGCCTTGTTGATAAGTAATTTCACAGCTTGTGTTGTAATGCCAGAGGCGTTCCCAGGCCCGAATACAGTTACAATAAATGTTTTCTTTTTTTGGAAAGACTACAATAACAGGCCATGTGTCTGTTTTGAAGAAATAGAAGAAAGAGAGTGAGCTTATGAAGTAAATGCAGGGAAATCGTAGTGTAGGCAACGAGAACGTTCCGAAACAAGGATACGTAAAATAAATTAAAGTTGTCGGACACAAAAAGTTTTAGGGAGTGGTGCGAGCACCTGCAAATGTTGTTCATGAGCTCTTCACGTGGTTCATCAACGTTGCCATTTGCTAACGTTTTATTGCCATACTATTTATGAGCACGCTTTCACCAAGATTTCGCCGTAACAATCACCGCTGTGCGCCAGTGTAATTATATATATAGATATATATGTATATATATATATATATATATATATATATATATTGATAAGTGGGGTTTAACGTCCCAAAACCACTATATGATTATGAGAGACGCCGTAGTGGAGGGCTCCGGAAATTTAGACCACCTGGGGTTCTTTAACGTGCACCCAAATCTGAGTACACGGGCCTACAACATTTCCGCCGATATATATATATATATATATATATATATATATATATATATATATATATATATTGATAAGTGGGGTTTAACGTCCCAAAACCACTATATGATTATGAGAGACGCCGTAGTGGAGGGCTCCGGAAATTTAGACCACCTGGGGTTCTTTAACGTGCACCCAAATCTGAGTACACGGGCCTACAACATTTCCGCCTCCATCGAAAATGCAGCCGCCGCAGCCGGGATTCGAACCCGCGCCCTGCGGGTCAGCAGCCGAGTACCTTAGCCACTAAACCACCGCGGCGGGGCTATATATATATATATATATATATATATATATATATATATATATATATATATATATATATATATATATAAGCAACAAAGAAAAATAAGCCAGAAGAAAAAATAAAGTGCGGCTCCGGGATTCGATTCTGCAACCCTTCGCTCCTGAGCCTGCCGCGTTAGAAAACTCTTCCACGTGTCAAGAGCCCTTCAAAGTGTTAACGGTGAGCACTAATCCCTGGTGGCATGCAGATCTTCGAAGCGCTTCGTCGTGTTCATTTCCATCCTCGAGATGGTGCGAATGTTGCATCACCTCAGCTGAGAGGCCAAAGCTACAAAACACAACTCAGACAATGGCCAGTAGACACTCATGAAGGGAACAGTGGAGGGGGGGGGAGATAAATTGTTAAATGTGCCACTCAATGCTGCCGCATGAAAACCCTTTGAAACCATCTTCAAAATGACTAAAATATGAACGCAAAGCACGATGCATACTTCTGTTTTATGGTTAACTATCAACACATGTTGATGACAGTGGTTCTCTTGAAAAAAGAAATATGCTTAAGACAAGTCATGCCTGTGTAGCTTCAATTACCACAGTCATGTGCAGGACGCGGGCCTTGTGCCTGAGACCCTTTTCATTCAGAAAAGGTGTTGCTTGATTGCCTCGATTGCGTCCCTACAAAAACGTATACAAAAGCACCCCACAATCGGGAGTCCATTATCGAGGCGGCAGTCTGTTACGGGCCGTGTCGAAGCCCACAGCCACATGCTTTGCTTGCACCGTAGGCGAGATCAATGTCGCAGGGGAAATGAAGGCTGGACAGGGAATGCGTGAATTGGAGTACGCCGACGCTTGCGCGCCGAAGGAGAGTTGGCTGATTGGTGCGACAGCGAACTCGGGCGACTGCTGGGACGTAGTTCACGATTGCGTTCTTCACTGCTAAGGAAAAGGACTCCTTCACGTACTGAGAACCAGGGACCAGAGGAACGTGTGTTTGCGTTTCTATTGCCATTTTCTCTGATCGTACGGCTGTCCTATCACAATTTTCAGAGCTGTTAGGAGAAGCAATGCGATAAAAGTGATAATTGTGATCGTATTGGTTAGGCCGCTGGAACGGTGGTCGTTTTGGTAGCTTGTACAGATGAAAGCCAGATAGGGAAGTCTCACCAGACCACGTTTTCAAGGAATAAGCATCTCAGTGGACTACATGGTCTTCTACTATTCACACAATCCTAGTTGGTTAACTTATTAAATAGTCTTCATAACGAGTACTGTGGTGTGCTAAGTAGATATTTATTACTTTAAGTATTTGTGAATCTAGAATAATTATTACCATGGGTAGTGCCTTTCTGTTCTAACTATTATAGGGATTCGCTTAACCGATAAATGAAACTGCGAGGAGGCTATGTTTATTGAGCCACCATATTTTTTCTTATCGTATATAGTCATTGTCACTCTGAAGCAACACGGCACACGTACCACTCATTTTTCTTTCCGATTGTATGCAGTGTCTCATGATGAAGAGAGCGATGTCCATGTTCGTGGAGTGTGAATACTTTTGTAATACAACATCACTGTTCCGCTCAAAAGGTGGATCATGAGTAAATGAATACGCATTATACTACACTGGAAGCGAAATCTTCCCTTAAGTAGCAATGGTATAAATATGCGTAAATATTACCGTACCAATCCAACAAATATAAAATGGTGAAAAATACAAGCGAAGCAAATATGAATAAAACAGAATTATGACATGAAAAAGATCTTCTAATCTGATTGCGGACAGTTGCGGTCGCAACAGTGGCACATTAACAAGCACCGCGAAGTTAAAGCAAATACTCCTTGAACATTTTATAGTGCGCAAGGTCCCGTCAACTCATACGGTTTAACCTAAAACACTCACAAAATAAATGTTGAACTTCACATGCGAAGATTATGATACCATTAGGAGTCACACATATATAGTGAGGGGCTTGGAATCTGCTTCGAACACATGAGTATCTTTCTCGTGCACCTAAATATATCTCTGTGGGTGTTTTTTAACATCTAAGGTGATTAGCAAATCGTTTGTTCCCCAGCATGTTCTAAAGAACTATCATCACCATAAATGTGTATGCACCCCAAAAATTGGGTAAATTTCATTACTCATCTTTAATGCACTAAACAGAAAGAAGGCAACAGTTACCTCAACAAACGGGTATACGTCAGAGAAATGTTTGTTGCCTATTGGATAACTATTGGTATTTTGAGCGGGTATTCATGCTACAGAAATGGAATAGTTCACATTACACAGAAATTTCACTGAAGATGAGTTGCAGAAATACTAGCAGCGTTTGAGTTGCATAAATACTACCCCACATATAAATTAAAGGGGTCGTGAAACGGCCTCTTTACAACGACAATGCGGCCCCATCGGCAGCTACATGCGCTAACTCTGTCATCAGCTTAAGTGGACCTGCATAGACGCTTTGCTTATCGAGAAACGCGAAACTCTATAGCATATCGAGCACGCGCAAGAGGCGCTCATCGGCGTCTGGCATACGCGATCCGCGTCCCACAAGGACGCCGCTTAACATGACGTCAGAGTTCAAGTTAGCGCTAATTGCGTATGACAACGACGCTGATGAGCGTCCCAGTTGCACGCACTTGCAAGTACCGAAAAGTTCCGCGTTCCTCGATAGGCCAAGAATTATTTATGATGACGTCACCTAGTTAGTGCGTGTAGACGCCGGTGGCTTCGCATTGTCACTTTAGAGCGAGCGTTTCACGACCCCTTTAAGCTTCGAAAAGCCGGGCTTATAATGCTACCACGAAAGATCCTGAGAGTACAAGTGCTGCAAAGTAATCATGCTGGATAATAAGTATTGAGCCCCGTGCACATCTCTTAGAAATATCGATGATGGTGTAGCTCTTTCAAATAAACCTGTTGTTAACGATGCCAATTGTATACTAGCTGGTTCTTTCTCCCGGGACATTTATTAATCGGTCAGGTGTCGGACCAAAAAAGAAATTTGAATCGAATGTACAAATGCATTATGGAAACGGGGAAGCGGGAGCTTATATATTTGTGATAATAACGACATGGTTTCAAACTCTGTACGCTATATTAGCTGAAACATTGACAACACTGTCATTAACTAGAGGAAGCTATATTGTTTTAAATTCTGTCGTAATGAGAATTATGCCGGTCGTATATGTATGCATGCTCACTTAGAAACGATACTCTTACCGCTCTTTGACAGGGGCATGCTTACAGCAGTGTGGGGTTTGATCGATCAGCTAAAAATTCTTATGAAATACAGCTTCACGCTAAAGAAGCCTCTATCGATTGCTGTGCCGACTGAGTGACAACCATGGCCAGCTGTCAGCAGACATGGATAAATCACTGAGCCTTTATTCACACACGTTTTCTACCCGGTAGGGGAATGGGCACAAATGTGGTGAGCATGCGCCGACGGTGCTGCTTGCAGGCACGCATCGCTTCAGCTTGTCTACAGCTACATTTTCCTCTCCTGGAACGAAACAAAATCACTCTAACGTTTTGACGAAAAGCGAGTCCCCTCAAAATAACACAGCACCATTTCACTTCCAAAGGATTTGAGTTCACGGAACTTGCACGAAGATGGCGACATATCTCAACCACTGTGGTTGCATCCTTTCGCGCTGTGTTCTTGTTGGTTCTCGCGTCAATGGTGCAGCGGCGCGTACGCTTTCATCGTTTGGTTGGACCGAGTCAGTGTACCCGTCCTCCTGAAAGTCAGCGGGGATGTCATCAACACTAGGCGAAACCCTGAAAAGTTCAGCCGTAGTCCTTAGGTGTAGGTGGTTGCGGCACAATACACTGTCTTCATCGGTGTCGACCTGGTACGACCTGTGTTGATCAGCCGCATTCAGACCCTTTGCCTTCTGTGCCCACGAGTCTCCTCGTACCCTTACAACCTGGCCTCTTTGTAACGGGCCAGGACTACGTCTTGGAGGTCGGTAGTGTTCATGATTCTTTACACATTGTCTTGTAGCTTCGCTGAAGTCTGGAAGAGTTGCCGAAGTCGTCAACCTTGAAGTAACTCTTCAGGTGACTGACCATCATCTAGCGAACTGGTCCTGTTAGCGAGTAATGCATGCAACAAATTACCTTTCACGTCCAACGCCTTCTTTAAGATTCTTTCTACGAGATGGAGGCGGAAATGTTGTAGGCCCGTGTACATAGATTTGGGTGCACGTTAAAGAACCCCAGGTGGTCACAATTTCCGGAGCCCTCCACTACGGCGTCTCTCATAATCATATGGTGGTTTTGGGACGTTAAACCTCACAAATCATCATCATCATCAAGATTCTTTCTACGATTTTAACACGCTTTTTCGCGAGACCGTTTGTTACATTAGCAGCAGAGACGCCGCCGGAGACATGAACTAGTCGGTGTCACCAGGCAGAAGACGGCGTTTATGTACCGCTTGAATCTTGTATAGTGAAAGCGGAGAAAGCGGGCACAGAGGGAACAAAGAGAGAGAGAAGACGCATGCACGTGCTGTCCTGCGTCCACTTCGGCAACCGCTGGAGTTGCAACACTTCTTCCACCTTAGTAAACGTAACGCTCCTACGGTTTTCTGAAATGCGAAGAATTCCTTAGCGAACTTCGGTGACTTTGAGCCTGCCTGCCTGCCTGCCTGCGACTTTTAGCTCTCCTGGCCGTTTCGATAATGGTATCAATACCAAACTTGGTATGGCATAACATGACTGTACGAAAAACATACTTGACTAGTCGAAACATGAAGATCATGACATGTGCGTCATGAGTGTCATGATTTACATTTCATGGTCCTGCAGCTCTTGCGGTGGGTGGTTCTGTTCACATGGCATGTTGCAAAACTGGTATGGGATGTCATGGTTGCATGACAAATACAAAGAACAAACCCTAACATAAAATTATGACATGCGTGTCATGTACCGAGTGCAGCCGCGAGTGCATCAACAGCCGCGAGTGCATCATGAGCGTGGCATGACTACATGCCACGCTCATGATGCACTCGCGGCTGTTTCACTAGCTTCACATACGCCAAATTTAGTATTATGTAAGGTATGCGACTGGTGGAAACATGATAATCATGTGATACGTGTCATGTGACAACATCACTACATGCCACAGTCAAGGCGCCGAAGCATTTCGACTTGACGTGGTGCACGTGTTCGCCGGCGTTCATTTCGTCGCGTCACGCAGGCGTTGCCACGCGAGGCACCAGTCCTCCCATATATACTCGTAGGCGCGCGCCACGATGCGTTGCTTTAACACATGCGGGTTTCACCACGTGTGGCGTCCCTCCGTCACGAAATGAGGGAGACGCAACGTTGTATGGGTAACGCGTCGGCGCAAAATGCAGCATTTCGCGCCGGTTGCCGTCAGGCCGCGCCGACGGACGCTGGTCGCGCCTGGCATCAGACTATACAGTGCTCACGTTTGCTAACATTGTGTCCCGGTGCCCAGCATGCGCACGCGTCAACATTACATTGGAGTGTATTGAGCCCTTCACTATGTGCTGGCAGCCGTCTTGCTAGCTCCACATATAAGAAATTTGGTGTTGCGTGACGTCAATGGATGACGATATATTGATGACTGGCGAAAACATGATAATCCTGACACGCGTGTCATGTAAGAACATGGCAACATAATACGCCTATAGCGTGCTCGCGGCCATTTCGCTAGTTCCACATGTACTAAATTCGGCATCGCATGACGTGAATTGCGACGATGGTAAACTATATATCCAAACAAGATAATCATGACACTGAAGTCATGTACGGCATCGTTTACCCCGACCTCGTTACAGTGTGCTGATTTTAAAGTGACTTATCAACCTTTCTCATCCGTGCTTCGCATATGATTGATTCCCACTGTACATGGGATCTGCCAATTTTTTCTTCTCGTGGACCGTCGTATTGGTTGTACTACTGCAGACTCGTTCTCTGCGTCTTCAGTCGTCGCTTCGTTGTCAGGTAGCGCTGATTCTCGAGTGTCCTTGCTCTGCAAGAACAATCCCTTATCGCACTTTCATACTTGTTCCATAGGCACCGTTCAGTCGAGTTGGCCAGTCTGACTGCAGCGCCAGAGTACGTAGCCTCGCGGATAAATAAAGCAACCTTGATACGGTCTCAATGAAGACAGAACACGACGAGCGCCATTTATCTGTCGGCGGATTGTGGCCGCATACATGGGGCATGCGAGCACGCATCTATTTTCTGCTTGCCTCTAACGGCGAATGTCGAAGACTTTGAGACGGGGCAGTGTGAGCAACGCAGCTCCATTTGGCCAGTGTGTGGTGCCTATATGGCGACGGACAATCCCTTCCTCAGTCTCCACTTCCAAAAGTCGAGCACCGGTCATGGCCTTGACCCTTCACGGCGTTCCTTTGTCGCCCGTTCCATAACTTCGCACTTAGATGAATTGTCCTGGTGCGGAATTCCAGTCAGTGTCTTCCGTCGGCTTGGCCGCGACGCTGCGATGGTTCCTTGACGGAAAAGATAAGTCCAGCCTTGTACGCAACTGGTAGCCCGAAAGTCTTTCTGAAGGTGGCAGGCCGGATCGTTGAGGGTTATTTCTATAGTTGCAAAGCACGTAGGCGAAGGAGGTTGCAAACTCGGCGTTTCCATTGTTTTTTAATGCGTCCTTCACAGTTTGCACAACACACAAAGCCAGCCCATTGCTCTGTGGATGATGTGGAGATGTTCAAATGTGAACAATGCCATTGCGCTCCATGAATTGACAAAATTCGAAAACCGCGAAAGGTGTTTCATTATCTAACTCCACTGTACGTGCGTGGTGTCCCAAACTGGGAACATTGTTCACGGGGCCTCGACGGTACTGCGGGAATTGGCATGTGCTACCGGCAGAGCCTCGATTCATTTACTATATGAATCAACCGCAATCAACACCATCTTGCCACGCAGTGGTACCGCATCTTCAATATGAAGCCCCGACCACCTTTCACCCGCCTCTGGCCACTTTACAGGAGTTGGCGCAAGGGGCATAGGCAGGGCTTGAACGCAGTTCTTACAGTTGGCGGCTACACGTTGTATGTCTTGGTCCAAACCAGGCCACAAAAATATCGATCTTGCTCTGACTTTCAATGAAGACACTCCCTGATGGGAGTCATGCAGTAGCATTAGAAACTTCTTGAGCGTGGTCGTAGGTATCACCACGCGATGACCCCAGTACAGCAAGTCATCTTTCACTGACAGCTCATACAGCTTCTTACAATATTCTGTGAGTTTCGTCATCTCCTTTCACCCTCCGTGGCCAACCACTGCGGGTGTATTTGCATACTTGATAAAGAACGCCATCTGTCGCCATGGTTGCTTGCAATTCTTTCGTTGGCATAGCAGCGATGTGCTGCTGATTTAGTGATAGAACGACTGGCGTGATGTCCTCTAGTTCCGATGCATTCTTTGAGGTTATAGGTGCGTCGGCATTGTACAGAAGTATGCCAGGGTTATGCTGCAAATGGTACCTATAGACCATTTCACAGGAAGGAAAAAACACTGCCATGATGAGCTGTGCGCGGTAGTACAAATGCTAAGGGCGCAGCGATGTCAGTGCATTGTCGAGGGGACGCGCCGACTTGCACAGCCCAAGGAGGGCTACGGCGTTTATGAAAAGGTGAATAGGCGCCTTGCGTGATAGTCCATCTCTGTATCCGAGATGCTGCCATAGTAGGGGTTGGCTTGTCCGCTCTCAAGAGACCCAGCAAAGGGTGATGATCGGTCAATAGAGTAAACTTTGTTCCAAGTAGACAGTCGCGAAACCGCGTGTCGCCTTAGACCGAAGCCAGTGCTTCTCGCTTAATCTGAGAATAGTTCTTCTCGGCCGAGGTCAATGTTCGTGACCGAAACCCGATTGGTCTATACTGCCCATCCACTAGATAAAAAAGAGCAGCTCCTACACCATACGGTGAAGTATCACATTCTAAGAAGAGCTGTATTGACGGGTGAAAATGAGTCAGTACTGGAGCGGCAGACAATGCTTCTTTAGCTTTTTCAAAAGCATCCTTTTCTGTGGCCCTCATGACCCTCGCGTTGTTTTTTTTTTTTTGCAAAAGTCGGTAAAGTGGTGCCAGTAGAGTTGACAGGCTCGGTAAGAACTTGTTGTAAAATGTTAGCATACCCAAATATGTTCGCAGCTCTAACATTCCGAGGGGTGGGAGGATGTACGATGGCCTCCGCGTTCTTCTCTGTTAGGTGCAACCATGCGGCGTCGATTTGGTAACCTAGATTAACCACGAATGCCTCGTTTATCCGGCACTTGTCGGCGCGAAGTTTAATGCCTTGTTCTCTGAATCGTTCAAAAACCTGCAGAAGCTTTACGTAGGGCTTTTCTGCAGACTCCGCAATC
The DNA here is from genome assembly GCF_043290135.1 of Rhipicephalus microplus. Lineage (NCBI taxonomy): Eukaryota > Metazoa > Arthropoda > Arachnida > Ixodida > Ixodidae > Rhipicephalus > Rhipicephalus microplus. Next base: position 92,447,308 of record NC_134703.1, on the reverse strand, counting down.
AAAACATCGTGCAAGTACGCTTGCATCCCGGGTATTACTTGTAGTATGGACTCAATCATTTTCTGGAATATTGCAGGTGCTGACGCGATTCCGAAGAGAAACCGGTTGTAGCAAAACAACCCTTTATGTAGGTTTATTACAGCAAGCTTTCGCCAGTCCTCGTTCAATGCATTCTCGTAGTACACGTCTCGTAAATTCAAGATACTGAATTTTCCTTCGCCTCTCAAATTCGCGAAGATGTCATTATAGACTTGCATACGGTATCGCTCCATTTCACACACAGGGTTCAATGTTACCTTAAAATCTCCACAAATGCGCTGCGCCGTTGCTCTTCAATACCGGTACTATTGGTGTTGCCAATTATGCGAATGGTACCGGAGATATTATGCCAGATTCTACTAGTCTATCTAGCTCAGCAGATACTTTATCTAGCAGCGCAAACGGAACCTTTCTAGCCTTGAAAAAGTTTGGGAAGGCCGTGTCCTTAATGTAAAGCTTAGCTGGTGGGCTCTTGACTAACTCAAGACCTTCCGTGAATACTTCTGCATATTCGGCCATTAGGGCACCAGTTTCCTACTGCGTTCTGTTGGCTAGCCACGCTCAGTGGCGTAGTGACGTGCAGAACCGGTGTTCCTTCTGCTACAATATTTTTTAATAATTTTCGTCCACACAGGCTATAGGACCTTCACAATCTAACACGGTAAGGTTACAGTGGACCTCCGCGGACGTATAATTTGCCTTCATTGCCATTGTGCCTAACAAAGGTAGTTTGCTCAGGTAAGAAGAAAGCCTTAGGTGGGTATTCTGCAGCTTGGGCAAACGGTTGCGATGTGCCTCATACGTTCCTATAAAAACTATGCAGACAGAAGAACTTGTGGTCACGTCCATCTTTATGGTGACACCATTCCATATGATAAACTTCCTTATGGGCGGAACCAGGGGCTCAGTACCAGTGACGGACCAGATTTGCAATGCACTAGAGCCACTGTCATCCCTTTGGTCTGTATTTCCTGCAATTACAGCAAGCGTTTTTACGGTGCCGTCAGTCTTTGTACACATGTGACCCTTGTGCCCTTGCCTACCACAACTGTAGCATCAACGGCTCATTTGAAAGCATGTAGCAGCTTTGTGACCGTACTTGCCACCGCATTTGCTTTGTCGCGGCGCGTTTCTTTGCTCTTTCGTTATGGTATTGGACGCGCGCCGTTGGCTAACGTTCAGAATTCATCTCAGTATCAGTGTGCTTATCTGTCTGCGGCGAACCGTCTTTTGCGCTTTCAACAGCCAAAGGAAAGGCTTCAGCTTCTTCCAGAGTCATGTCGCTTTTCGTGAGCAACTGTTTTTGCAAACCTTTTGAACGAACACCACATACAAATCTGTCTTTCAGCATTCGGTCTAACATGAACAAAAAATTGCAGTTCTGGGCAATCTTCCAAATTTCAACAATGAACGCTTTCACGGTCTCCGCTTCCTCTTGCTTACGTTAAAAAAAACAAGAAGCTCTCTGAGATCTAATTAGGCGTTGGGGCATAAATGTCATTAAGCGTTGCTACCACTTCCTTGTAGTTGAGAGTGTTTGGCAGACGCGGTGCCACTCTTCTTCATAGGACTTCTATCGTCCTTGAGCCCAACGCAGTAAAGTCCCTAGATGAAACAAGGTAGCGTCACTCATTGTTCTCGAGCCATCCTCCTCACTCTCTCGATTACTCCTCCTTTTCTCTGCCATCCGCGTCTGTAATTGGTGCATTACTTGCACGTGATCTTGCAAATGGCTGATGTTGTTATTTATTATTATGCAAAAGGTTCAAAACGAGTACGCATGCGCATATGGCTCCAGCCGAATTCTCGTCGTGACCAAAGACAAAATCGTAGCCAGAACATAAACTGAAGAGGAGGAGCGTTTCGGTGTGCGCTAAGTCGACCAAGATTGTTTCGCCATGCTCGTTCAATGCAACATCTGCGTTTTTCAGCAATGCTGCGTTGCCGTAAACAACAGAAAATGGTTTCGCTCTCTTCAACTTACCTCGTGCTTTCCGAGATGAAGCACACCATGAAGTGCAACTATGAACCATTTCACGCGAATGCTTTCGTGCAACTCCGTCAACGTATGTCGACGCGGATCTGCGAAGCGAGTTCACTTGTCGGTGTTTATTGAAACGCCAGGCGCGCGTCTAATGCGTGTCTAGTGCATGCCAGTTGGTACAAATACATGTGGGTATGCACGTATACAGAGCAGCTGTAGGTTGTAATCAACGCACCTTCAGAAACATTTCACTGTTGACCTGTTCCCGCTTGAGCCGAAACGCGCTGCTTCGAGACACCTCACCAGTAGAACTCTCACTTTTCAGGAAGTTCCCAGCACCGCATCAGAATTACTTGGCATCACGATTGTCCAAATGGGCACATTTAAAAAAAACGTCATCGCAGTGCTGCTGGACGAGTGTTCGTATCAGTCTGGTTGTAGTTTTTTTTTCTTGCGTGTGCACAAGCCGGTTGTAATCAATCGTCACAACGTCACGCCCTGTGACCACTTACAGGATCCAGCAAGAAACACGTTCACTGTGTCACAACACGAACAAAACACAATCGGAGAAGTGGACTAGTTAGAACTGGACGAAATACCGCGGCCGTGGAACTAAAATGTACTACGCGAGACGCCATGGCTAGTGGTGTAAAATATAGAACTGCACAACGTTGCCGGTTGAGTAACGCCCATCCTGCTTGCTCTTGTGTTGTGCCGTTTATGCTCATTAAGGTAACTGTTAATTCTACGTCTTATTTCGTTCCATTTTGTTTCATTTACATCTATTCACCGTAGCAACAGAACCCAAACATTCGCTTTTGGATGGAAGTTTTAAACCTTCTAGGGGGCGCTTCAGGCAAATAAGCGAGGAGGAAAGGGGAGGGTGTCGCTACCTTGGGAACTTGTTTCATCTAGGGACCTTACAACGCAGCGACCAACAGTGCCCTCTTCTGAGCTTCATCGGTAACTTAATTGACTTCAAAATACCCTTCAACTATTACAAGATAATCATTCCACTTAATTGTTTCCTGTTCTAACTCAGGGAGCCTATGTGCCATGGTCGGCACTGGTTTCCACGCTGAGTCAGCGTTGCAGAGCATCTGTCGTGTAGTCAGCGCTGAAGGGCCAGCGACGGCGGGCTGGCGTCGGCGTAAGCGTTTTCGGTGGGTCACTTATACACGCCGCCACTGTTACTTTGGCGGCAGAGACGCCGCCAGACACATGAACTAGTCGGTGTCACCAGACAGAGACGGCGTTTATAGACCGCTTAAAACTTATATCAAGAAAAAGAGGAAAAGGGCAAGAGAGAACAAAGAAAGAGAGATCTATCTATCTATCTATCTATCTATCTATCTATCTATCTATCTATCTATCTATCTATCTATCTATCTATCTATCTATCTATCTATCTATCTATCTATCTATCTAGACGCCTACGACATTTAGCTCTGCTTGCCGTTTCGATGATCGTATTGCTGCCCCGCCGCGGTGGTCTAGTGGCTAAGGTACTCGGCTGCTGACCCGCAGGTCGCGGGTTCAAATCCCGGCTGCGGCGGCTGCATTTCCGATGGAGGCGGAAATGTTGTAGGCCCGTGTGCTCAGATTTGGGTGCACGTTAAAGAACCCCAGGTGGTCGAAATTTCCGGAGCCCTCCACTACGGCGTCTCTCATAATCATATAGTGGTTTTGGGACGTTAAACCCCACATATCAATCAATCAAGTATTAAGGTCGAGACAACCACGACCTTAATACTATAAGAACTAGCAGTAACACAGATTACACCCCACCAGTAATGATAGAAGAAGTAAGAAAAGCTTTGGAGAGCATGCAAAGGGGCAAAGCTGCTGGTGAGGATCAGGTAACATCAGATCTGCTGAAAGATGGAGGACAGATTGTGTTAGAAAAACTAGCCACCCTGTTTACGAGGTGTCTCCTGACGGGAAGAGTACCAGAGTCTTGGAAGAACGCTAACATCATCTTAATACATAAGAAAGGAGATGACAAGGACTTGAAGAATTACAGGGCGATCAGCTTGCTCTCTGTAGTATACAAGCTATTTACAAAGGTAATTGCTAACAGAGTAAAGAAAACATTAGAATTCAATCAACCAAAGGAACAAGCAGGATTTCGAACAGGCTACTCAACAATTGACCACATTCATACTATCAATCAGGTAATAGAGAAATGCGTAGAGTATAACCAACAACTATACATAGCCTTCATAGATTACGAGAAGGCGTTTGATTCAGTAGAAATATCAGCCGTCATGCAAACACTGCGGAATCAGGGCGTAGATGAAGTATACATAAACATTCTAAAAGAAATCTACAGGGGATCAACTGCTACCATAGTGCTTCATAAAGAAAGCAACAGAATACCAATCAAGAAGGGTGTAAGGCAGGGGGACACAATTTCCCCAATGCTATTTACCGCGTGCTTACAGGAGGTTTTCAGAAGCCTAGAATGGGAACAGTTAGGGATAAGAGTCAATGGAGAATACCTTAGTAACCTGCGCTTCGCCGATGACATTGCATTGCTGAGTAACTCGGGGGACGAATTGCAACTCATGATTACGGAGTTAGACAAAGAGAGCTGAAAGGTGGGTCTGAAAAGTAATCTGCACAAAACGAAAGTAATGTGCAACAACCTCGGCAAGGAGCAGCGCTTCGAGATAGGTAATAGTGCACTTGAAGTTGTAAAAGACTATGTCTACTTAGGGCAGGTAATAACCGCAGAGCCGAACCACGAGATTGAAGTAACTAGAAGAATAAGAATGGGGTGGAGCACATTTGGCAAGCACTCTCAAATTATGACAGGTAGATTGCCACTATCCCTCAAGAGGAAGGTATATAACAGCTGTATCTTGCCGGTACTTAGCTACAGAGCAGAAACCTGGAGACTTACAAAGAGGGTTCAGCTTAAATTGAGGACGACGCAGCGAGCAATGGAAAGAAAAATGGTAGGTGTAACCTTAAGAGACAAGAAGAGAGCAGAGTGGATTAGGGAACAAACGGGGGTTAAGGATATCATAGCTGAAATCAAGAAGAAGAAATGGACATGGGCAGGGCATGTAGCGCGTAGACAGGATAAACGCTGGTCATTAAGGGTAACTGACTGGATTCCCAGAGAAGGGAAGCAGGTTAGGGGGAGACAGAAGGTTAGGTGGGCAGATGAGATTAAGAAGTTTGCGGGTATAAATTGGCAGCAGCAAGCACAGGACCGGGTTAACTGGCGGAACATGGGAGAGGCCTTTGTCCTGCAGTGGACGTAGTCAGGCTGATGATGATGATGATGATGATCAATCAATCGATGATCGTATTGGTACCAAACTGTATGAAGAACATATTTGTCAATTTTGAACATGAAAAATTATGATATGTATGTCATGATTTACATTTCATGGTATTACAGGTCTTGCGGTGGTTCACATGACATGTTGCAAAACTGGCATGGTATGGCATGATTGCATGGCCAGCACAAGTGACAGACCCTAACGAGAAAATCATGACATGTGTGTCATGTAACAACATGACTACGATTGATTTGTGTGGTTTAACGTTCGAAAACCACCATATGATTATGAGAGACGCCGTAGTAGAGGGCTCCGGCAATTTCGACCACCTGATGTTCTTTAACGTGCACCCAAATCTGAGCATACGGTCCTACAACATTCCCACCTCCATCAGAAATGCAGCCGCTGCAGCTGGGATTCGATCCCGCGACCTGCGGGTCAGCAGGCGAGAACCTTAGCCACGAGACCACCGCGGCGGGGCAGCAACATGACTAAATTCCCCGCTCATTATGCGCTCGCGGCCGTTTCGCTCGCGTCAAATATACAAAATTTGGTATTATATATACGGGACGTGAATGGATCATGAAGGTATAATACTGGTGGAAACACGATAAACATGAGATGCGTGTCATGTTACAACATGACTACATGCTACACTCATCATGCGCTCGCGGCCGTTTCGCTAGCTTCCCGTGAACCAAACACGGTATTATGCGACGCGAACGGACGAAATAGGTAAATGACACATCCAAACATGATAATCACTACATGCGTGTTGTGTAACTATATGACTACGTGCCACACTAATGATGCGCTCGCGACCGTTTCGCTAGCTTCACACACGCCACATTTGTTATTACGTGACGCCAATGAATGACGAAGGTATGTGACAGTTGCTAACGCGATAATCATGAGATGCGTGTCATGTGAGAACGTCACTACATGCCACAGTCAAGGCACCAATACATTTCAACGTAACGCGGTGCGCATGCTCGCCGGCGTTCATTTCGTCGCGTCACGCCAGCGTTGCCACGCCAGGCGCCGTTCCTGCCATATATTCGCAGGCGCGCCCCGGGCTGCGTTGCTTTGACGCATGCGCATTTCAGCGCGTCCGGCGTCCCTCCGTCATGAAAAGAGGGAGACGCAGTGTTGTCTGGGTAACGCATCGGCGCGAAAAGCAGCATGTAGCATTTCGCGCCGGTTGCCGTAGGGCCGCGCCGACGGACGCTGGTTGCACCTGGCGTCAGATTACAAAGTGCTCGCGTTTTGCTAACGTATACGCTGTGCCCAGCGTGCGCGCGCGTCAACGCTACATTGGAGTATATTGGACCCTTCATGATGCGGTCGCGGCCATTTTGCTAACTCCACGTATACAAAATTTGGTGTTACACTACGTAAATGAATGACGAAAATATATGGCTGGTGCAAATATAATCCTGACACACGTGTCATGTAAGAACATGACAACATACTACGCTCATAGCGTGCTCGCGGCCGTTTCGCTAGCTCCACATATACTAAACTTGGTATCACATGACGTGAATAGATGACGAAGGTAAACGACACATCCAGAGATGATAATCATGACACGGAAGTCATGTACGGCATCATTTACCTCCACCTCGTAACATTGTGCTGATTTTAAAGTGAAATATCAACATTTCTCGTCCCTGCATCGCATATCATTGATTCCCACTGTATGTGGGATCTGGCATTTTTTTTTGCTCAGAACTTTCCTTATCAGTATAATCGGAAAGATACCTCTATTATGCGTGACCGTCGTGTGCAATTGGGAACTTTATTGAGTGCATACACTTCGCGAAATCACTGCGATAATATATAATTGCTTAAGCATTTCCAGTTTTACAAGAGGTGATCAAAAAGTTCTTAGTAGATGTATTTCGTTTTGTTAGGCGGCTTCACTCGAGCAAAGTTTATAGACATGAACATTGTTTCCGTACTTGCGTGAACAGTGTTTCCCAAAAAATCATGCCAATAGTTGACAGGGTAAACTTGCCAGAGTTTATTGAATTATGACGACGTCACATCTGTGCGGATCACGCTACCCTTTTGGGTGATTACTCTCATGCACTTGGTCTACTTCACGAGTGGTCATTCCTAAATTTGTATGAATCAAAACACGTAATATAAAACAGGTAAGCCAGCTCTTACATATGACAAAATCCTAAATTGATAGCGTTGAAATTGAGCTCCCACAATACAGTCACTGCGGCTGACGTGAATTCCATTCCCGCCAGCCAATCAATAAATCATGTCTTACACGTGCACCGAAAGTGAATTCTCCGATAACGTCTCTTATTCCACGAAGATTTCGCGTGTATTTGTATGAAAGGCGAGCGGGAGCGTTGAGCTTGTACACAGATGACATATACAAATAGCTGAAGACAAAAAAAAAATAGGTGGCACAACTCGAGCTGCTGTTCCTCGAGAGATTCTGTTTTCACGCATTCCACCTTCATTTTTTCACTTTGTGTCTCAGCAGAGATGGTCGATGATTGTATGGTTGCCATGAAATCGTCCTCTATAAGAGAGGAGTTACCTGTGTGCAACAAGGCTCAACCTATTTTTTTCGGAGGAACTGTGTCCAGCAAAGTAACTATGAGTTCATAAGAAAAACTGAACATATTAACTTGTAGATAAACATTCGTGGTGGATGATTGAATAACAACAATTACGAACACTATAAACGTAGCTCATCGGGCATGTTGGTATGTCCTACTGTAGTTTTTTAGCGAACGAAAAACATGGGCAGAGAAAGATGTAATACACACAAGCGCTGTATGTGTCATGTCTTTTTCTTACCGTGTTTTTTTTTCGTGAACTGAAACATACTCAGTTATGAAGCTGTGCTTTTCTTTTTTTTGGTTGAATTTCTGCCACCAGTCTTCAACCAATCTTTTATCGCTCTTTGTCGTGAATGTGTTTATTTTTCTAGTGTTGTGCAAAAACTTTTCATATTCGCTGGTATTCAAACAAACACATTGGTGAACCTCTTTACATTCAGTTAGAGCATGTTCTATCGTTCCCAATGGATTTCTCACAACAAGTACATTTATCACCTTTGCTGGATATCGCTTTAAAACTCAAGAACTTAAAACAATTCTACCTCGCTTCATACACTATGGCCTTATTCTTTGAGTTACTAGGAAAAGCACTTCTATTTGTTCAATCTCCCGCTTTTAGGTAGTTACACACAGATTTTTTCATATCTATTGAGAATTTATTCTTCCCAGTCTCTATGACTATGGTCTAGCTCTTTGTCTCATTATCCATCACATTGATAGCGATCAGCTGGCTGGTGGTTGAGCACAAGTAACGTCACCTCATGTGGGGATACACGAACAGATGAGACAAGACTGTCAAGTTCTTCTTCTGTACGACTATACACGGTGCTATCAATGGGGGCATTATCATCGCCCTGCACAATCTTCTCTTTAGTTCTTTGTCGTGTTTCGCCTCGCTACTTATCTCACCAGTTTGAGTATAGTGCCTCTCGTTGTCGGCGACCTTACACTGTGCATCGATGGTGAAAAACCACCAAGACCTTTCTAGCTTTGCTTAAGGTCTGCAGATCTCTGTGATCGTATGAGTTGGCGTGGCCAGGATGAAATGTGCCTTAGGAGCGCGTACTCTGTAGCATGCTACATCTATTGTACTACCTTCTTTTGTTCTCTCAAACGCATGATAGCCACCCTGGCCTACGGGTACTCAGCCTTCCCGCATTTGCTTTATCCTGTGTTACCTTATTTCAGTTGTTCTTTTATTTTACATAAGGCAAGAGTTTGTCACCCCACTAAACTTTACGCGACAGGCTGTATTATTCTTGTCATTCAAAATAGCTTCCTTGCACAAGTTTTTTGAAAGCCTGTTTTGTCAGCAAACAGCCCTTTTGATGGTCTTGGCTCATTTCGCAGATTTAGCCTTTTTAATATCAGCCAAATATCACGTGCTCTAACGTGGCGCGTGCTTGCTCGCGCGCCCCGTAGCCGCACTGTTTCGCTGAGCGATGGAGTACCAAGTGACAGGGGAAGACATTGACCCTGAAGAAATCACGCCAGACCAAGGCTGGCAGACCGCCTCGTGTCGCCGAGCAAAAAATGAAGGCTCCAAACGTGTGCCGTCATATAGCGCTCTGAAACGCAACGAGCACAAGCCCCGCAACAGAGAACATGTGAAGAACAAGATTATTCGAGAAAGCCGAATGCCTCACCTACCAAAGAATGACATCCGCATTATCATTAGACCCAGAGGGGGTCTTAACATCGCTAGGGTTGGCGCAACGACAATCGCTGAAGCCATTTCGACTTCGGCAGGTATCAGCCCATCGGAGCAGCAAGCAGACACGCTCTGCCCCAATATTAAACAGAATATCTTAGTAGCAAGCACGCCGAAGAGAGAAAATGCTAATCGCTACGTGCGCGTTAAAGAAATTCGCATCGCTGACAAGACCTATGAAGTTAGTGCCTACGAAGCGGCACCACATTCAACATGCAAAGGTGTCATTCGAGGGATTCCCGTGCAAGACGGTTCGGTGGACATTGATGCGAAGATTGTCAACTACCGCAATCCACTAGCTTTGGCTGCCAAGCGCATCGGAAGTACCACTGCAGTGATCGTGGCCTTCGATGGACATCGTGTGCCCAATTTTGTGCGATACGGATCGGTGCTACTTCAATGTACACTATACCGTAGACAGATAGATATTTGCTACACCTGTGGTCGGCTCGGCCATCGAGCGGACGTGTGCCCGAACCCTGGAGACGTTATCTGCAGAGGCTGCAGCGTGCCGAACCCCGAAAAGGAACACCGCTGCACACCAACATGCAAGCTTTGCGGAGGAACCCACCTCACTGCCGACAGGGAATGTAAAGAACGCTACCACATTCCATACGTGGTGCGCCGACGACGATGGGAGCGAGCACACTCGATGCGACACAACAGTTACGATGCAATGAACGAGTTCAATGCAACCACTGACGACGACCAGGCCTCGAAGCTTTTTACAGATGGTCGACCCAATGGCAGCCGATCCCGGTCCCGATCCCGGAGTCGTCCCAGGAACCGCACAATGCGTGTATCGAGGTCCCGGAGCCGCCCTCCGACCCACTCCCGCAGCGCGCGAAGTGGGACCCCAACCAGATCTATATCGCGAGGCTACTCCAGGTCTCGTTCTGGTTCACGTCACGGTTCCCGTTCAGGTTCCCGACACGGATCACGCTCCGGCTCCAACTCAGGTTCCGGGCCTCATGCCAGTTCCAGGCCTCACCCCAGTCTCACCGGGGTCTCGCGTCAACGATCGCCTAGCCCATCGGCACCACCATCGCCAGGCAACGTCAGCAAGAATAAGCGGGGACCTCTCACTTGGGCGGACGCCGTCCGGAGAAAAGGAAACACTACATCACAGGTAGGGTCGGGATCACTCCCAGAGCATGATACACACAACACCTCTGAGATAGCGATCTTAAAGCAGGAAAATGCGATGATGAAAGAAACAATACGCAAACTCACAGTCGCAATTGCCGAACTAAAACTGACAGAAACGCACGCGCTGCTATGCCCCCAACCGACAACGACGACAATGCAGTCACTCCGTTGCAGCCGCAACCCGTAGGCGTTGGTAACGACGACGGCGAGAGCGCACCCAAGAAACGCGCGGTCGCCCACGACCAGCCAGCTTTAAAGGAAGAGTTAGACGACATTAAGAGCACGCTATCGGCGATTAAGGAAAGCCTTCGCTTTCTTGGCGAAAGCATGGCTCTCGTGCAGTCTACTCTCGCGGTACACGGTAATCGTTTGGGCCAAGTGGAGCAATATCTTGATCACGTCGTCGCCCCTGCCGTTGCCGCGGATAAGCCGTTGTCGCAACGTACAGCCGTGCCCAGTCCACCGCATCACGCGGCCCTTATGCACCCGCCGGGTGCTCAGGCCAACTCTTAATGCTTCAAGATGGCCAGGCCAATTGACGAGTTGCGAATCTGGCAATGGAACTGCAGGAGCTTCACCCACAAGAAAGCTTTCCTGCAGCAATACCTCCGTAGCCACGAAGCCAAACCTCACATCATGCTATTACAAGAGACTGTAGTACCAACCGCCACGTTTTCCGGATACCAGTGGTTGCCCGGCCCCTCGGGAGGACGCGGTATCGCCACCTTGGTCGCTAACAAGATTACCTGCACAGCGCACAGTCTCAATGTGCCCGAAATTGAGCACGTTATGGTCGAAATCCTCCCTGGAAACATATCACAACAAAGCGTATACATGCTCAATGTATACAGTAGTCCCAGCCACCATAGACAAAGATTCACACGCTTGTTCCAGAAAGCTGTCCGCCTCGCGGGGCCTAACCCGCTAGTGATTGCAGGCGATTTTAACGCTGCGCATAGCGCCTGGGGCTACACGTACGACACACCCAAAGGTAACGAGCTTTGGAAAAGTGCGAATGACATGGGCCTTATTCTCATTACGGACAAGGCCTTCCCCACTCGCACTGGTACGTCCACGCAAAGAGATACTACGCCGGATCTATGCTTCGTCAAGAATATCTCCGACGCCCACTGGTCCAACCTCGCGGTAGATCTCGGTAGTGACCACTTCATATTGGCTGCACACCTCCCCACAGTAAGCAGGAAGACCAAGTCGTACACGTGGGTCGACTGGGACCTCCTTCGTAAGACCCGCGCAGAACGACCTCCTCCCGATACTCCACCGAGCCTCGAGACGTGGACGGCCCAGCTCAAAGCTGATGTAAACAAGGCAACGAAAACTATCACCACAGACCTTCCAACCGAAAGGATGGACAGTCGTCTCGCCCACCTACTAGAGGCCAAACAGTCTCTATTGGCCCGGTGGAAGGGCCAGCGCCTTAATCGGAGGTTACGCAAACGCATATCTCAGCTGAACAAGACCATGATGGATCACTGCCGCATCCTTTCAAAACAGCAGTGGGACGAAATTTGTAATTCGATTGATGGTCAGGTTCGAAATGGCAAAACGTGGAACTTACTCAAACACCTCCTCAATGAAACCAACACCCGCACAAATCAGCGTCATTCGATCGTGAAGATACTTCATCAGGCTAAACAAACAGTGTCACCGGAAGATGTTGTCAAGAACCTCGTGGAAAAATATCTCCCGCTCCCCACGGGCCCTGTGACCCCTCACCCTGATTACTCTGGCAGCAACAACACTAACTTAGACGCCGAGTTTTCTATTGAAGATGTACGCCGAGCTCTCCATGAGCTCAATGGCCGCTCAGCCCCTGGCCCCGATGGCATCACCAACAAGCTCCTACGCAACCTGGACGATTCTTCCGTCACTTACCTCACTGACACTATCAACGAGATATGGAAAAAGGGTGAGATACCCGATGCTTGGAAACTAGCTCACACGGTTCTGATACCCAAACCGGGAAAGGCGCCGAGCCTAGATAACCTACGCCCCATATCTCTCACGTCGTGCGTGGGCAAAGTGGCTGAGCACGTCGTCCTCAACAGGGTTGGTCGGTACCTCGAAGATAACGACTACATCCCGCACCACATGATTGGCTTCCGACCAGGGTTATCCACTCAAGACGCCATGTTACTCCTAAAGCATCAAATTCTAGATGGCGGAAACACTCGGGACACTCGTGCAATACTCGGTCTCGATTTAGAAAAGGCCTTCGATACCATAACGCACTCGTCAATCTTGAAAGCGATCGCAGCCCTCGGCCTAGGTCATCGATTTTACTACTTTATCCGCTCTTTTCTCACTCGGCGCAGAGCCGTCCTCCGCGTAGGAGACCTAGTGTCGGAAGAAGTGGAGCTCGGACAGCGGGGCACTCCTCAGGGATCCGTCCTCTCACCCACGCTCTTCAACCTCGTGATGATCGGGCTTTCCGAACGACTTTCAAAAATAGACGGGCTAAATCACACTATCTATGCGGATGATGTAATCATATGGTGCTCCACAGGGTCGGATGGCTTCATTGAGTCCGCCCTGCAAGAGGCTATCGACACCACCGAGTCTTACCTCGACCACACCGGTCTCAGGTGCTCACCTGCGAAATCGGAGCTGTTGATATATTTGCCCAAACGCCGGGGTGCCAAGCCCAAAGGGTGGAAACCTCCGGCGGAACGCAATATCACCCTCCACACCAGAGATGGTCGTACTATACCCAGGGTAGACACCATCAAGGTCCTCGGCATGATCATCGAGTCCCGCGGAACCAACACCCAAACAGTACACAAGCTCAGGACTAAGACCGAGAATGCCATACGACTCGTACGTAGAGTAGCCAACAGGCACCATGGCCTCAAAGAAGACAACCTGCTGCGTCTCGTACACGCGTTTGTTTTGTGCCATTTTACGTACGTTGCCGCTATACACAAGTGGCTACGTGCTGAGCGCGATCAACTCAATGCGCTTATTCGCAAGGTGGTCAAACGAGCCCTTGGCCTCCCTATCACCACTCCAACGTACAAACTCCTCGAGCTTGGCGTACATAACACGCTAGAAGAGATCGCCGAAGCTCAGGAACGTGTGCAATTGACCCGACTCACTACAACCAAGGCGGGCCGCCATATTCTGCGCGAGCTCGGCTTCTTCTCCTCGAGGGCCAGGGACCCCCCAGAGTTGACTCTCATTCCCCGTGAAATCCGCGACCTTATTACGATCGCTCCCATACCACGAAATGTACACCCCGAATACAACAGAGGCAGGCGCCTTGCGCGGGCGACCGCCATTCTCAAGCGCATAGACATGGAAGCGGACAACGTCTCGTTCGTGGACGCCGCTGCCTATCGCAACAACCAAGCCTTCGCTGCGGTCGCGGTATCATCCGCGCAGCAGACTCTTACCTCAGCCACAATCCTCGCCCGAAACCCCGAAGTAGCGGAGCAAGTAGCTATAGCTATAGCTATGCTCGACAGCAAACGGGAATTCATCTACAGCGACTCCAGGCCGGCCATCAAAGCCTTCGAACGCGGAGTCATCTCCGACCAGGCGTTACGTATCCTGCGCAATGCGGACCCGAGTGCCCTGAAGCACCACACTGTCATCTGGTTCCCCGCCCATCTCGGCCAGGTGCCGGGTGCCCTACCCAACCTCAACGAGATCGCCCATGATGCAGCGCGCGCACTTACCGACCGCACTGCCACAGGGCAACCTCATCTTGCTGGGTTGGATACCAATCGGGATGCACCAATTACGTACAATGAAATTACAAAGCACTTTTACTTGGAACGCCGCATTTTTCCACCCCCACATCCGAAACTTAACCGACCGCAGGCATTAACCCTACGCCTATTACAGACACACACGTACCCAAACCTTGCCACGCTTCACGTTTATTATCCCGATGCATACCCCAGCGACACATGCCCATCATGTGGACACACAGCGACACTCGAACATATGCTCTGAGAGTGTAGAACAACTCCTCCCGACTCTACCTCAAGCAAGTGGGAGAGGTCCCTCAGGAGCTCACTTCTCGCCGACCAGCGATGGGCCGTCCAGCAGGCCCACGAAGCGGCCGCCAGGTACTCCCTGTCGGTCCCTACGTGGGAGACGCCCGCTACGCGCTAAGCGCGTCCTGCAGGACCGAAATAAAGTTTTTCCATTCCATTTCATCACGTGTATTTTTTTTAAATTGATTTAAATAGGATTCTTGTGCTTCGGGTATCCAATAAACTGTAAGCTTATCTTTTTTCGGTCAACATTGTCCGATGTACTCCATTGAAAATGTTTCGTATATAACATTTTGTGATTTCATTTCTCATGGTGTGCAGTCTTTTGTAATTGCCAGCATGCACATGCTCGGCACAGTGTACACTTTTTCGCTTCGTTAAAGACGAATATATGCGTGGTCATGTTGTGCTTTTATACCGTAATTATCATATATGAATACTCACTCTTCTAATTTGGCTGCTTGACCCAGCATCTTTCTCACGTTATCCGGCTAATTATTCTGTCTATGATAAGGGTTTATTCAAATAACTGTAAGCTAAACCCCACCAGTTATTTGATAAGCACCCAAGATTAGTAGCCTTGCCATAAAAAGAACTGTGTTCACACTGCGGGTTTGTTTTCTCCTAATAAGACAATGAAACTGCTTAGTATAAGAGCTGTCGTAAGTGTTTAAAGGCAAAGTGGTCAAGCTTATCACTGGAGTTTGCCGCATGCAAATGAATTGCATAATGAAAAAAAGGAAAGAAATGAAAATTTAAGGACTGTTTTTTCTCTGTCAGGCAGAATACTAAGAAGACCTAACAGGCTATGATGCCAACGTAAAAATAGCGGCTCTTGTCAGTTGCATTATCCACATTACAATTACTGCTAAAACAGTCCTTACATTTTTCTTAGCATCAATGTCTTTTGGTTTTAATTAGCGCTTTATACTAATTAGTGTATTGTGGCTTTTCTCTCGCCGTTCATTTTTTTTTCAAGAATGAGAATCAATATATTGATTATTTACGCTGTTGTTGTTTCAATTACAGCAGCGTTCTGTCAGCCTAAAGATATTTTTAGGGGTAGTCAGCACAAGTTTAGTGCCGTGTTATTCGATTCAAAATTTTAAATTACGTACCTTGGATCATGTAAGACAACAACTTAATCGACTTATGTCGCCCTAAATATTCACAAAAATAAAATTAACATCTAAGGAGAGGCGGACCATCTAGGCAATGGTGTGTGAGTTCACAGACGGGCTACTGGGGGATAGGTAAGCCAAGCAGTGCATGCCAGTCAGTATTTCTCTTAGCGAAACTGTTCCACTTGCGCAACGAGGAAAAGATGCCAGAAGGCATCACCACAATAACTCACGACATAGTTCTGGATTTTCAACACGACACTGAATTATTTTCTCTCTATGCATCGTGATTTTTAGTAGGGACATCAGATTTCCATAGCATTTACAACTTGGATAAATGCGCGATTCGCAGAAACATTAGGTACTACTTTGATAACGCTTCAGGCGGTCAGTTTTAACAGCTTACAAACAATATTTCACAATATGCAACACTCACATTCGCTTCTATATTTTTGAAAAGCGCATTTTGGCGAAAGAAAAAGGAAGAAACTACGACGCTCAAGTACGGCCATCAAATAACCCAGGTTTGAATATTTCTTCACCAAATTTACTTTAGACAATATTTAGTCAAAAATATAGCCTACTCCACTATAGAAAGTTCCCGTAGTATATTACTAAACGCGGATGCTGAAATTGGGTGAAATATTGTTGCCATTGAAATTGTTGCAATTTGACGAGATTATTTAACGTTGGTTGAAAGTTTTGTAAGTGTAAACTTTGTTAATATTTTAAATGTAGCTTCACATGTTCGTGTGAGCCTGCACATTTCCTATTACAATGCGGTTTCGAAATGGCCACTGATATACCTTGAGAGCGAGTTAAGTGCCTGGGAACCCTGCAATAAAAATTGTTCTCGGTCCATCAAGACTCTAAGAACGCCTTCCGATTAAGTGCTTCACATTCACGTCTTGGCAGAAC
Organism: Rhipicephalus microplus; assembly: GCF_043290135.1. NCBI lineage: Eukaryota > Metazoa > Arthropoda > Arachnida > Ixodida > Ixodidae > Rhipicephalus > Rhipicephalus microplus. The sequence goes on along the minus strand of NC_134703.1, from coordinate 92,430,486 downwards.
AAAAAAGTTATAAAGTTTGTGCTCAAGACTACAAGTATCCCTCGCCCCGCCGCGGTGGTTTAGTGGCTAAGGTACTCGGCTGCTGACCCGCAGGGCACGGGTTCGAATCCCGGCTGCGGCGGCTGCATTTCCGATTGAGGCGGAAATGTTGTAGGCCCGTGTGCTCAGATTTGGGTGCACGTTAAAGAACCACAGGTGGTCTAAATTTCCGGAGCCCTCCACTACGGCGTCTCTCATAATCAAATAGTGGTTTTTGGACGTTAAACCCCACATATCAATCAATCAAGTATCCCTCTTCTATGCCGCTGCGTTATTCAATTTTCAGGTCAGAAAAAATGGCAATAAAAAATAAATCACTGAGACTTCACAACTCATCCTTTGCATGAACCGAGGAGAAATACTGAAGCAGTGTATTGCCTGCCTCTAGACCAACTCACCTGGAAAGTGAGCAATTAAAAATGTCCAATCATTGTGCTACAACGTTTCGCCTCTTCCTAACAAAACCTTCAGCAAGTCGATGATAATAAGAATTTGGTCGCCCTACCAAGACAATGGGACATCCGGTTGGATATGGGTCTCGTAGTGGATAGTATTACTACTTCTGCGAGGTGGTTGTGTGGGTGTACAGAACAACTGAGCACTTTTGCGAACAACTAAAAAGACTAAAATGAGGAAGGGAGTCCAGAATCATCATGTCTGGCAACATGATTACCTATGCGGCTTAGAACTTTGGCTCTGTGACAAAGTTCCTGCAATCTAAACCACATAATTCTTTATGCGCAATGCACGAATGTCATTCCCCAGTTTAACGCAGTTCGAAGTTGAAGGTGTCCTAAACTTGAGCACTTGTGAATATTGTTATGAGTCTGGAAGCGTTTATTGAAAACGCTCGACGGCGGAGCACAGAAAGGGATGAGGCTACATAAGATGAGAAAGAAGTCCTCGTCCTCTTCTTCTCGAACAGCTTCTCCTTCTAGCTGCATAGGCGCCGCTACACTTCACCGTGCGCAGACGAAGCCCGCCGGGCAAGTCAGGCATTCTCTTGTTGTGTGCATGGCTTTAACCGGGTGACTTGCGTGACTTGAGTTCTTGCTGAATATCTGGTAGGGGGTCTGGTAGGAGGCCGCTGAAGTGTTTGTCACGCTCCTTGGCGGGAAAGTGTTCAGCAATTTTATGTGGGCCGGCCATTGGTACCGGTCTGCCCGGGATTGCACTCATTACCAGCCGAGGGTCATTCGTAGCGAAATGGCTGCGGGCGTCCACAGAACCGCGCGATTTCGCCAGACACACCATAGTTGTAACACACCGGGGAAGACGGCCACTGCACACGCATCTCGTCGAAGTAACCAGGCCGTCGTGTTAGTTATCGCACCAGGTCGTGTGATAACTAACATCTGCGGCGTTCATGAACTGCTCTGCAGGAACAGGGTATAGCAATGTGGAGTCTTGCGTTGAGCAGGCACACGAGAAACGTGACTGGGCGAAGTTGGTTCTCGCCAAAGCAGCTTTTCGCGAACAAGTTGGCATATCTCTGACGCAAGGTACGACGATGAGTTGACGTCAACCGTTGCTACCGTTGCCACGTTGGGCACACGACAAAACTTGGTAGTTATTCGGCACATCTTAAACGTTTCGAAGGTCCAACAATGCCGTATGACATCGGACACAGAGTTCAAATTGTCTTTCCCGATGAGGAAGTTGTACACGTCCCCAGCGATGCTCTTCAGGAGATGCCCAACTGTGTCCTCCTCTGAAATAAATGGGTTAACTGTCTTGTGCTCAACCTCAAGATCTCCCCAATATATGCGGTGCACGTCTCATCCAAAAGTTGAGCCCTTCAGGTGAGTGTCAACTCATCACGCTTTTTCCTCGTGGTGGCGTCCCTTAAGCCGCTTTTCAGCCCTTGAACAAAAATGCTTTACATCGTTAGGGTGTCCTCGGGATTCCCGTAGCAGACGAACGTGTGATCATCTTCCCACCACATTGGGAAGATGATCATTTGCGTCCCATTTGTTTCTCTTGCTCACCAGTTAATAACGAGTCAGCCACTGGTCGACGTGTTCTTCAGCTTTTCCTCTGTAGGGGCGTGCCTGTCTGTATGGCTGCGAGGGGACAGCAGGTATAGATTTCTAAGCGTTAGCGTCAGTGGACATGTCAGGCTACAATTGCAGCATACCCGCGAGGCAATGACTGTGACGAATACTTGGTGGGCTAGCTTCCGTGGTTAGACTAAGCAGGATTAAAAAAAATTGCTGGAGTGGAAATGATTTCGCAGAAGTGAAGCCGTTCCTCTTGAAAGATGGCGGCTGTGACGGCCATCTTTCAAGAGGAACGTTTAGTGATTAAAAACAAAGCGTTTCTCTCGCACGCCCAACAAGTTTAATGTGGGAACTTTTTCGGGTCATAAAGTGCTCGAAGTGCGTCTTACAGTTACTAGTTTTTCTTAGTGAGCCTCTAATTGGAGGCAAAGTTTTTTGAATATTCAGTCATCCATACTCGTTTCTGTGTGTTATTTTGTCGGGAAAAGCTATCTTTTAATATATACCTAGCGTAGCATTTACATAACATATCAAAGCCACTTGATCTTTAAGTGGGCATCATCAAAAAAGTGCATGTTTCCACCACCTTGGCAGTGGCAAAAGGTGACTTTACGTCTGCTGGCAAGGCATTGCGCGAGCTTCCACTCCAGCAATTTTTCCTAAATCCTCCTTGCGTTGGACGCAAAATTTTTAGATATTGTCTAAAAACGCTGGAGGGACGTATCCAGCCCCTCCATTTCACTTTTACGGGTCTGGAAGCGTTTATTGAGAACCCTCGGACCCGGAGCGCTAGATGGAGTGAGGCTGCGGAAGATAACAAAGTCCTCGTTCTCTTTTCCTCGCTGCACAGACGCCGTTACAATGTTTTGACGAGAAAAATAAAGGCAATTGGTAGCAAGACATGAACACTACACAGTCGTATTTTTACGCATCGCAACCTCTCTTCCTGTACTTTCCAACCGGATTTTTCATGGTGTATGTCGGTATCCGAAAGTCGATTAAATATTCCCATTTGTAGCGAGGATGATATAGCAATTTTTTGTAAAAGTTCATCGTTAGTTTTATCATCCCGTGAGATATCCGAATGCAGTGTTAGAAAAACAAGGTGTTTTTAGCTAAAAAACACTTACTTGACGTTTCGTTTTTCAAAAGACTCACGCCTCTTCACTGTCGAAAAGTGGCCTGCGCTTTTAGTTCCTGCTCTAACACATGTTGAGTCAGCGTAACTTTCTCTGCTTGTTGAGGCTGTCTCACTTTGCTTATTCAGAAGCACATCATATCATTTCTCGGTAAGATTTAGATACCTTCAGACTCTTTTAGGTAACCTGGCGCAAAGCAGGAACTTCCTTCACCAAAAAGGAAAGGCCAACGATCGACGATTGCAGCTGCAGTCACGAAGCTTTGACGTCGCCTATGTTTTCCACAGGTTTTCGCTTCAACTGGGCTATTCTCTGGTGTCTGATTTTACATCGAAGCTTGAACCATAGGTAGCGTGCACGTGTCTACGTCCAATAATGTTAAGAATTGTCGAATTTGTAGAAAATCGCTAGAGAAGGCTATATAAAAACCACTACGCTGCAGGCAAGTATTGTTTGCGCGAGCTTGCGTCATTGTATGTAGCTACATATTTGTGTTCACAAACTCTAGTACACCTGACTGCTTATGTGGACTCCAGTGCCGCTTGCCTATTAAACATATTGTGTGTTCTAGCATTCCACCACTCTGCATATCTGCAGATCAGTTTTGTACAACTCCTCAAGGTGCTGGAAAGTTCAAAAAAAATAATTGGCCAACCACTCGTTTGTATAACGATGCTGTAAGGAAGTCCACGAGGATTTGTTAAAAAGAAATATCAATTGCCAAAAAAAACAGTTTTGGTCCTGGGATCAAACCCAGTGCCAACGACCTTCCAGTATTTCTTCCAGAGTTTCTTTCACCCTGCATGTTATTACCAAAGATAGTCACGTTCTTAAAAGGTGCACCTTCTTGTCAGTTCTACTTGCAGAGGACGGATAACTAGAGCCTCACGCAAGGTATGGCAAAGTCATTTATGCACATCATCGCCTGTTACGGTGGGAGACAGAAAATTCATAAGAGCGTAAAATCAAGCAGATGAAAGATGAAGGCACGTTTATTCCGAGGCCATCAGAATTTCCAATTCAATAGGTCTCTCTCGACGACTGCGTGCTACTTACGTAAACTACGGTACGGTTCCAGTTCACATGATGACGCACAATCGCCACTTTTCGGGACGCGTAGCGAAGATCGTCATAAAATGAACACGCCTCTAGGCCATTACCATACTGTTCTGGTTATCCAAACGCGCCGAGCCTTGCACTGAATTGCTGTTGTTGCCATTACGTATCTTCACAATTTAGCACTGCCACGCTCGAGGCACTATGGCTAAACATTGGTTAATGATAAACAGGAAAAACAATCGAGCGGCAGAAATCAAGCTCCTGGAAAATTGTATCGTAGTGCAACTGTGATTTTGAAAATGTGCAGCAGAAAATAGAAATAGAAATAATTGAAAACCAGCTAAAGTAGCAAGCGACAAATGCCAATGCGAAGCATCTGGAGCATCTGCGGAAACGGTACTCACTAACAGATGCATAGCCCGCCATGGTGGTCTAGTGACCAAGGTGCTCGGGTACTGACCAGCAGGCTGCGGGATCGAATTCCGGCTTCGGCAGCTGCATTTTTGGTGGAGGCGAAAATGTTTTAGGCTCGTGTGCTGAGATTCGGGTGCACGTTAAAAAATGCCAGGTGGTCAAAATTCCAGAGCCTTCCACTACGGCGTCTCTCATAATCATACGGTGGTATTGGAACGTTAAACCTTACAAATCAATAGCTAACAGATGCGTGTGTTTGGCACAAATAATGTTTTCTACGTGAGCCTATATTCTTGACATTGTACCCTAACACCTGGACACCGGTATACGCAGACGCATTATGTGTATTGTTCAATGCAATACGTGGACGCAAATTTTAGTGCCATATCAGTAACTGTTTTCTGTGTCCTGTGGAGATACGCGTTTTTGTAAACTCTCGATTCACATTGCGTTAATTGCTTGCTAAAATATCGACTTCAATACTTTATACATGTGGCAATTAGCACAGAAACATGGCGCCAACTAAAGCAGTTGTACGAAGAGATTTTTTCCGGTGTTCACAAAATTACTCATTTGTCTAGTGCACCTCGAGCTAAAATGGTCATCGTTTTTGTTACAGGGTATTGCCGCAATGACCGTAAGCTTTGCAGATGATTTCCTGAGAGCGAATATGGCAGCCAGAGCGCTAGCCGCTGGCGCTCTTTGCGAACTGGCACTCATTTTTTGGTTGGAGAAAGACCCCCACTCAGCCCTTCATCCAGAACCCCGCCTTCACGCTTAGGGCCATGTCTTGAACGTGGTGCTTTTCTCTGTTCGAGAGGTGTTCTTTGAACCGTGGTTGGGAGTCTATAATTCACCTCGTAATGGGAGAGCTAGCCACCAAGGGAGAACGGTAACTTCGAAATGACCATCTCTTCTTGCTCCTGTCATTCGTTCCTGGCTACAACGAAAGGTGGGCGATTTCTCTCAAGGCATTTTTCTGAAAGGCAGTTGTTCATTCTCTACAGTCTATGGGACTTTCTCGCACACCTTCTGTGAGTTGTCCGATGGTCTCTGACAGTAAAATATTGAGATGCAGTCAGTTGTACTTACAGTGACGCAGTGGTGCCTGCGCTCAACAAAGCGTTAAAAAGTTTCTCTAATAATGCGTTTCTCTAATAACCATTTAGTTAACCATAATTTCTCTAATAACCATAATTTGTACATTAACCATTTAGTTCAGCTGCAATACAGAAATGAAAATTTTGTAATACAGAAATCGAGATCTATATAGAAATAATTTTTCTTGTACTACAATTCCACGTGCATACATTTGCGACATAGTAAAAAAATATGATTTATAATTCGAAACATATCTTTGTAAAGAAAACGGATTATTTTAAATGAAAGCAAGCATTTAAAGGCGGTTATGAATAGCTCCCTGTGACATCCCCATGGGTACGTCATTTGTGAATGTAAACAAACAATGCTTGCACATTCGTGAGGATGGCTGAACTCATATTCTTCCAAGTCATTTATTGAAAGCTGCAAATCGAAAAAAAAATCTTTAGGCGTGATTTGCAAAAGACTACTATTGTCTTTATTTTGTGGTTTATTGTTGCAGCTGAGGCAGTTTTGTGTAATTCCTCAAATGTCATAAGAAAAATTAGAATTGCTCCGTACATTCTCAACTTTAGAGGTGCTTGCGTCATAGAACCTGTGCTAATGATTGTGAGACGTAATCAGTGTAAAAGTAGCAGCCATGAATTGAATTCGCACGTGTAGTGCAAGTTCTAGTGATATAAGTTCAAATTGTGGAAGCTGGCAAGTCTGATGTCACTTGAATTCAATGACTTGACTGGGATATTGGTACCGAAAATCCACCATGTCAAAGGGCGTACGCAATATCAATCGTCGTAGGTATCTATTTACACATAGAAGAGTAGATTATTACATTCGGCACGAAAATTATATCTCTTTTGTGTTTTCAGTTAGAAAAGCATTGAGCTCATCATGACAGAAAGAAAGATTCAAGTGTATTTGATAAATGTATTGTTCACATGATGCATAGATTTGTTTTTATACGGCATAATTCGAAACCCTCTTCGCCAGCACTGGCAACAAAATGCCTCGCCCCTGTAGAGCTATTTAAACCGTCATTAATAAAATAGCTGACGTTGTGAACAACGACGAAAGGGTTACAATGCGCTCGCTTGGACCTGAGGTACTTTTAGTCTTTTGTAAACGCTTAGTAAGGGACATACTTTTCTTTGGCTTGATTGTGCAAACAAGGGGCCACAATTTTATTCGTTTGTTATGATCAGACATCTAGGATCAGGAGTACAAGAGATACAGAGTACAAGGAAAGGCCGAACGTATACGTACGACCTTTCCTCGTTCTATGCTTGACGCTAGTGTTCACTGCCTGTCAAGTATAGCGCATTGAAACTAGGAGCTGCTGAGATGGTCGTGCGAAAAGGTCACGGCAGTGGCGAGATTTTGCGAATACACTGCAAAGGTGTGTGGCAGAGTAAAGCAATGTCATCGATACTGCAAGCCACGAGCTCATATCTAGCTGTCAGAACATATCGCAAATGTTCGCACACAAATTATAACAGATATTATTCGTTTCATTGTTTACGCACTGCTTCGCTGGGCAGCCATTCATATCAAGAGCGTGAATGAAGCATCAGTTGTGGAAAATATTTGTTCTGAACTTTGATAGAAAATAAGTGAACTGGCATAGGTAGCATCCATTAAACAATAAAACATAAAAATGAGTGATGTATAGCCAGAGTTCTAGAGTGCATCTCTTTGGAATATCGGAACACCCAAGGCTTGGGGTAGAAATTACGAAATTCGATTTGTTCGTACGACTGAAAGTGACTAACCTTTGCATGCCATATATTAATCTAGACGGATCTGGGAGATGTATGTATACAGGAACGCATTACTTATTACGAGTGAGCTCCTTGTTGTAATGTCATCATCATGCAGTGCATGCGTGTTGCTCATTGCACCCAAGCGAGAGTATTACAATCTTTCATAAGAAGAGAACCGCTTTGCGAACATATCGTCTCCGTACGATAACATCATTTTGTGCAACGGATAAAGACGAAGCACATGTTCTCGGGGCAGATATGGTGCTTGGCACACGTGATTCAATATGTCTGCACTTCCATGACAAATTTGTAATAGGGGGAAAGAAGTCCCTAGATAAATTGTTGGGTGGCGGAACTCGCTCCATTGTTAGGCCGTAGTACATTAGCCACTGACCCACATGCTCAGCGGTATCATAGTGCAGGGGGAAGTGTGCCAACAGGGGGGTGGACGATGATTTGCCGTGTCGGAAACATGGTTGTTTTCGCTTACGCTGCAGCTGTTTTAACTAGGGCTGCATTTCTTCACGTTTGTTAGCCCTTTTCGCGTTTCATATCAATATTTTAGATGGTACAGTCCCCTTAACTTTCGCAATAAACGCTTCATTTCAACTTGTAAAGGCCCGAGCTTGTTCACGTATGTTCTAGTCTTGGATTCCTTGTAAAACTCATTTGCCGGAAGTTACATACCTGCTAAATCTGGTTCCTCCCTCGAAACACTAAGAATTATTGTTTGAAGGTGATCGACCCACTAAAATTTGTTGAACACACAACTAAAGCAGTGACATAAAATATCTGATCAACCTGTGCAAAAGCCTTATTTCATCCCGTTTATAATATGTCGCATAGTTCCCAATATTGCTACACAGACTACTCATATTATCCTATACTCTGTTCGCCATTTGGGTACCCACCTTGAGACTAGTGTCTTTAGAAAAAAGAACAGTACAAAGTCTCTGGAGTATTAAACGTATGGTCATTAAAAATAGAAAGGGCAGAAAATGTATCACTATGACTGTACATGCTATAGCGCAACTGATAGGCTGGACAGAAGAAAGATACACACAAGACAAGGCGATATTCATTGTTCAAAGTAGCGTTTTGTCATGTGTGTATTTTTCCTGTCTCTCCTCGATCAGCAGTTCTATTCAATCTACAAGCGTACTTGCTAGAGGTCAGGCACCGTGGTCAATGCCTGACCTCTAGCACTGAATATACACCTGACAAGATTCCATACCCAACAAAGCAAGAAGCGTGCAGCCTCCTTTACTGGTATGATTAATCGGTTTTCCACAGGGGGTTCCTGGGTCAGCGGCAGGTTAAGACCAACAAATGCCAGTCTGTCAGTTTAGGAAACGGGCCTGCAATTTCGCCAGAGTGCCCGTCTCTCGTTTTTGGATTGGCGGTGCGTTAGCCTCCGAGGGAAACACTGTGGCCTAAGAAATAATGCATATTGGTACAATGAAAAAGCGACAAAAATGCCCAACTTAAAAAGGACACACTACACATTTGCATTGCACTCTTACGTTGCGAGCATCGCTATGAGAATCGCTGCGAACATTATTTCTTACGATCAACACATAATGCGGGCTCTTCTCTTGTGCTGTTCTAATACCCTTAATTATAGTCCAGCACATCATCGTACAATAATGACACACTGTAGTAAGCGTGAAATTGCGAAGAGTGTTGGAACATGTTCAAAGTTGGGAATATGCGCTAAACAAAAGTTTCCAATAAAAGGTGGGTGCACCGGCACTGTGTCGTGAACATTACTATACTTTTTTGTTTATTGAATAAATATATTGAAAAGATGGTGCCGACGTGCGGTGGCAGTTAGTCCGCTATTAATGCACAATATATCACATTCAGAGTACAGAACGTACACAAAACTATGCACTAGCAACTTAGAATATTCACTCTGCCATTCTCGGCTAATCGACACAGGTAGAGCTCAATCAGCACAAAAGCTTTGAAAACACAAATATTCACCCAAACAAAACCTGCACACATAGCATAAAAGCGTGCGCATTACATAAAAATTTCCTAAGATGTGGCCCCAGCCAAACACAAATCCCTTTTAATTTGTCTCTTAATGCCACACTTGACTGCAACATTTATATATATAGACAAATACTTCCTCACAAAAAATCAATTACGAGGAACATTTGAACAACAATGCTGGTTGATATTAACGCCTTCAAATTTTTTTCTCATGTCTAGTACATTCGTGATATTTCATTTCTTCAAAAATTGGACTAGTGTGTCTCTGAGTGTTTTAAAATGTTATGTCTTGTCAGGAGCCCGAGTGATTGCAAATATGGTTGTGATGTGTATTCGGATTTCGTGTCAAGGGTGAATAAAAAATTCCTGAATTTATTTCAATTATATTGCTCGTGCTTTTAAACTAGAGTGAAAGTAGCCGGGATTCATTCGTAGGTTTGAAGCTTTGCCACGGCGGCCACATTTTTGTCGAGGCAAAGTGTTAGACTTGGTTGTGCTTAGATTTAAGGGCATGTTTAAGAAGTTTTCATAGGCTCTAGCTGTGGTGTGTTTTGTGGTTTGCGATATAAAACTACAGCATATCAAAATAATATTATCAGTATACTGTTAATAATAATAATAATAATAATAATAATAATAATAATAATAATAATAATAATAATAATAATAATAATAATAATAATTATAATAATAATAATAATAATAATATATTACTATTAATATTATTATTATTATTATTATTATTATTATTATTATTATTATTATTATTATTATTATTATTATTATTATTATTATTATATTGAAATTCGATATCAGTTATTACCCATCTATATTGTGGCTACAAGTCAAGCAATGCTACACATTGAAACAAGCAGTGCTGTGGTGAAAATGCTTTATATTCTCGCACCTTGCTTGCTCGACCCTGTTTGACCCTGCTTGTAGGGTATATGTATTTGCATGCCAGAGAGAAAGAGCGATAGAGAAAAGAAAAGAACAAGTGCCAGAAAGACAGAGAATGTCTATGCAGCGAAAAAGTCAGAAGGCGTCTAGTCTTCACAAGACTTGCAGATGGAATCCTAATAGCCATTGGGAGTGGCCAAATCGGACAATCCGGACACGGTTTCTGCACAACCAAGCGTAAATATGGCGACAGCGAGGCATGAGAGTCGGTGATCGACCCTTGACTCTTACGAAACCGTCGCGTCAACACACGAGAGTAGTATTTCGCAACGAATAGGGCCATTCGTGCGTGTCTAGTTGTCTTTTGTCTATCAACTAACATGCTATGCTTGAATGCGTGTCAACAAATGGTACATTTGGGCGGTCACACAAACCTTAAGAGAACCTCAGAGAACAATATCCAAGCATGCCTTCTGTGAGCTTTGTTCTCACTATTCTCGCTTTCCCATATAGGTTTCTATATTTTGAATTACGTGAAATTTCAGTTTTCGCTTGGAGGTGGTGTAATACGAGCATTGCCAGACAAAATTGAAACCCCCGTATCCAAAGATGCACATCGCTCTACTTTTATTTTCTTGTTAAAGAAAGAGTCGTGTCAGCTTGATTAGGTTTTTTTACGTGGTTTTAACGTCCCGATGACAACCAAACTAGATAAATAAAGTTAATCAAGCTTTCCCATCTAGACGCTTAAGTAGATTCTTTTTCTCGCGCACAAAGAGCGGTAAATAGCAGTTGTAAATTGTTCCCTAATGCACAGATTATATTTTATTGTAAAAATAGACGTTGGTGCACAAGTAATGCGCCTGCTGCCACTTAGCTCCTAAATAGTCCCATATAAAGTTTACAGCATCCGAGAAATGCGCATGAAACATCGTTCTCTCAATAGCACCATCATCTAACCAAATCACAGCTCATAAAATATACCACTTTCACGAAAGCATCACTCTCCGATATCGAGTGTCGAAAATACGAAGAATGGCGTAGCCTTAAATGAAAAACAGAAGTCGGCAGGCAGTGCATGCATTGTGTAATTGAACAATCACGTACAGATATAACGTAACACAGAAGACAGCATGCTATTTTTGCGTGGAGCGGCCGCCATGAAGATATGAGATCACCTGTCCGTAACGCATATGTATACGGTTCATCAGAACGGTGCGCTGTCATCAACAATGCGTAACAAGAGCAAAGTCCCTAAAACTAATAAGATGAGAAAATAAAACATGTTTCACACGTGCCTACTGTGCGTAATGCCGTGTTGCTCCGATAGACATTGCGACATTTAATTATGTGTGGTGACTTCCATTTTCCCCACTGGGTTTGTACATGCTAGCGTTCGAACTGGCTGTCAAAACATGGCGTGCTTTCTCCATGGTCATATTACCTGAAAACCACAGGGGAATTCATTTCTTTTCACTCAGGTATATTATCTCGTGTGATGTTGAATTCGATAACGCATCAATGCGTGTTTGATAAATGGTAGACTCACCCGTGTACTCAGATTTGGGTGCACGTTAAAGAACCCCAGGTGGTCAAAATTTCCGGAGCCCTCCACTACGGCGTCTCTCATAATCATATGGTGGTTTTGGGACGTTAAACCCCACACATCAATCAATAAATGGTAGACTCAGGGAATCTGTCTATCTATATTCCTACGTGCCAGAGCTGCTCAGCGTAATTTCAAGAATAAGTAAATGGTGAAACAGTGATTTACCTACGAGAACCATTGTTTTAGATTTTCGGACAGCCCGTGTTCAGGACTGCAGGCTTTGACTTTAAGACAACAGCCCACATCGTGAATCACTTAAAGACGAACAGACAACTACAGCATTACTGTCAGCTGTGTCTGGCGGCATCGTTTGCTCTTCGGATAGTTTGAATCACAGTATTTTTTTACGAAATAGAACACACGCAAAATCAACGTTAATAAGGAAACTTACGTCTACAAACACAAACAAAATGATGCAAACTATATATGTATGGAGGCATGACGCAGAGGTGTTCTGTAGTACCATGACAAGATATTTTTACAAGGCATGACAAGACTGGGCAATTTCGCGAAGCTACAATTTTGGTGATTACTGCCAACTTTAAATATCATCGTACAGGTATGACTTATATCTCATCTGGATACAAATTCTCAAGGCAGTTATGCTGTTTTCGACTCTGCTCATTTGTCGATCTCCACTTTTGGCGCATCGATATTTCTTGAACAATGCCTCTTTTATGGCGAGGCATGTGCACCAAGATATCGTCAGTGACGTACATTTGTGACCTTGTTATTTCAATTGATGAATTTCATTTGAACTCCTCAAAATTTCAGAAATGTCTATACTTTCTGCCGCATCATTTCAAGGGACAGTGGATATCTTCTGCTCTGGTACTTTTCCGCATTTGTTACGTTAGTCTACCTATACTTTCAGTGGCATGTTACGAGTTGTGTCACTACCATAATTTGTGACCCACTGACTTCGCATTTAAGGGTTGAGAAGCATACATGCCTCGCTGCCTCCGTCGTCGACGCTGACTTGAATCGCAGCCATTCTGTGCATCATACTGGTTGACTCCACGATGGCACGCAACATCCGAGCTCAGAAGCCGTGAGGGCTATATCGATTCATGCAATTTCTGTTGCTTTCTGTTCCTTATATAAGTGACAACAATTATCGCTTCGTCACTTATACCACTGTGAATGGCTAACTACTTCAAATAACGTTCCTTTTTTATCAACAAAGTTGAAATTCTGACTACTGAACAAATGACTATATCTCGTTGTGCATAGGCTATATATGAAAGAAGCCAAAAAATCTGGAGGAATTGACGTGTTTTCATGTGTTGACCTATTAGGTTTAGCCGGTCAGCAGAAAAACAAATATTTTACCCTTGCCTATACTCTCAATACTTTTGCCACAGACAGCTTCTCCGTAGCTGCATTCAAAAGGAGGTTATGCCAAAAAAATAAAACAAGAAGGCTACATACAACCAAACATTTCACCGTGTTTTGACGACAGAGCAGTCGGTTGTCGCGTGAGCTGCGCTTATTGAAACAGCGCGCCACAGAGGAAAGAGCGACAGGATCAAATATCACGGGAAAAAAAACCAGGATTTTCTCTGAAAAAACTACGCGAATGCATGTGAATCTCTTTTTTCGTCTAGCTGTCATCTGCGCCAGTGCCACCAGTCACCAATCCCAGTCATCTCCAATACCCGTTCTCACCCAATACGCATAGCTACGCTTAGTTGATCCGCAATAGTGTAGCGGTTATGCTACTCGGCTGCTGACTCGAAGGCCGCTTGTTAGAGTCGAAATTCTTTGGACGCAAAATGGTAGAGGCATGTGTACTATGCGACGTCATTGCATGTTAAAGAACACCGGATGGCCGTATATCTTCACTACGACGTCTCTCACTCCCATATCTTGATTTTGTGACATCAAGCCACAGATAACATTATTAGTTCAGCTACCTTTGGAAATTAGTTGGACCGAAGAATGATGTGCTAGAAACGCATGGGCATGTAAATATAATAGTGCCACATCTCAATTTTCTCTTTTTATGCTAGTGTCATCGCGCATATACCTGTTGCCTTGCCCAAGCTACGCCCAACTCAGAGAGAACTATCTATATTATCTTAAAAATTTCCGATTAGAGTACGCGCACATCGCACACATTAGAGTTTCTTCTAAAGCTTACGGGGCCGCCAGCGATAACGTTGGATTTGTCCGTAGGACACGCGTAAGCGCCGACGCGCTTTACCTCTGGCCAGTTTATTGACGACTGACACTGTGGTCACCACTGTCACTGAGGTTATGCCTAACTTTCCGTTTACCGGCCGCATGTTCGGCCAAGTAACAGTTTCATTTTTGGTATACAGACTGCTGTGTCCATCAACGTGACGAATAGGAACAAAGTTTATGTGATTGTGTGATTACTGGAGATTGTTTTCCTTAACATAGATTTCAGAGGTGACTTTTCACTTTGCGATCCTTCGTATTGTCTTCTCCTCTTTTTCATCTCCTATTCCAAATACATATCATAACATGTAACACCTTCACGAATTTCTGTCTCCTAACCCACTGCGGTTGTCTAGTGGATAAGGCACTCGACTGCTGTCCCGCAAGCCACGGGATTAGACCTCTGTCGTTGCGGCTGCAATTTCAATGGAGGCAAAAGTGCTTGAGGGCCGTGCACTTAGGTTTAAGTGCACGTTAAAGAACAGCGTGTGGTTCACTTTTTCGGAATGCTGCACTACGGCGTCTCTCTTAGACATGCTGTCGTTCTTGGACGTAAAACCCCAACGATAATCAATATGTTCTGTCTCTTTCTTGGAATTCATAATTGTAAAAGCACTTTGTGGCAAACCACTTCGTATTTAGTTTTGTTATATCCCAATGGGCTGACGTTACTGTATAGTTCTGTTGTATTATTATTCATTTGTTTACTCTTATGTCATTCGTGGCTGTAGTAAAATTCAAAAAGCGTCCTTCAAATATGAATATCCTTAAATATAGTAGCTAGTCTTGAAGATACACTCATGATTAGTACAGATCGTCATTATTGAGGATAATAATTCGTAAAGGAGCAGAAGGAGTGTGGGAAAGAAAAGGAGACTGTCACGGGCGCTAGTCGATTCCTCTGTCGGCTGGTAATCCGGAGCTAAAGAATTGCTAAATACTGCAATGCTTTCTGTATTAAGCCTGTGGACCAGTGTTCAACACGAAGGGTTTCGTTTAGTAGGTTCACAAGAAAATGTATCAGGTAATCATGACTTGTCACATATTGTTGGCAAGTTCGTATCACTAATCTGAAAACATACTCATGAAAAAGAAGGTTCGCGAATTACACTTTTTTCTGTGTGACATACTTTGCTTACATCAGAGTGGTATTATGTGCGCCATAGTGGCTAGATTAGCTACTTTATTTAGAGAAAAAGAAGGTACATTGAACATGTTCTTGTTCTTGCGCATGAAAGAAAATAATATTGTGAGGAACCAGTTTATTCAGCCAGGCTCGAGCTAGATCACACTGCTGATATTTGCAGATGATGAAGATGTACACTTGATGATGATATCTAAAGAGAATGAAGAGTCATTCGCTTGTCGTGCTCACACTAATTTCCCCGCGCAGTGAAAGCGGCCGCCTGGTCTCTTGACAGTATTATGAAATGTGTCGCGCGTAAGGCTTTAAACGAAATACGTGCACTATCTCTGTCCCTCGGCAACGATGATTAGGATTAGTACTAAGAGGAGAAACGAGGTAATTGACAGGAGATGTCTGTTCGACTACCATGTACGGACCAATGAAGTGACTGGTGAGTTTGCCGCATAAGCCAGGGACGCGCAGTGGAGTCCATAAAACTTCGTCTCCAGGGGAAAAACTCACAACATGGCGAGACGAGTCGTAGCGAGATTTTCGAGTGTCTTGAGAGAGGCTGGTGTTGACACGGGCCAGGTGATGGCAGTGTGCGAGACGAGATAAAAATTCTTCAGAGAAAGCAGCCGTCGAGGGTGCAGGGGCCGAAATGAAAGAGACATCCTGAGCAAAACTCGGTGAGCGACCATGCGCGAGAACAAATGGAGAAAAGCCGGTAGTGCGTTGAGCAGCCGTATTATAGGCGACTCTCACGAAGGGTAAAATTACATCCCTGTTCGTGTGGTTGGGGTGAATGTACATGGCAATCATGTCCAATAGGGTCCGATGAAACCGTTCAGTCCATCCGTTGGTCTGCAGTTGGTAGCTCGAAGTGGTCTAGTGAACAGTGTTCAAGGCACGCAAAACTTGCTCGACAATGGAAGAGAGAAAGGCTTTGCTACGATCACTCAGGAGAATGCGTGGAGCTCCATGACGCAAAAATATGTAGCGAAGAAACAAATCGGTGACCTCAGTGGCAGTTCCAGATGGTATAGAAGCTGTTTCCGCGTAGCGGGTAAGGTGGTCGACGCCCGTGACAATCCAGCGATTCTCATTGGATGATATAAAAAGAGGGCCATACAAGTCAATTGCAACGACTTCAAAAGGCGAGGCGGGACAAGGAAGAGGTTGCATTAAGCCAGCCAGAGCAGTTGTCGGTCACTTACGCCGTTGGCAATGGACAGAGGAGGCAACGTACTTAGCGACGGCTGAAGAGAGGCCAGGCAAAAACCAACGACGTCGTATTTTGTCGTAAGTCATGTGATCGGCTAGATGAGTGGCGGTTCGATCATCATGAAAAGCTTCCAAAACTTCACGTTGCAGAGAACGTGGGATGACGGATACCCGCTTGTTGCCATCGATCTGGTAAATGTAGCGGTATAAAGCACCACCGACAAGCTTTAAGTTTGTCTAAGTTTGTTTAAGTGGTCAACGGAGTCTGGCGTTTGCAGGAGTAGTAGAGTCGGTGAAGCGGTCAACAATGGTGTGGCAGTATTGGTCGACACGTTGTTGTGAAACAAGGTTAGTGCTGCGATTTGAGAGGTGCTGTCGTTTAGGAATAGTGATGGTGATTGGCTTCCGCTGGGCAAAGGACAGCGCGACAGAGCATCAGCATCTTGATGCTTCTTCCCAGATCTGTTAGCGACATCGAAATCATACTCCTGCAAGCGAAGCACCCAGCGACCGAGGCGACCCGATAAGTTTTTCAGCGATGAAAGCCAGCATAGGGCGTTATGGTCGGTAAAGATGGTAAAATGATGGCCGTGAAGGTATGGCCTGAATCTTTGCACTGCCGAAACAACAGCAAGGCACTCCTGCTCAGGATAGTGTAGTTCTTTTCTGGAGCGGTAAGAACACGACTTGCATAAGCAACGACACGTTCGCGTGAGTTTTTGTCATGCTGCAAGAGTACCGCACCTAGACCATGACTACTTGCGTCGGTGTGAAAGATAGTGGGTGCGGTAGAATTGAAGTGGCACAGTACCAGAACCGACGTGAGGGCTTACTTTAATGCCGTGAAAGCGTTTTTGCAGTCTTCGGACCAAGCGAAGAGGACGTTCCTTGCGAGGAGTTAATAGAGCGGAGACGCAAGTTCCGCGAAGCCACGTATGAAGCACCGGAAGTAAGAAGATAGCCCAAGAAACCTGTGCAGGTCCTTTTGACGTAGTGGACGAGGAAAATCAAGGACTTCGGCAAGCTTCTCGGGGTGCGGCCGAATTCCTTCTTTGCTGATGAGGTGACCAAGAACCTTGATTGTGTTGCTAGCAAAGGTACATTTCTCGGTGTTAAGCTGTAGACCGGCTTTTGCAAGGCAAGTGACGACTTCGTCAAGACGTTGTAGATGCTGCGAGAACGTGGATGAAAACGCTACTATGTCATCGAGATTGCACAGACACGTTTTCCATTTCAAAGCGCGCAATACGCCGTCTATCATGCGTTCGAATGTGTCGGGCACATTACAGAGTCCAAAAAGCATCACATTAAACACGTACAACCCATCGGACGTTGAAAAGGCGGTGTTCTCTTTATAAGACTCTGACATTGGTATCTGCCAGTAGCCTGACCTAAGGTCGAGGCTAGAAAAAATACTTTGTGCCCTGTAATGAATCCAGTGCATCGTCGATCCGAGGGAGAGGATAAGCATCCTTGCACATTATTTTGTTTAGCGCACGGTAATCAACGCAGAATTGCACTGTACCATCTTTCTTTTAAACGAGAACAACTGGGGATGACCAAGGACTCAAGGAAGGGCGTATGATGTTGCGTCGTAGCATGTCTAAGACGTTTTCCTCGATGATCTTTCGTTCTGCCTGAGACACGCGATATGGACGCCGATGTACAATACGAGAGCTGTCAGTCTGGATGCTGTGAGTAGCGGTGGTGGTCATGCTGAGGGCGGGCGATTTCACGTCAAATAGAGAACGGTGTCTTTTTAACAGGGTGAACAAATCTTCAGTTTGATCAGGTGTTAATTCAGTGATTATGGTTGCCGACACAGCTGTGGAAGAGGCATTGAATGGCAGTGATTGTGACTTTGGGACATCGTTGTGGTTGTTGTTCGGAAGAGTAACAATCGCAACAGGCTCACTGTCGACCGCGCAAGCTACTGTTGAGCCACAGGGGAGCAGTACACACTCGGTTGTTTGATTTATGGCGGTTAGGTACGTAGAGCCATCGAAGAATCGAATAAGTCCTGGTGTGATCCCAATGCCCCTACGTAGGGTATGTCCATAAGGGAGAATTAGTACGTCACCATCCACAATGTCGGTGATATTAACACTTATAATTTCTTCAATGTATGACCAAAGTACATAATCTGACGTGGTGACAAGGCGGATGCGTCTATCGTGTTCAAGCGGAGAAGAGTCAGTGGCATTTAGATGCAGGAGGCGCTGATGACAAGATATCAAAGCGGACGCATAAGACAAGAAATACCACCCCAGAATGAGAGTGTGGGTGCACTCACAAAATACCGCGAAAACGATGTGATGACGAATGCCTTATATGCAGACACGAATGGTACACTGTGCAAGTGGACGAATGAGAGCGTTGGTCGCAGCACGGAGAGGAGGGTCGCCATAAGGTGTGGTGACTTTTCGAAGGCGGGAACAAAAATCAGCACGAATAATCGAAACGGCAGCGCCAGTGTCTACAAGAGCCTCAACGCGTACACATTCTACAAACACTACTATGAAATTCGCTGGCTGCTCTGGAGGAATTTTCAGCTGTACGGTGAATGCAGTTTCCCCTCCTAAAACTGAAATGGGGAGTTTTCCGCGTGGGCGTTCATGGAATGGGAAGCGGGCCGCAGATGCGACACTGAACGGCGACCTGGCGAAGGCGACGTGCAGCGAGACGTACGGGAATTCTCAAGCATGTCAGTATGGTAGGTAGGAGACGGTGAACGGTAATAGGATGATCGGGAGGGTTGTCGTAGGTAGTTCATGGTCGGACGAAAGCTTCGATGTTGTTCACGAGGGTAGCCGCGTTGCTCGTCTTGTTGGCGCCTTTGACAAAACCGAGCGATATGTCCTCAATACCCGCAGCAGTAACAGATTGGCCTAGGTGGGCGCTGAGGTGCGTAGTAAGGTGGTGCACGCACTGGCGGTGACAACGAAGCCACAGGCGTATGGTCTGCTGGTGTAGGGACAAAAACGGTGGGTGCGGCCGAGAGCGCGGCAACTTCGGAGTACGTGCGCGTCTGGCGCACGCAGGGACCGTTGGAACACGTCAGACGCGATCTCCTGTTTAATCAGGTCTCGCAAGGAATCTTTTGCAGAAGGGAGAGTAACTTCCGCAGCGTAGGAAGAGCTGCGCCCGTGAAGCTTTTCATGAACGATGTCGTGAATAAGCGCACGCAAGTCGAGGGGTGCAGACAAAGGAATGTCGGCGGCATCGTAGCAGAGGCGAAGAGACTGAAGCTCATCAAGTCTCTGACAGATAGTTATCATGTCCTTAGTGGTGGCAGGATTTCTTGTGGCGAGGGCGTTAAAGGCGACGGTGTTAATGCCTGTAATAATGTGGCGTATGTTGTCGTTTTGGGACATGACGGTGTTAACACGCTTGCACAGTGCAAGAACATCCTCAATATAAGAGGTGTAAGATTCACCCGGCAGCTGCGTGCGTTTAGCGAGCTTCTTCTTTGCTGCCTCAGTGCGAACTGTAGGGGCACCAAAATTTGACGAATTTGCTGCTCGAAAGTGTCCCAGTCGGGAAGATCTGGGTGGTGGCTCCAGAACCAAGTTTTCGCAACATCGGATAAGTAAAATGGGACGCTGCGCAACTTCTGTGGATTTTCCCACCTGTTTAAATCGCTGACGAAGTCGTAGTTTTTGATCCTGTCATCGACATCATCGCCTCGGAGATCAGAAAACACAAGTGGATTACGCAGGCGAATGTTGTTGGGCGGAGTGGGTGGCGGTGGCTGCAGTAGGACGGTGACGTTAGATGGGCCAGGGTTTTCTTGAGCCACCATAGCAGGGGGGTGTATGCGATGACCTGAGCGGAGCTCTAGCGAGAACGGGCGAGAAGACTTGGGGGATCGAAAAGCACCGTCCACCACTTGTGAGGAACCGGTTTATTCAGCCAGGCTCGAGCTAAATCACGCTGGTGATGATATATACAGATAATGAAGATCTACAGGTGATGATGATATCTAAAGAGAATGAAGAGTCATTCGCTTGTCGTGCTCACAATATTGCCTATGAATTTTTTGGTTTTGCACTATTGCGCACCTCATCAACTCACACGCTCACGTTTCAAGCGTTTTGCAGGATTATGAGTGGTTACAAAAGTAACGTATTTAAAAACTGTCTCATAGTTGCTTAAACTACTACCTTGTAGTTTATACTTTGAATTGTTTATTAGAGCCTCATTGATTCGTTTTTTTAGTGCGAAGCGATTTGTCATCGCAATATAGATACTAGCCATGTTATTGCTAATTTGCGTTTATTTCTGATTATCTGTTTCTTTTTCGTTTTTTTTCTTTCATTATCTTTCCTTCTATTCTCCTTGCCTCCATGCTCCCTCTTTGCGAAGAAGCAGGCGTATGTGTACATTTAGATAGCAGTTGTCAGCCTCTCTATTTTCTTTGTCTTCGTGTTTTGTGTAATATACCGAGGCAGATAAATGGCTTTCTACAAAATAAATGAGACTAAATATATAAATAGATATAAGCTTCACGAACAAAATATTAATTTTGCTATCAGCAAATAAGTGTGAGCCTGCTTAAGCATAAGCACTATTCATTTCAAGGGATCTGCTTGATGTTTTTCTGAATTTTTGTTTAAGCTAAGGTTGATCATGCATATATTTTCCTCTATTCTATTTATCGATGTTTTTATTCCATTTATCGATTGCCTTTAAATGATGTTTTTATTTCTGTATGCTCTCCCTGCTGTCTAACATTTTGAGACAGTAGGCTCGCAGCCAGCTAGTATGAAATGAAATCGTGCAGGATCTGGGATGATTGTTGAGCAGGAACTAGGCTGCTGAGTGTGGCTAAACTCTCTTTCTTTCTACAGGCAGCCTGGCCC
This sequence comes from Rhipicephalus microplus, assembly GCF_043290135.1. Lineage (NCBI taxonomy): Eukaryota > Metazoa > Arthropoda > Arachnida > Ixodida > Ixodidae > Rhipicephalus > Rhipicephalus microplus. Next base: position 92,409,071 of record NC_134703.1, on the reverse strand, counting down.
GCTTTCGTAACACGTACTTTCGCTGACTCATATCTACGTAAACCTTTGAACGCTAGGGCTAATAGCGCGTCTGCTCGTATTGGAGTCCCCATGGACCCGCTGAATATTCCATTCAAAGCATGAGGTGGGATTGGTGCTACAAGTTGCACCAGTCCTGCAGCAGCTTTATGAAGAATTCATACAACTCGGGCGAAATGTATGGCAGGTTGTGGCCCGGGCTTCGCTATGAACTACAGCCTTGTGCAGTCGACCGTTAATAACCTGTTTGTGCATACGTAACACTGCTTATTTAGAAAGCCTCATGCGTAGCGCTGAGTAGACTTGTTTGTAAAGTTGTTCATTATGTTTTGAGTAATTAAACAAGAACAGTCCTTCCCGCAAGGAGTGATTATATCTATTCATATTGATATTTAATAACCCGTATATACCCAGACTTAGGGAAATCAACAAAACTAATGTATTTCCCCAAATTGATTGCTTCTACGACCTCAGAAAAAAGATTACGGCTTTTCTTAATTTTTTTCGAACAATGGTTTTGGAGCCATCCTTTACGTAGGAAACTGATGTTGGACACACTTCGAATAAACAAAAAAAAACATTAGCTTATGTCACTGTCATGCGAAAGTTACTGCACACCCTGTAACTAATGAGTAGTCGACAAAAATATCAGCAGCATCGAGAACAATCTGAGCCTACATATTACTCACCATTTTTTTGCAGTATGACGCTCAGCTACATGCACGCGAAATATCCATTTTGTGACTGCAAGCACGTGGGAATAAGTAGTGCAGGGATCACCTAGACTTGCTTGTGATGAGGACACGGCATCATAGACACACCTTGGGCGATGCTATGATTTTTACAGAAAAAAAAACATTCGACTTGCACTGAAAAGTTTCAGCGTCCTACATGCAGGACACTGGGCATATATGGGTTAAAAAGGTGAACAGTAGCTTTTACTAATAACTGCTATTGAAATTCTTTAGGGCGCATATCCTTCAGGGTGGTACACGGGTGACAGCGTTTCACTGCCAGCCAAAGGTCATAAATATATTTTTTAGCAGCGGCGGTCGCACTTCAATGGAAGCGAAATGGCAGTGGATCTTTTGGATATGTTATGCCACTGCATGTTAACGAACACCAGATGTCCTGATATGGCGTCCACCATAATCATATCGTGCTTCTGACCTGAAAGATCACAGAAACAATTATTTTACACACTTCTTACGGGGTTGCCCATCTTATGAAAGCTATCATAGCCCAAGCGCGCAATGAACGAAATGATTTACCAAGACCTGAGATGTCACAGAATAAATTGATGTTTCGAAGTTTCGAAATCTTCCGAAAATTTGCTTAGTACTATTTCTCGCTCTTTCTTTTCTAACCACTGGCACTACCTATGGCAGCATTATTTCCCTTTTTCTCTCAAATAATAGATCTTTGTTGTGTAATAGCTGGTCAAATCTGCAAACTTGTGAAAAAATCTAACTCATTTTTATACGTTTGTCAACCTATCTTCCTTAGAAATAAAAAAAAGCTTTTCTTGGGTATGTCAAAGGAAATTTATATTTCCTGTTTTTCGAGGAGCAGACATTGGCCACATCACTGCAGCCGTGCGGCGATCTGTTTTGTCGCACCTTATGACGTTCAGAATGCTTTTCTACATGCCCTCTGCCGCCAGCAGAAAATTCCATAACCCAATCGTGGTCTTGTGTCTTTACAAATAGTAGAATGCCAGCTTTTGCAAAAAAAGCTTCATTTGCAGTCGCGTAGTTGTTCAGCTGTTCTGTGTTTTGACATGTCACAGTTATAGTGAACTAGAATATGATCACTATCTAGTTCACTATAGTCACAGTTTTTGAGCTACGCATCAAGGTTGTCATCATTCTGCTACCAGCATCGTGAATCTGTTGACGTTGCATTTGTCGTAACTTTGGAAGCAATGTTGATATGCGTGACGTAAGTGTAGGCTTAATAAACTTATTTCTGAACATGACAGTCGGGCAAATGACCAACATTGTTCCTGATTTTCGGTCTTGAACACCCTACGTTCATTATCGCCAAACAAGTGCTTTTCCTGACAACATGCTTATCCAATTCTTCAACGCAGAAAGGAAACGAACACCCATAATGGATACAGAAAAACAGGGCCATAGTAAGACCCTGCCTGAACCTATTTGTCATAGTGTTAGGAACAATATATACATGAACACGGACGGATGCGAGTAGCAAAGAGAAGTTTGTGTATTACGATGTACTTTGGGGTCTCACGCCCTGCACTGAGCGAAAGCCACAAATGAAATCACGTCCGCCTCCCCCCTCCCCCCTCCCCCGAAACACGATGGCGGGATTTGCACTTCCTCGTTTGAGAATACCCAGGTCTCGTTCTCTGCCCGGAAGCAGTTTGAGCTGCGCCTCTCCTGTCGTAGCAGGCGCGAAATGTGTGCGATCTGGAAAGCCAGCAGCGATGGAGTCTTTTTATCTTGGGTGCGATATTTTATTTTTTGCTTTTGTCGTAATTGCTCATGCTTGCTGGTATATACTCGGAACACATATTGATAGCGTGGCTTGATCTATGTTGCAGTACAAGAAATTAATGCAGTTATGATTTCTATTCTTAGCAGCCTCAATGAGCGATAAATTCTGAGCATTGGGATGCCTTTTGAAAAACAGCATGTGATTGCAATCGACCATGAGGGTGTTGGGAAGTTGTCGTTGTGCGTCTCTCATAATCTAATGGTCATCTTGAGACGTTAAACCTCACATATTCATTGATCTATTGAAGTTGTCAAGGTGGGTTTACTAAAATCGAGGATGTGGGTTTGATTGATAGCTATTGTGACCAATTTTAATGGAGGTGAAATGCAATAAGCGTTCTTGTACTTAAATTTAAATGCTGGTAAAACACTTCCAGTTAGTCAAAAAGCATCAGTTTTCCGCAACGTCGTGCCTTATCCAGAGCCTATGTTTCACAGTGAAGCTGTATGAGAAAATTTCATGGGAGTGTTTTGTGTCCACCGACAGAAACCTTTTTGAAATGAATAAATAAACAAAATGTATTTTTCTGAAGAAGCTGGATTGGAAACTGGGCACTGATACAGTGAAAGCAAGTGTCTAAACGTATCTGAACATACAATTGCATATACTCGCAGCGCAAAACAAATTTAAAAAGAGAATGAAGACACCACACATCATATAATTAACGAGAGCCGATTTGTTTTTTGTAGTTTAGTGTAAACCTTGCCGAATCCATAGGTTATGCAACATGTTTAATTAAAAATCACCGTTGAACTATGACGTACAACGTGTCCTTTGTCACTTCTCTTTTAGCACAGAAAAGTAGTGCGTGTTCTGCGTACGCAGTGCTCTCATTGCTACAGAATATACACTTTATATTCCAGGAGCCATGCAAATAACAAAAAACAAAGCGTGATTCTTCCCTTTCTATCAATTCACGTGTCCAAACAGCATTGTGGGGGGAACACTGGGGTCCGTGTCAGCAGAGTCGAAATTGAAGCGCTGCGAAACGCAGTGTGTCACACGCGTGGCAAGAAAAAAAAATGATGAGACGTTCTATACAAAGAGCAGTAAAATAATGTGGGAAACATCTGTGCTTCGGGGCGTTGTCAGAGTGGCTCAAATGTAAAATCAAATAACTGGTCCCCGGAGAAATGGTGGAGTCTGATGGAACATAAACTTTCGGTACGACAGCGTTGTCACCCGTTGGTCGTCATCTGGTGTGACAAGAGCGTGAAATTGGCGTCAGTGTCACTGGTAAACAGGAAATAGAGAACGAGGGGAGATGAGACAGCGGAATAAAAAAAAACAGATGTTTAAGGTAAGGAAGAATGAGGTTGTAAACAGACTGCGAACACAACTCCCGTGAACTCTGGGGCGAGTATGTTTTTAGAGAGCCTTTTTTTAACTCTCATGAGACTATAAGGACCTTTTAAGGATGGAGAGACAATTTCATTGGGGATCATCACAAGATGCTGCCTTCCGAATCCTGAAACATCATCTGACACATAGTCCTGTTCTGTGCCACTTCACTGAATAATGAATGATCGAGGTACACGCCGATGCAATTCAATTAAAAATAGGGACCGTTCCAACAAAGCGTGACTTGCACGGACATGAACACGTAGTCACCTACGTCAGCCGCCAACTGCTTAACGCGGAGCATCAATACCACTCCAACAAACTAGAATACCTTGCTGTCGTCAAGAGCGTACACAAAAAAGTTCCATTACTACCTGTATGGCCGACAATTGACTGTTTTGGAGAATAACTCTGCTGTTGCGGGGATTTTCTCAAAACAGAATCTCAAACACAAGTTCGCACGGTTGATAGTCCGGCTGCAAGAATACGCTTACAACAGCATGCCACAATGCAGGAGCACAAAACCCCGTTGCAGATGGCCCAAATTATTGCAAAACCGAACAGAATAACGCTCCTTGCAAGACCACAAAGACTAAATCGTGTTCTCTTAGCCGGAACCTTCAAACGCCCAACGCTACAACAACAAAAAAAAATGGCAGATCCCACGTACAGTGGGAAGCACGAATGAGAAAGGTTGATTTTTCACTAAAATCAGCACAACAAATCGAGGTGGAAGTAAATGATGTCGTACATAACTTCCGTGTCATGATTATAATGTTTGCATCGTTTGCCTTCGCCATGTATTCACGTCACGTGATACCAAGTTTAGTATAGGTGGAGCTAGCAAGACTGTCATGTTCTTACATGACACACGTGTCAGGATTATGATGTTTGCACCAGTCGTATATTTTGTCAGGCCGAAATGTATGTGTGCCTAGAGACGGCACTCCAATCTGCTTTCTCAAGTGAAAGTGAAGCGTTGAGTGAAGGGACGTTCTAGAATACGAGCGATAGTCCCCCGAGGAAGCTCATCGTCGACAGGGTGACCACTTTGCGAAGCCGCGAGCTCCGTGCCAACCTCCGGCAAGAGGGTGTTGAGCACCATTTGACGGCCGCCTACCATCCGCAAGCGAATGGCCTGACAGATAGGTCGAACCACACCCTCAAAGCTCGACTGGAACCTATTGCGAGAACGAGTCCCTGTGAGACCAACTGGAAAGAGCATCTTAATGCGGCTTCACACGCAGCTAACACCGCATTACAGAGTTCCGCCAGAACCTCCCCTTGTGAAATTGTCTACGGTCAACTACCAAAGCTTAGCCCCGGACTCTCCTTGGACATGCCTGTAAAAGCTTGCTTGTGGTTGTACTGTCGCACGAGCGACATATTGCTGCGAAATACATACCGAGGCACGCAAGAAGATCATTCACGCGCAACAGGCTCAAAAACAACGTTACGACCACCACCTGCGTAGGCTTGGGCCACACTATATTGGCGATGAGGTGTGGTTGCAACGACCTACACCATCCCCATGAAATAAACTATGCGCGAAGTTCAGAGGGCCCTTTGATATTACCAAAATCTTGGCGGGAACACTTGGTGAGCACGGTCCTGGAATTCGGACTCGCGCGCAGAAAAAAGAAGGTTCAAAACTTTGTCGTACATCGGTGACATAGGAAGAATTGTGTCCGTAAAGAGATCAAAAGTGGCGTATTCTGTTTTTCTTTCGAAGATTAACCTTTCGCAACGCGCCCGAGTGGTATAATCATGAGGCGCAAAGGGCTTGGGTGCTGGCTAGAGGGGCAGCATGGCAGAAACGAGGGGAGCGAAGGGAGAATAAGAACATTTCAAACTTTTAACTTGGAATTTTCGACTAATCTCCTAGAGTGGATACGTGCCATAGATTGAAGTAACAACAAACAAACAAATAGCCGGCCTGCTTAACGGGCGTTGTCCTTGTTTTTCTGCATTATGCCAGTTATACTTTTCTGTAGAGCCACTTCTTTGGTGTTCAGCTTCAGAGACATTTGGTTTGCTTTTGAGAAACCTATCATTGAAACCAAATAAAATGCACTGCGAAATTCGGCCGGGTTTAGAGGCTTATTCACATATAATGCGCAATCCAAATCGATGAATTCTGGTACTCCGGCATGGAGAAATGTTACGCTATATAAACTATTATTGCACACGCTACTCAACTAAACCTTTGAATTCAGTATGAGTCACGAATAAAGAAACCCTCAATGACAACATCATTCGTGTTGCCTGGTTCGCTTGCTTTGTGTCCCTGTTTGCACAGTTTACTATCTTTCTAGTGTAAGCATACGATGCACAGAAACTTTGAAGGTTGAACGCCGCTTTTTGTTTCTTGTTCGCTACCCATCAAAATTTCCTTAGAATAATTTACGTATCAAGATATTTTCGTGCATATAAGCAGCAGCTCTAGCAGTAACTTGGGCACGGGAACGGGAGCAGCTGTGTTCATCGACGTCTATGCAACGTTCTGCCAGAAGCATGATCGTGGATTATTTCGTGCGGTCCTAAATCTCAGCAGGCCGTGTGGTGTAGGCCTACACAATAAAGACGAGAAAACATGTCAAATTCTAGGAAACTAATTCCTTGACATCGTTTCGAATGTCTTCTAACCTTCCTTCGATATCTTTTTTTTAAATTTTTATATTGGTGTTTGTTGTCGGACTTACTGCTTCACTCCAAGAAATTTTTTTTTCGAACTACAACAATATTCACACAAGCAAGCTTGGGAAAATGAACTTCTTATCTCATGTGAGCACGTATACTTCTGTTTTCAGTAGGAAAGCACCAAAGTGCGCGAAAAGGAAAACAAGACAATCAAACCTTCATTTCATTCACTGACAGTGCCTTTTCGCGAAAGTAACTCTTGATACCTGCGACGAGCTTGTTAGACAGTATATATTAGCCACGTGATAACTAATTCATCAATTATAAAAAAATGGCAGATCCCACGTACAGTGGGAATCGATGATATGTGAAGCACGAATTAGGAAGGTTGATATGTCACTTAAAAATGAGCGCAACGTTACGAGGTGGATGTAATTTATGCCGTACATGACTTCCATATTATTATTATAATGTTTGGACGTATCATTTACCTTCATCATCTATTCACGTCACCTGATGCGAAATTCGGTATATGTAGGGCTAGCAAAACTGCCTCGAATGTGCTATGAGTGCAGCATGCAGTCATGTTTTACATGACAAACATTTCATAATTATCACGTTTGGACCTGTCATTTACATTCGTCGTCCATTCACGTCACGCAATGGCAACTTAGGTATATGTGTGAAGCTAGAAACGGCCACGGGTGTCCTATGAGCAAAAAATGTAGTCATTTTTCACATGACATGCATATCATAATTGTCGTGTTTGGACTTGTCATTTGCATTCGTCGTTCATTCACGTCACGTAATACCAACTTTGGTATATGTTGAGGTAGCAAAACGGCCACGAGCGTGCTAAGAGCGTAGCATGTAATCATGTTTTACATGACATGCATATCAAAATTATCATGTTTGTACCTGTTATTTAGATTCCTCGTCCATTCATGTCTGGTAATACCAAATCTGGTATACGTTGAAATAGAGAAACGGCCGCGTGCGTGCTATAGGCGTAGCATGTATTCATCCTTTACATGACATCCATATCATGATTATCATGCTTGGACGGGTCATTTAACTTTGTCGTCTGTTCACGTCACGTAATACCAAATTTGGTATATGTGCAGCTAGCGAAAAGGCCACGAGCACGTCATGAGCGTGGTATGTTGTCATGTTCTTACATGACACGCGTTTCATAAATATTATGTTTGGACCAGTCATATACCTTCGTCATTCATTGACGTCACGTAACACCCAATTTGGCATATGTGTAGCTAGCGAAACGCCCGCGAGCGCATTATGAAGGGCCCATTATACTGCGACGTAACGCTAACGCGCACGCACGCAAGAACAACGCAAGCACTCTATTCACCTTTTCATAAACGCCTCCCTGGGTGCCGCCATAGCCCTCCTTGGGCTGTGCAAATTGGCGCGTCCCCTCGAAAATGCACTGGCAACGCTGCGCCTTTGGCCTTTGTACTCCTGCGCACAGCCCATCATGGCGGTGTTTTTTTAGGAGCGAAGCTCCAAAATGACCTGAATGACAGTTTAATGTATGTGCCCTACCAATGTCGATATGCTTAAGGAAGTGTGTGTGTGTGTGTGTGTGATAGATAGATAGATAGATAGATAGATAGATAGATAGATAGACACACTCAAAGTAACCGATGTTAACTAAGAAATGCTTCGCATTTGAAACTAATGTATGACTACATAAATGAGAAGTACCTGTCCTTTAGTAGCAACTTTAAAAAATGACACCCCAGATACGATTGACAAAAATGCCATGTCTATGCGAGATTTGGAAGGATAAATTCAGAGCTTTCATGCAGAAATTTGTAGCATGCATTCTGAGCAATGTTGTGTGATTTGAGTGTAATTTGACCTGAATGACAGTTTAATGTATGTGCCCTACCAATGTCGATATGCTTAAGCAAGTGTGTGTGTGTGTGTGTGTGTGTGTGTGTGTGTGTGTGTGTGTGTGTGTGTGTGTGTGTGTGTGTGTGTGTGTGTGTGTGTGTGTGTGTGTGTGTGTGTGTGTAAGCAGGCATGGTGGTTGAGTGACCGTAGTGTAGCAAGTAGTCAAGTAGATCCTCCGTGAGAGCTCCGAAAGGATCATGTTTGTCTTTCAACTGAATGCGGGCTCAACAAAGATATATTCAAGAAGATCAAGATTTGTAATCGTCGCTATATAAATTAAATGGTTGATTCAACGAAGTGAAAACAAAACTGCATATCGCAGTATGTGCGACTCTCTTGATTGATTGATATGTGGGGTTTAACGTCCCAAAACCATCATATGATTATGAGAGACGCCGTAGTGGAGGGGGCTCCGGAAATTTCGACCACCTGGGGTTCTTTAACGTGCACCCAACACTCTCTTGATAGCATTCGAAGGGATCGGTCAACTGATGGTTGAAACCTGCTGTTCCAAAGCCTGCAGCAGAAAAACCTTGATGACAAACTTAGCCGGAAAACAATGCTGAGTTTTCCTGTAGTTATCAATTTGTTGATCGTCATCCGTACGGGAACATCACTTTTTCATGTCCCATTTATCTGATTGACGCCTAGCAACTAAGTGGCGTCGATCCTTAGGGAAGGTCACCTTTTCTTTAATACAACGCTGCTGTGTAATTCTTATTTACACAAAGCAAAGCTCATCTGCTGATTTATGGTAATAAAGGGCGCCTTCAACAAGCCACTGCAACGCCGACCCACCACTGTGTCTAGTAGCTAATGCACTCAACTGCTTGCTTGAAGGCCTCGGGATTAAATCGCAGCCACATTTCCAATGAAGGTGAAGATGCTTGAGGCCCGTTTGCTTGCATTCAGGTGCGCGGTAAACAACCCCAATTGGTCAAAATTTCCGGAGCATTCTACTACGGCCTCTCTCATAACCACAAGATGGTTTCCAGATGGTAAACCTTAAATATACTGTGCCTCGACTGTCTTTACACTTGGTGTCGTTGCTGGCATGGCAACCTCGATTCGAAGCTATGGAAACGGTGCAACTCCTCAACAATGTAGTTTGTAGTCTTACGAAGACTTGGATATCTCATAGCGGTAGCACAGCAGTGCCACACTTTACTAAACGCACGTTTTTTTAGAACCTATGGTGAATTTATACATAACCTCCTCGCAAACACTGGTAAAGCTGCCCATTCCAAACCTAATCAAACGCAATTTTTTTACAATTCGATTGTGTCACTTTGGTGCCTTAGAGAATAGTTTGCTCCTTTCAGTATCCTCACTGTAAACAAATTAAAAAAAACACCCTTGGTCTTAGCGGTTCACTATTTAAAATACAAAAAAAATCTTGTTGAATATTGGCTGTAGCTGTGGCTATTTATGCGTCGAAAGTTCAACGGGTAAATTTCTTGTCTATTCCCATTATATTATTTACCGCTTGCAGGTTCTGGCTAGCACTGTCTGGCGAATTGAAAATTTCGACTATAGGTAGCATGAGGGTTGAGGTGTGCGTCATCGTACACTTCACAATTTCAGCAGAACTACGTATTATACAAATCTTATAATAAAACGACTAAGTATGTGGATAAGTAAGCAGGACAAAATGTACAGGGATGGTACAGAACAAAAATAAAGTGGTTGGAAACTACAAATTGAAGAGGCCCGCTACGAAATGTGAGTGCGTAAGAAGGGCAGAAAAAAGCTATATATCTGGTGTGGAGGCTTTCCCAAAACCCGGAAAGCCGATTCTTGCTAGAAACGCAACAATAAAAGTCTGTGTAGGCTTCGGCTGAAATAGAATCACCTCTCTAGTGAAAGCGGCATTTCTATAAGGCTTTCGCATCTTGCGTCAACACAAGGAGTGGAAAGACGATTTCCACAGTAGACTACTGTGGGAGACCAGCGTGGGTAAGTTGGAAAATCCAGCTGGACCTTTGAAATCGGATGAAAAAAAAGAGCACCGGACCGCCAATATAAACACTGCCTGAAGTCGTTTGTTATGTATAGAACTTAGTGAGCTCAGACTGAAGGCAACGATTTCCCAGCGCAAACAAAAGACAATCACAGCTATCGGAGTGAACGAATGGTATAGTGCGCAACCCAAACAATAGAAAAAAATATGGACAAGAATAGCTAAAGCTTTTTTCACTATGATAAAACATAGAATGTATATTTTTTTTTCCGGCTGAAGCCCCGTGAGCTCTAGTTAAAATGGGAAAAGCGATCATCACCAGACAACAAGATTTGTTTTTCTCTTGGTTGCTCTTTAAGTGATGTCCAATTTTTTTGCGGCATAAATGGACAAATAGTATGCACTCGAAGATGCATTTTTTTGCTCTTTTTATTCTTATATGTCGAGGGGTGTGTCTTTTTTTCGAGTGGTTTTTATAGTGGATAAATTATGTGGCTCATTTTGCAGCTATATTCTTTTTTTTTACTCTTTGTTGCAATCATATCAGCAGTTGTAGTTGCATGGGAACCACGGAAGTTAACCTGAGGCTTTACCATCAGGAATTGAATACTGTTTAGATAACCGTTGCCACAGCTATTCCTGCCACCATTGAAGTCAGTGATTTTTATTGCGACACGTGAAATACCCATGTGCGATCAGAGGTAATCAAAAGCTGCCACAAGGGCAGTCATAGGTCTCCTAAAAAGTAGAAGACTGGACACTATACTTCAAAGAAGTCACAGTACCATGTCGTTATTGTAATATAAGCACAATTTGTTTCGGTCCCCATCATCACCCTTCATCACTTCTTTTTTTTTCCTGTCTCTCTTCTGTGCACACCAGCAGTCTAAAGAGAACTAGCTAGGGCCGACTTCACTGTCTTCTAATCAATCTTATCTCTCTCTGGTATGTTATGACAGTTGGTCATAACATACCAAGAAAAAGCTAAAAAGTGAATATACACTTTAAAAATATATAATAAAATACCATAGCCGACGATCGTGCCAGTGATAAACATCTTCTTTTTCGGACCAATCACTTCCATTCGCGCGATACTGTTAGCGTACAAATGAGCATCATGTACGCTTCTCAAAAGCTTAGTTTCTTCAGAAGAAAGTTGGTTGATTTATGAGTATTTACGCCTAAAAGACTCTCAGACTATGAGCGACAACTAAAAGAAAGGTATATGGGTATCCAAAACCCACGGAAACTGTACAGTATATGGGCCTGTAGCATTTCGCCTGCAGGAGAACGCTGTCAGCGCGACGGGAATCCCCCCCCCCCCGTGCTTTTCGACTCAACTACAGAGCACAGCGAACATTGATCATTGCGGCGGCATCGCAAGTAGGTGCCACCTGTGGGAGGAAAAACTTTCCTCGATATATGGCTCAAAGATAACAAAACAAGGTAATATTAACCTCTATTTACATGATGAAAGTTATAAGCGCTAAAAAACCATGTCAACGTGAACGCGGCAAGAGTGGTGACGTGGTCGTCTATTAAGAGTCGCAGCATAGCGACCGAGACTCCTTGAGTAGTGCTTGCCTCGTAACACCGAAATTGATAATAGGGAGACGTGTCCGATTAGGGACCACGGTTAAAGGGTGAGGTGGGGCACAGTGATGTCGCGAGCTATGAGAATATTAGGAATAGACGTGACAATATAATGTCCGTTAAACACGGTGGATGTTGTTGCCATTTCAATCAATGTGAGGTCTTTAGGTGTTACCAGACTGAAGTCTGGTACACAGGCTTTTAGGGAGTTTGGGGCGAAAATTTGGAAGCAGAGGAAGTTCTAGACAGAGAGTACTGGCGGAACAGTCAATAAAAACCAAAATATGTAACATCATAGATTACAGAGTTTGTAAAAGATACAGAATTTTATTGCTTTTTGGGTACATGCTCTTCTAAAAGGTATAAGCAGACACGAGGTGTATCTCAGCGTTCAGTATTATCCCCTGTTTTATTCAATATATTATTAAGTTCCATTCCATCTCATCGGGATATTCAAATTTACACACGCGCACGCACGCACGCACGCACACACGCATATATATATATATATATATATATGGATCGGTCGAAACTGTTGGAAATAAAAGTAAGACCACCGCTATGTGTCTCTTCTCTTCTCAGGTACGTTTGGCCCATTGGAAAAACTTCTTCAATATATATATATATACATATATATATATATATACACAGTCGAAAAAGAGGGTGACAAACCTACGAAACACAATTTTTTACTGACGTTCGGGCAGCAGGTCCAAAACGTCCGTAAAACCATAACGAGATATCTGAAGGCATCTTATTAACACGCAAAATAAAAAAAACTGCGGGTGCTTTGCGTGATTAAAGCAACAACGAAAAGAAAAGTAAAATCGATCATGACTGCTTTGTACACTGTGAATCTATGCTTCCTTAAAAAAGCCCACTGATGTGTCATATTGAACTTATCTAATGGTTTCTTATCATTCACTACAGCTGTGATAAGCAATCAAAACCAACAAAAAATACAAACTCAATTCGCCCAGTGTCAGAACGCATAGAATTACCTCCTTTTTTATGGGTCTGCTAGCGAACAATTATATACTTTGCTCGTTTTTCAAGCAATACCTGAGAGAATGAGTATATCGCGCAGTTGTCTTCTTGAAATAAGATTGAAGAAACCAGATTACTTTTCAAAAAACTCAGGCACAAAGAGAACATTTTCAATGATACCACTCTTTTCCAAATAGGTAAATTTACTGAATGTTACTTGACAGCCCAATGCGAATTATGACCACAGTTTTGTGTTGGTGTAAAACTCAGTGTGTTTGCGGCTATCACTTTCAGCTATCTGTTGACTACGCCATAAATCGCAATTTTTTGTTAAGCAGGACAGCACGCGCTACGCCATTATTGATCTCTCTGCTGATGACGGAGGTACGAACAACACATCAGTTAGTAGTATGTGGCCTTTGTTGGCCCTCTATTTGGTTGACGAGGATGAGCGATTATTATGGCTGTGCACCTTTTCATGGGCACAGATCGGCAAATTCCTTCATGAGTTCGCACACACAGACTCAGATCGAGCCATGATTCTGAGTTTTAGTGATTTCGGTTGGGTAACATTTTGCGGAGTCTGAGTCTCAATTATTTCGGCTGATGAAAAGTTTAGTGAGAGTGCGAGTGACTTACGCTCACGAATGTTTTGGTGACTCTGAGTCGGAGTTAGTTCAAAGCGCAATATATATTTCTTGAGTATAAGTTTTGAATGAGTTCCCTTTTTTTTCTTCGCTGAGCTGAGGTGCGAAGCAGTTGCCCGCAAGTTGTTGCGTAATTATCAATGTGTGTTGACCAGTTGTTACTTTACTAATGCCTCGCAGTGGTACACAGATCAACGTTATACGTTTCCCGACATGGCGCCTGTACAGGGTCTTTTTGAAGAAGAGTTTCGAATAAGGGCCGCAGTTCAGACCAAATTTGATCCTGGGTAATATTTTTCTGGTTTTCTTCTTATGTGTCCACCAGTAATTTTTTCGCGTGTATCAGTGACGCCACTGAAGGCTACAATGACGGCAACGGTGACGCCGCCCTATGCAGCAGCGGCGGCTTATGGGCTGCTCTCTAAAATCCGTGCATAAATGTAAGTGCCTAAAACAACTGGCAATAGTATCACTCTCAATGCAGCTTGAACACGTTAACAATAGATTATTCTAACAGTAATGCACTAAAATTACCTTAGACGACTTCAGTAACGCCTTGCCTCAAAATTGGGTTAATAGAGTACGGTCATTACCATTGTCTGCGTTATGTGTATTACAAACTACATGCCATAGCTCTTTATTCACACGGTAAAAAAGCCCAATCAATGGCGTAATGACAAACACTATGACAAAAGATATTCACTGCAGTGTTGCGAATTCGACCTATACAGGTGAAGTAAAATTGTGTGTAATAGAATGTTTCATGCGAAATAACAGTAACAGCTTTTATAAAGTTGATTTTTTATGCCAAATTGAGAAAGAATAAAAGTAAGCTCTCACTAATGTATGTGAGCCTTCATAATTTCGGGTTTGTAAGTACTCCAGGGATCAATAATTCACTTCCTACGCATTAAACGGCAGTTGTGCATGAAATGTGGCACGCGCAAGAAAGACGACTCTACATACTGAAAGCGCCTCACTTTTGAAAGAATTTCTGTTCGACTATTGCATTTTTTTACAACTAGTTTTTCATTTCTGGCACTAGGCAGCAATTTTTCTGTCAGCGCCTTTGGTACATCCCGTGTATCTTAATCTAGAATCGAACTAATCGAAAGCCTTGGGCTAAAAAACCTGTTTCACAAACGCTATATAAGTTATTATTTTTCCTTCTTTGGGTGACTAGTGCGACTGTGTTTTTCATTCTGTTTTGGCTGAAATGAAGTAAAGTTCATTTCTGATTTCTTCTGGCTTCGTTTTTATTTTACCAATATTGTTAGTAGCTTTGCTCAAACGTATGAGCTTAATCTCACGTATTTTTAGATGACTTTGTCAGCGGCCAATATAGCTCAATTGAGAGTATATATGTATCAAAAATAAAGAAAAACAGCTTCGTACTTTTTGTAATACCTCGAGTGGGATCTTTCACTTTTACTCTTTCTAAGTCAGCTGCCCCTGTTCAATTGTCGTGCACTGGACGTGATTGGTTTTTGCGCCCAAATGAGTTATCTTAATCAAGCCGTGATATGTCTGAATAGACGACACATTGATTTGAGCTATAAAGAAAGAGACGTATGCAATTCGTTGGTTCGTTTTTATTGCAAGCCACTGTTCAAAGTGTGCTTCTGCCTCGCTAGCTCCCAACACTTTGAGTCAGGTGCGTTTTTATGTGTCTTCACTGTCTTGTTTCTGCCTTGACTTTCTCTTTTATTTTTGGTGGCAAGAAATGAACAGATTAAATTCATTTTCGCTGGTATTCACCATTTATACTGGAGAGATAGTTAGGAGAGCGAAAGAAAAATGAAAGAAATAAACGAACAAAAATACGTGAAGTTCAACAGAAAAAGGTAAGTATAATATTGGGTATGCAAGTGCCCCTAACAGTTCCTCTTAGATCAAGGTAACTACGACGTTGATGAAAGGCTAAGTCTTTGGCTCGTTTACCTGTGCGCTTTGTGCAGTGTGAATTCGCACGTTATAAGTGACTGTAGTTGTATCAATTCTTTTCACATCTACACCTAACTGCCAGGAGTATCGGCGCCACAGTATCTTAGTGAACAGGACACTGGAAGTGTTGGCGCACCATCGGTTGACACAAGTTATGCCCCCCATCAGCGCAATACAGCTGCAGTTGGTGTGTGCAGTTTTCATACTAAACAATTTCCTTCACACTTCGCTGAGCAAAAGCGGCTTATGAAATGATGAAAGCAAATTTTTCGAACAGTGCGCAATAAGTGTTGCGATTTGCTTTCAATTCTTATATTTCGATTGAAAACAGCCGCAAGCATACGTAAGTAGTTTTTTCTCAAATTGGATGATTTTGACTTAACTGCGTTATATCTAAGTATCACAAAAGTAAGCCTTGATAGACAACTTTAGTCAAGCTGTGTGTTTGTTTCCTTCTTGTTCAGACGTGTCCGGTAGTCAACAGACATTGCGAAGAAGTTTTAAGGACGCTCTTTCCGGTGGTAATTTCTTCTGGCTGCGATTAGGCATAGCAACGTTTTCTCAGAGTTAAGCACAAACGAGCACAGGAACACGTTCTTTAGATTTGAAAAGAGAATAGTGGTTTAGAATAATTTGCCACGTGAACTGTATAATACATTCTTCACAAAAAGTTCCTGGTATTTGAAGGTGAATTCGGCCCTTAGGCGTTTTAGGGGCGAAACTCCTTGTTTAGAAAAAGTTTATTTACAGCATGTACAGAACACAAAGACTTCATACCATTCCAGTAACAGGGCACATACACATCTGCACATCTATATTTCACGACTAACATCACTACGTTACAGTGAAGACATTTTCTCTAATATACATGATTATGTTGGCATACATGTACACAAAAATTCAATGTGACATAACGATACAAGGGTATAACGATACAATAGATCCAAATGAAACACAATTTGTAACAAATGAAATCATATACAACTCAACGGGCGCTGCTTAGCACCAAGTCGGTCGAAAAATGAGTTGTATCCTTTCGTGTTCCACTTTGACGAAAGGGCACGACCAATGCCGCAGAAACTCTTGCTCCCCGAGGAAGAAAAGCTCTTCGGAGAGGAACGCGAGGATCTCTCGTCTCAATCTCCCCAGTATCGGCCACAAGGCACGCCGGCGGCAATTGGCAGCTACGGCCTCACATCGGTTTCTCCAAAGGCTGAACAGCCCCGCAACTATTAAGAGAGCGGAGAAGCGGCTACGCGGAAATCGGCCGTTGGACACGAAAGTTCGCACACCCTGTCCCCGAAAACCAGCATTAACCGCACGCCAAAAAAGGCGGGAAACCACACATTCAAACGTCGCATGTCGATTGGTCTCTACCATGGCGCAGTTGGGGCAAGTGGAAGTGCGAACCACCTGCCATCGCTGCAACCGATCTCGCGTGGGGAGCAAGCCCCAGCCCAACCTCCAGACAAAGTCTCTGAGATGCCCTGGCAACACTGCGGCAGTTATTGGTTTCCAAGCACGGTTCAATACAGATTGACGATGCTGGGGCACCAAGGGCCGTAGAAGGGCGGCCATTGTGTCCACAACTTTAGAATCGGCCACCTCTATCTCTGGGCACGTAGCTTCCAAACGTCGGTGAAATGCCAGAAGGGCTCGATACAAAGATGGTAATTCAGTTGATTGGGGACCTTTGTTTATTTGGCTATCCGGCAAGAAGACACGTAGTGATGGCCCCAGATGGTAACGAGCCAGTGTCTGAGCGGGAACGTGATCATTGCTTAGTATTCGCAATAGAGTGCGGAGGCACAATGTAGAAGCCGTGACGGAAACGTCGGGGAATGCAAAACCGCCTTGATCTCGCGGTTGAGCTAACGCTGGACGCGATAACAATTCTGTGCCACCAGACCAAAAAAATGAACTGATGCAGCTTTGCACTTTCCTGCAGACGTGGAGCGGTGGTTTAACAGAATGGCAAAGGTACCAAAATTTTCCTAGGTACACCGTTTGTGTTAAGTATCGGCGTTCCAAGAGGGGGAATTCGAAGTACCTGGCTGCTTTGATATCATTTAGAAGAGTTTGTACAACGGATGACCAGATGCTATCCTGTATACCAAATACAGTGAAAGTAACTCCGAGTATTGAAATCTCAGGAGACCACTGTAAAGGCGACGTGATGTTGATACGACCGCTGGGGTTGCCAATGAAAAAATACTGACTTTTAGAAAAGTTTAACCTTGCACCGGAGATAATACCGAAATCATGGAATGTATCAAGAGCATGCTGCAGCGACTGTTCATTATGTACATATAGAGTGATATCATCTGCATATGCAGCGACTTTTACTTGAGTGTTACCGGGAAGAGGTAAGCCACGAATCTGCGGGTGATGTTCAACGGCCCTTAAGAAGGGCTCTATTGCAAGGATAAATAACACTGGGGAGAGGGGACAGCCTTGACGGACCCCACGCGTGACTCTAAATGCGTGACTCTCACGGGAATCTAAGTAAAGGGTACTTTCTAAATTAGTGTACATCGCGTTGATAAGGTCAATGAACTTATCCGGGAATCCATATGCATGTAAAACATTTAATATGTAGCCATGTTCTATAAAATCGAAAGCTTTCTCTTGATCTAATGAAACCAACAGTCCTTGCGCACATCGGCTAATGGTGTATTGAATGATGTCACGCGTTAACCACGTATGGGTGTGTATTTCTCGGCCCGGAACAGAACAGACCTGGTGGGGAGCGGTTAATGTTGCAAGAAATGGACTGATTCGGCGCACCAAAATGTTAGCCAAGAGCTTGTAATCTACATTGAGCAGGGTAATAGGGCGCCAATCTTCTGGTCGCGTGGACATTGGGTCTTTCTTGGGAACTAGTGTTATACGGCCTTTGTGGAAAGAAGTTGGAAGTGTAATATCTTGGAAACACTTGCGAATGACGCGTGACATAGTTGGACCAATGATAGGCCAGAACTGTACATAAAACTCTGCAGGAAGTCCGTCAGGCCCTGGGGCCGAACCCTTTTTCATTGCGTCTAATGCGCCTTTGATTTCGTCATCGGATGGCGGTGATAGGAGGACGTCATTTGACATGTTGGAATCATGAGGTAAATCTGTTAGTAGAGGATGCAAAGAAACGGATCCTGGGTAACAGACATTAGTACCAGATTTAGCTATTGACTCAAAGTGTTGGGTGAATTCCTGAAAGTCGCGCGTACCCGCAGAAGCTGGGGTGATAGAGCTCAGCGAGTGGGCAGGCGAGCCTGGTGGACGAAGCAGAGCTCTGCGTGCATACCTTAGCACCTCAGGGTGCGCACAGGGTGCACGTCTACAGCGCCAAGCTGCAGCCGATAGTGAAGAAGCGCGCATAATACGCTGGTACCGTTCAACGAGCTCCTCTTGTCATGCCCGCATTACAGTGGAAGGACTGGGATCTCGATTGGCAATGCGTATCTTCTGGATTAACAATGACGCATCTTTCGATATACGGGTGCAAAGTCCTCTGCCCGACGCACTGCAATGATGCCGCCACTGTTCTTTGAGGCGATCCCAATCAGCTACATCGGCCCCAATAAGCGATGCGCGTAACGCTCGGGATAATTTCTCCGTAGCCTGAGAATCCTGGAGGACGCGGCAATCGAGACGCCATGGTCTGTGAACCGTTGGCGTCCCCGCTGGCAGGCGGAGAGACAACATAACCGGCCGATGGTCGCTAATGTACACCGGTGTCGGTGGCAATGACATTACCCCGGTGTCGTGAACGTAGGTAATGAGACTGGGGGATGCATACACGCGATCAATTCGGCTGCTCGACGCTGCTCGACGCCAAGTATAGGCATAATTACTGCCATGCACAATTTGATGAATGTCACTCAATGCCAATTGCTGCACTAGACGTTCGAGTTCTCTGGCATTCCAGTTTGACCGGCCGCGACCCGGACCTCGAACATCTGCATGTGAGTCTAAGACACAATTGAAATCCCCTAAAAGTACCACATGTCGGGAATTTAAAAGGAACGCATCAAGAGATTGGAAGAACGCGTTTGAGTTCTCGCGTGCCGCTGGGGCATACACGGCAACAAATCTTATTCTTAACGAAAAAAAAGGTGCAGTCGAACGCCAGCACGCGTCCGAAGGCATCGAAGGAAACATGATGGTCACGTAAAAGACCTCGGTTAAAAATAACGACTCCGACGCCAGTCGAATGCGTGCTGGCGTACGAAAAGAAACAATCAAAATTGAACGCGCGCTTGAAAGCGAGTACATCAGAAAGCTTGAAAAAATTTGTTTCTTGCACGAACAGCAAATCACAGTGCACTGAACGTGCAAAAGCCAATACCTCAGCCTGTTTTTGTGGATTTCGGAAACCTTGAACGTTAAAAGTAATAACGTTTAGAGTAAGAGCCATGGGGAAAATGAAAACATACTATCGGATCACGCAAATGCAGGGGTACCTTTATCAGGTGCGGGAGCCAATGCCCCGCAAGTGGCTGAGTCATTTTTTCCGGCCAGGCGATACACCGGAGGCTCGGGGCTTCCGGGATCGCGTCGAAGTCCGCAGGGGACTTCTGTCTCTGGTGGGGGCTTCTAAGTCACGAGTAGTGATCCGGGGGCGTTTGGTGTCCGGGTGTTTGAGCGAGGATGGTACAAAGACGTCTCCACTGTCCTGGCTTATGTCACTGGGGCTGGTGTCTTCGTCAATTTGTAGGGGCGCCTCACTCGCGGTGCTGTTGGAGTCCTCGTAGATGCAGGCGTCGTCGTTTTGAGATGTAGACTCCTCGATGACACCTGAACTTGTTGTCGACAGAGCAGCAACGCGAGGAGCCTCAGATGCAATATTCGCATCCGAGACGCCGTCCTCACGAGGCGCTTCGTCTGACGAGGGCTTGGCCTGCGATTCCTCAGAAATGGCCACGGGACGCGGGGAACTTAAGTTTTCAGTACCTGGAGGGATTACCAGGCCCGGAATCGTTGGGAACGCAGTGGGCGTCTGGTGCAGCGCCGCGATTGGCACACCCTGGTCGTGGTCGGCCACCACGGCTCGCGCCGACGAATCGTCGCACTTGTTCTTAGACGGCGTTCCTGGTTGAAGTGGAGGGAAATCCTTGGATGCCGCCTCGGAATACGATGGCCTGATGGTGCAGGCCACGGTGGCATGCGGGTCCCCACAACGGCGACACGGCAGCGAGCAGCCTTTCCCGTCGTGGCCATAAACGCCGCACCTTCCGCAAAACGGAGCTGTGCAGTTCATGCGGAAGTGCCCACTGTCTCCACATCGACGACACACTCGCTGGATGCCTTTATAGTCACAGGTCACTCGATGGCCCGCGACCTTGAGGTAGTTGGGCACCGGTGACGAAGCCTTCATTTCCATGCGGACGTATCGCGTCCCAGTGGTCACGGTTGGGCGCGATCCCATGAGTCCTCTGGTGATGTGCAGCACCTTCCCGTAGGGAGAGAGTGCTTGTGCGAGGACTTCGCTGGGTACGCGGCACGGCAGGAACAGGACGGTCACTTGGGTCACTTGGGGTCCCAGGGGTACGATGGCGACGCGCCCTCCTCGGATGATGAGGTGCGACGCGTCTACGATTTGGGCCAGTGCGGCCTCACTGTTGACGGTAACTTGGTAGTTCCGGCCTCCAAAGTGCTGAACGCAGTACACTTCTTCGATTCCTACTATTGAAGACGTCGCGTCAACGACGTCTTCGGGACTAGTCCCCTCGGGGACGACTACGTCGAAGGCTAGCGCCTTCTTCGGGGGCTGGCTTGCCATGACGGGCGTCCGCCAGCCCAGAGACGCCGTGAGACGCTAACAACGACGTGAGACGCTAAGACGCTTATGGCGTGGCTTGGGCGTCCCTCGTATGTAACCACCAGTGGCACATACCCGAAATAGGTATAACACTTGACCTCCAAGGTGTTGACAGTGAGAGATTTTTTCTGTGCGTTGTTTACAATAAAAAATAGTGCTCAATGTACATGCCAATGGCTGCTATTGGGGAATGAGAGACATGAGCATTCGGCTTTTAGTCAACGCGCACGCTGCGATCCCCATTAGCAGCCATTGGCATGTACATTGAGCACTATCGGACAAGAAAGGGATGCTACATTATACTCGCTGGGTGTAACCTCCTTAGCTTTAGAAAGGTTTAGCGAGCGTTGAGCCGCAGTGCCATGAATACAATGAACTTGTATATACCATGAATGAACTCAAGGTGGTTAAAAATGAGAAGTAGATACGAAGCGCAAGCCGTAAGAAAGTAAAAGCCGAATTCTCCTGTCTCTCATTTCTCATTAGCAGCCATTGGCATGTAAATTGAGCCCTATCTGACAGGAAAAGGTTGCTACGTTATACTCGCTGGGCGTAACCTCCTTGGTTTTCGAAAGGTTTAGCGAGCGTTTGGTCGCAGTGCCATAAATACAGTGAACTAGAATATACCATGAACTCGAGGTGTTAAAGGTGGGAAGTGGACCCAAAGCGCAGGCCGTAAGAAAGTGTGCGTGTGCCACCTCTCGTTTAGTCCTTAGAATGTCCGCTGGATGGCGGTGCTTCTATATGGGGAATATATGATAAAAAGATGCGAGATGGTGGGACTTGGAGTGTTGAATAGATGAACGAACGGACACACAAACAGGTGCATGGATGGACGCATGAACGGACGCAGGGGCGGATGCACGAAAGAACGCAGGGACGGGCGCACAAACATACGCATGGACGGTCACACAGACGGACGCATGGACGGACGAATGCTTCGCCCCACTCTCCATCATTCACTCCGTGGATATGCTGCCATTTTTTTAGTAGCCATACTGGTACCATAGCGTGTATTAGTGTATTAAATGTTAAAAAAATTCTAGAGGGTACGTATATACCCCGAAGAGGTTTCTAGTCACATTCATCAGCCTTTTTGCGCTACTAAAGGCTTATCACCACCCCTACCACGACACACAGTAACAGGTAGCCGCTAATTTTCAGGCTTTTATTGTGAATACATCACAACGCGTATCTTAGTTAATGGGCACACAAGTCGTGGCCAAAGAGGCATCGTAGAGTTAACACCGTTTTTATGAACCGTATAAACTCGTGTGCGGCTTTGTAATGTATGAACCATATTTGAGAAAAGGAGGTACTATTATCGCGATAAGGTTATAGAGCTCTTGTGTCAGGAATCCTGGTGACGGCGTCGGAATCGTTAGTAGTGAGAAAACAATCATCATCTTGTCCGCGACAAAAAATTGACAAGGATGCAAATAAAATAAATACCTAAAAGCTTGAACTTAAATTCGAATCAAAGCTGTCTGCGTGGAGAGTATGTGTTCTACCGCACAACAATGTTATTGCTTGGAACAGTTTGAAAAAAAAACACAACACAATTGTTCAATAGCAGAAAGAATCTCCTAAACAATTTATCAATAAATGGCTAGGTACTGGAATCCCACCAACCGTCAAAACACGTGAATGCTGTGATGAGAGGGTGCTATAAAGCTACCCACCCAATACAAAGTGAGCATCTAGGGAAGCACGTGGCAATTAGTGGACGAGTCATGAGTATTTTCCCAAGTAACGTCCGGGAGAATCGTAGTGTAGTGAACACTTCTTATCTGTACGGCCAGAAGACATTCTAAAATGGTTTGAAACGGGCGATTTCACGTGCAAGAACATTCTTTTCCTTGCAGCACAGTTGAAGGTGATGCGCAAAGGCCTCGATCACGCTATCACGTTCAACACTTGAAGGCGAAGATCAAGCGTTCTCCTATTTGTTTCTTTGCATTGCACGTGGGTTGCACTTCGCGAAAATTCTGTTTGTATCAAACAACAACCAGGCAAAGTTTGAGGCACATGATTTTCTATGACCGAAGAGCCTATACGAGTTCTACCAGAATTTAGTGCGTTACATATAATGATGAAGTCGAAGAATGTGAGATAAGGCATTTCACTATGAGCGTTCTGACAAACGATCATCATCACACAACCGTTATCGTTTCTGCAGCTGCGCGTAGACCAGGACTCAAAGCTTGAGTTCCGCACCACACAAGACATCACGGAGGAAACAGCCATAATTTCAACTCGGAAATTATGGATGAAAGGAGAGAAGTGCCAAACAAGGTTTGGAGGATCAAAACTAGGCTGGAATTGATTGTACAGCAAATGTATACATATAGTTTACAATTGTTGCTTCGAAACCACTCTGGACTGCTAACCCAATTTTGGTGGCATTGCTTCGTTCGAGGAGATTTCCTCAGAGTTGTTTATGACGCTGACTCACGGAGGACAATAGTATAGATTAGGTTGCAGTCAAATATTTTTCTTCAGGTGGGGGGGGGGGGAAGGGCAACCTTTTGAAATGGTCATTTTGTGCTCTCTCTACCATGGAAATAAATTTCGAAGAGAGAGGCAAGCGCATTTTGTGCTACCTCCTGGCTATGCCCCTGGTATGGGTGCTATACAGCGGGCTACTCACTTCAACCGAAGTTGCTCCAAGAGTTTAAACGAGGCAATTCCTTTGTTTGAGCACAGATATACTCTTGCTGGAGTAATAAATATAATTTGCTAGTAGACAAACAGCATGTGCTCTTGCATACATAAAATGAAAACAGCAGTAATAGGACTCACTCCTTACCAGGGACGTATAACCTGGTCAGCAAATATATTTTTCGTGCATATTGCATATTTTTTCAAAATATTATAATCAGTGTACAGCAGGCTTTAGAAACTCAATACCTATGATGATTGAGTGCATATTGGCGGTGCGATTTATTTAAAGAGTACCTAATATTTTTTCCCTCACAAAAACACATTCACCCTAAAAAAATCTGGTGATTATTTTGGACTACCTAACGTATCAGCTTTACATTACAGGCCGGTTGGCAATTTTACATTAACCAGCCTTGTGATACTTTCAATTTTACATGTACATATGCAGTTGTTTTTAGTCTGATGAATGAAATAGCGTTATGCTGCGATTGCACTTCATCTATTACCTTGTATTTGGTAATGAGAGCAGTCCGAATTGCGTAGTGTTTAAGGTGTTTAGACGTGCGGCATATCAAATTTTGGCTTAACACATGTATTGAAAGCATCTTTCATACATTGTTCTACAACGTGTTTTGAAATAACGTAGCTGTCGAAGTAAATATTTAACTAATTCTCTCTATATAGCGCACATCTGTCACTCTTTGTTTTGCACCTACATATAACTTTTGTTATTTGTTTAGTTGTTCAGTATGCAAACGACACCTGCTCATTATTCAAGGTAGTTAATCAACGCCAAGATTTAAAATTACAAGTCATGGCTGACGCCGGGCTGCCGATAATTATAAGTTGCATGTGAGATCTCAGTAAATGCGATTAAATCAGCCGTCATCAACCTTGTGTGATGCCTCACCAAATTTTGCTTAACCTTATAACCTCTTAGTGTTTCAGTAGAAATAAGCGAGAACTTATTCAATGGAAAGCAGAGCATTCAGTAGCCATATAGTATGCGCGATGTGCTTAACGGGTAGTGCATCGTGCTTTGTATACGTAGCATGCTTCGAACGTATCGTGCTTACTATACATATGCGCTCAAATGACGAAACTGCAACATTTATCCTGAGCATCAGGGCCACCGGTATTTTCAGAAGATCGCTAAGAATCTTACAGTGCGAGGCTTCTGAAGCCTACATGAGTTCAATGGACGCAGCTGCCTTTATCACACTTTCTTTTATCGGTGTTTATTCTCTCTCAATTCCCGCGTCTACCGGTGGTTGACGATGATCTTTTTGGCCCGCACCATCGCGCATAACACCGTTCTCCATATCATCGCACATGCAGTGCTGCCCCCGAGGCATGGAGCACCTCTGCATCCAAAATAGGCGCAGTCGCGCCAACTGTCCTTGATGGATCGGTTCGTAATAATATACATAATTTGGGAAGACTCTGGGTGAGTAATCCTACGGTAGACAGCAATGGCATTTCTTCAGGCTGAGAATGACTTCGCGGGAGATAGAAGGAATAGACGGTATAACACGGAAAAAAGATAGAATATAAAAAATTACAAAGCAAAACCTATCTGTGTTGTACCGCTGATTTCCAAGAAACAGAGGGCGACAGAATGGGAGGCTCACAGAGACGAGCAGCCTGAAGGAATAAAATGGTTCAATAATATAACACTTGACTGAGTGAAGGAGGGATGGAATGAGATGGGTAAACAGATAAATAAGTTGTGATTCACGCTTAGGCTGCTCATGGCCATAAATAAAAATAGCATATAAATACATTGGTTCTGGCTTTTTAGACGTATACAATATTGTTTTCTGGGTGCGCCTATTAACCCATGAATTGGCATCTATGACCTCTACCCACATGTTTTCGATTTTATTGCCGCGTGTTTGCCGTTTTTCCTTTCTATTAAAGCGTTGATCGGTATGCATAGGTCTTCGTGTGCCTAATTGCTTGAGGTACGACAAAGATGAATTCAGGCACTCTTGTTTTTATTGCTGTAGTAGGTAGCTCGTCGCCGAGAATCTCCGGGATTATTCCTTTGTGTGTTCACTATGTAAGCTGACTCCAACTATACGCTAAAAAAATGTTCGCACCATCTTACATGCCTATCTAAAGTAACTGTGGTCGTAGTAAGGTACAAATTGTTACTCTTGTTTTCGCCCGTTCTGGAGAATTTCGACACAAAAGTATTTTATTTTGAGGTCCACCAAAACATTACTGGCAGCAGTTTTATCACGCAGTCACATTAGTAAAATGTACAAAACCAGATAGCCAAGAAAAAACTGTCGAAAAGATTTTTCATGTGAACATCCGGAATGTCGATCCCGCGACCTCTCCGTGGGCGTTGAAAGCTGCCCGGCACACCCACTGATGCATGATAGTCTAAGAGTGAACTTTGGATCTCTTTATTCTCACAGTGATGCTGGACCGTGGTGTCGCCGTCTATAAACGGTAAAGAGAAGCATCGCATAATGACACTGACCAGCTGCGACAGCGAGTACTTTGTTAGTTTCAATGAAACAGATTATTTCAATGAATTATTGCGTGAAGCTCTACGGTCAACTTAATACGGTATACACGAGAATTCAGTTTGGGGACAATGCAGTACGTACACTGCCTTTCGCATAACGTTACCGTGACGACTTGTCAACAAAACAGTGCAGCTTCTACGAGCACTAATGAAATTTATATGCTACCGACTGTTTAAAGTGGGATAGGACTAGCGAATAAAAATTCCTGCAATAAGTTGCCCAAAAAAAGAAATCATGCCGATGGGTGAATGTCACTCTGTGAGCAATTTGATCAGGTGAAAAGCCCCGACGGCTATTTCAATGCCTTCAAGCGTTCATGATTCAAGCCTTCAACACTGCCATCCACATGCCTCAAGCGCTGTGTGGTATATACATGGTTAGAGGTACAGGCAAAGGCACGGCCAAGAACAGGCATGAGCAAGAATCGAGGCAGTCGTGTCGGGGATTTTAAAACCACTTGTGTACACCATAAAATCGTATGCGCAACAGAAATCGGGTAAGTTCTAGGACGTATCACTTGTACACTAAAAATGAAGGCAACAAACGGGTTAGTGTCACAAAATTAGCAGAATTTCAAAACACACACATTTCACTAAATGGGAACAAGGCAACATATAGCCGATCACTTGGCGTGCTCGTTAGCACTATCATACCATTGCAGTATTTTTTTCCTGTGTGGCTAAAATTATGGCGGCTACAATACCACTTTAAAAGATAACAAAGAGTCCCTAATTAATAGCAGTAATGCAAGATGCTGGAGCATCTTAAAACAAGGCTTCTTTGTGGACCAGCATATAAAAGAGTCATATGTTGAGGAGGCAATAAAGCAATACTACCACATCAAACCTTAACTAAGAGAACTGTGTTAAAACAAAATTGAATGAGTTGCAAATTATATAAATGCGTTAGCTTGATGAAAATAAACATCACCAGCTTTGCTGTTTTAGTGCGGTCCGTGAAGCGGAGCTGGTTGAGCTTTTGTTTATTATAATATTTACGCGCGTACGTCTCTTCCAACAATGATGCTATGAATTAGTGCATATTTCACACTATTGTGAAGTTCTTGCTGATTTTCTCTTTGATGTTCACCCTTTGGTGTGTCCGTGTGTATGCTAAATACTCAGCTACCATAATGGTTTAGTCATCATCAAGGGCGTTAGTCGCCGTGATTTAGATGTGCCACTACATAGAACTAAATGTTGGAAGATCCACGTCCGATGGTGCTTTAGCTACCAAGCAGCATTAGACATTGTGCAAACTATTACTCATCGATATACAGCAGAAACAATCAACTAGTGCATAGAAGACGTGCTTTGATCTCATAATATACCAATTCCTAAGACGAAAGCATGAACACTGTTTTTTTTAAAACAGGCATCAGTGATAGTGCATGTGCGTACGTGTATGTATGTATGTATGTATGTATGTATGTATGTATGTATGTATGTATGTATGTATGTATGTATGTATGTATGTATGTATGTATGTATGTATGTATGTATGTATGTATGTATGCATGTGTGTGTGTGTGTGTGTGTGTGTGTGTGTGTGTGTGTGCGCGCGCGCGCGACAACACTGTAGAAGACAGACACTTCCGAAATATTAGATTGCCCATTTATACTTTTAGGGTTCCATCATTTGTTCCCTCACAAATGATGGTGGGTGGATCCAAACTGCGTGACCTGAATGTTTCTTCATACTTCTTTAGTAAAGGGCAATGCTCCATTACATCACTAAAAGTGGGAGCCAGCTTTTTGTTTCTTGTTGTTTACCAGAGTAGTTCTTTTTTCCGAGTAATAGAGTAGCGAAACATTGTATTGTTATTTAGATGCGTTATTTTGTTGTGCCACTACATAGGAATACAGCTAAGTAACGATCAAGAAAACAAGCACCATGAATCCACGCGTTTGAAATGATAATAAAAATAAAGATCACATTTTTAGCGGGATAGTATTTGGTCATAAATTGTGAGCCAATTTAACAGAGCCTGCAAGAAGACGCCTCCAGTGATACTTGTAAACGTCGTAAATATCAGATTGCGGCGTTGCTGTTGCTGCTGTAGATGAGCGTGTGTATATATATATATATATATATATATATATATATATATATATATATATATATATATATATATATATATATATATATATATATATATATATATAAAGGAAAGAAGTGTATACCTAAGGGCTCGTTTTTCCGTGTTTTTAACACAATATTAATGAGATATAACAGACAGTAATGCCAAGGAATGTACAGGGGAAGTTATTAAAACCAATGGAATGTAAATAGGAAGAAAGAAAAGTGGATGAAAAAATTACCAGCTGTGAGCAGGAATCGAACCTACGACCTTCGAAGGTCGTAGGTTCGATTCCTGCTCACAGCTGGTAATTTTTTCATCCACTTTTCTTTCTTCCTATTTACATTCCATTGGTTTTAATAACTTCCCCTGTACATTCCTTGGCATTACTGTCTGTTATATCTCATATATATATATATATATATATATATATATATATACGTGGAAAATATTTGTTTCATCCACATGGCCAATTGCTAAACGGAGAAGGCTGGGATAACTGTCTCGTGTACCCATTCAGAACATAAGGCATATTTTAACTACTTCGTGTTCAAGACGGCTCTTGGAACTGCGCGATCCTGGATTTTAAAACATTCCGCAAACGTATATTTGTTTGAACCACATCACACCAACGGTGTCAAGGTTTTTTCAAGATAAATAAGTCGCAAATATATAATGTCCTAGCATAGATATCTTGAATATGGTGGTGTACTTTTCGCATGAATATGCCTGTGTTGTTAAGCCATGAATTAGGACAGCGGAAAGCACGTGCAAAGACTGGGCCTAACTTTTTTGCGTGGTAAAAGTACATAAACAAAATGTGCGGCTGTCTAGTTCCAAAGCAGACTCGTTTAAAGCCAATCAGAAGCAATATATTAGGGTTGAGGTATCCGCTGAAGTAGGCAATAGGGACGCAGTGTAAGAAATTGTCTAAATATAACTGAAGAGATTGCCGTATTCGTCGTTGTAATGAAGGCGAGAAGAGTGATATTTATCTGAAAAAATACTTTACTGGTCATTCGACCGAACTTCTTCTGTTCTGCATTGCAAATGTTTGTATTGTAAAGTCATAAAAAAGCTAAATTTATGCTGTACTTTATTTTTATTTGGTAGTCGATCTTCATACCAAAAGTAAAAAAATAGGATGCTTAATAAATTGAAACATCGAAGATGCAAAATTCTTAAGTTGAGACAAGAACTTCTGACAATTAGGCATTATTGAAATATTTCGTATTTTTAAAACAAAGAAAATATGGAAACGTAAAGCGTTTCTGGCCTGCACATAAGCGCGACGTAGAGTTTGCGTACATGACTTGCAGCTTTTGTGGTATATGACTGCCGGTGAGCGATGATTTTCAGAAAAAAATGCTGCATGCTTCATTCTCCTGGCTCATGATGACAACCATGGAAACGAAACTTCACGACATTCATCTAAACTTATAGCGAACAACATTAAAATATTTTAATCCGAATACAAGTAATTTTTGGCGTCAAAAGGTACATGGCTTATGTACATAGCCCATAACACCATCTACATGAGCCACAAGCATGTACACGGTGTACACAAGCATGAACACGGCTCATAACCTCGTGTACATGCTTTTCCAGACTCTAACAGTTATGAAAAATGCCTTAGCCGAATCAGCCTCTCCCGATGCTAACATAACAAAGTGCAAATTCATAAAAAGCACTTATTAAGGGAGCCATGGAAGTACTACTCCTTATGAGTTCCTAAGAAATCAAACGAGCTGGGTCAGGACTGCAATAATAAAAAATATAAGGGTTGTGCTACGCCAGTAGCAAATATGATAAAAGCTATGCACCTATATTAGCACATGAAGCACTTACTGCGGTTCTTCTTTATATAATTACTGAGATCAACATCGTCTTTAGGCAAGCCACTGCTGTCACGCGAACAATAAACGTCACATGATTCGCCCCTAAGCTTGATTACTTCCTGTCAGATGAGCATCCTTCATAGGTACATATTTCTAGTTTTTCAAGTTAACAACGTCCTACTCAAGTCCCCCCCCCCCTTCAGAGTTTTCTCCCCTATCAACGCTATCAAGAGGTCTTCATCGTTCAGGTCATTTCGATCTCCATCTATAGAGATGGAGATCGAAATGACGACCAGCGACCTTCACGTGCACAGACATTCACCTCTACACGTGGCATTCCACAGAGAAAGCGTGGTCACTGCATGAAACAAACTACCATGAAGGTGTACTTAGGCGTTCTGCGAGGTAGCTACTGTTTCAACATAACGAAAGTAAGTGTGACCTGACCAGAGATATTAAGAGTGACTGAGAAACCACACTCCTGACCTGACGCTGTTTCACTACAAGTGACAGTTATTATTCAAGCCCTAGCCAAGATATCGTGAGATAGTGTGGACAACATCAGGGTCGACAATCGCGGGTCAGTCTCTTCAGAGTAACGATTAATTTATTCATATTTCCTAATAAATGGCTTGCAAACACTGATTCAAATAAAAAAATGAAGTAACACTGAAAGTGTCGAAAGTGTGAAGGACAACACAATCAATACCCTAACCTTGTGCTGGCCAATCCACAGTGCAGATGCACGGAGCGTTATTTGCAACGCACTCAGGAAGAATCCTCAATGTTAGTGAGAGGAGCTTATTCAATTGTCAAAACTCTGGTTGGTTCAAAGTAGTCGTGAGCACAGTGGGGTTACATGATGTGGTCATAATATATGCCACCAAGAATAACTAGTGCAGTGCACGAAACTTTTGCAACAAGTTTCCATGAGCCAAAGGACCTTCGCCTTTAGAGCTGCACGTGGTCCATGCGAAAGCAAATTTAATATGCGAAACCTCTCCCATTGTGCACCTTTACTGTTCGCTCTGACCCAACTCCTCAACGTCCATGCGCACTGGCGCCAGGCTGCTGTGGCAGTAGAGAACTGGGTAGCAAGCCATAGGTTCAAGCCACTCGGGGCTTAATTAATGGAGACTCTGACTCGTCTCCCAGTATGCCTATTTGCTACGCCGTCCCTCCCTTCTCAAACTTATCCTTCCACTATTGTACGCTTCGGGTCGGGGGCCTTTTTGCACGGGTGCTGATGCGATCAGCTAGCCACCCTCCGCTTCATGCATCGTTGGCCTCTGCCACCGGTGACGCGTTTTGCGCGAGAGCAGCTACCCACCCGACTGTTTCTACGGCCTTCGTCCACTTTCCTCATAACCGTCCTGCCTCCCCTTTTCTCCTGCGTCTGTGTTTTTTTTTAAATTAGTTCTTTGAAGGGATTGCGTCCAATTAGCGGGCCTCCTACTGCATCTTGCGGATCTGAGACCCTTTGCCATTCCGACAGGGCTTGTCTTAGATGAGGCAATTCATGATCAGCCAACTGGACATGACAGCTGGCACGCCCTTCACTTCATGCGCCAAACACGACGTAGGCGCTTCGGCTGACGGTGTTTCATTTGTTTGTTTTTTTGTTGGCCCTGGGAGTAGTAAAATGAAAAGCAGGGGGAGGGGGAAGCAAAATGGCTTCCAAATACGGAAGCCGAGCAATGTGTACAAAGGAGCAGTAACACCGAATTTCAAACTCAAGATGGGGCATTCATTCGATTGCTTAGTATACATGAGCACGTTTAGCAAAATATTAATCGCTTCTGTTTCGTAGAAGTGATCCTATTTTGAGCACAAAAAGCATTAAAGGCTCATTGGCGCGTTCCTGACCAAGAAACATCGAAAGTATTTTGACGTGATCGCCAACGTCGTACGTCACACCTCAGGCGACGAGTGATGATGGGTGAGCAGCGAAGACGTCCACAATTTTAGTGTTGCCATCGTGATGTCCACGTGATGCTTCTGGCGGCGACGCCTGGACGGCTAGCAATGGCTTCACTTGCTTTGTTTTGCTTGGTTCGTGCAGCGCTTTCATGTGAATCCGGCGTTTTTGTTGTGCCGCTTCGTGTGATTTGTCGCAGAGCAATGAGCACGAATGTGATTTTACAACCATCGCGAACAAGCAACACCCACGCAGCGTTCATTTGTCTTACCAGCCAGCGTGGCGCAAGTGTGCGTCTCTAGCTGCCTTGTGCCTTCTTCGACTAGCGTCAATTTCAGAAGCACTGTTCAGAAGAGGATTGAACCGCCACAAATTGCCGCGATTTCATATTCTTTAGTCTTTTTATGGTCGATTGTGGACGCTCACGATGGCGGCAACGACATTGCGGTTCGCGAAGACGCTTATACACGTGCCCGCCGAACAGAACGAAATTTCAACAGAAACTCGCGTCACCATATTGTGTGGCCACGTGGTCAAGGGGGGGCGGTGAGACCACTGGAGGTGACTACTTGGTAGCGCTGAATATTGGCGCAAATAGGGGCTACTTGGGCTGGTTTCTATTGCATTTCGAAAGAGCTTCGCTTTCCTTAGTGCGCCGGGAGCGTTTGAAAAAGAAGATAAAGCAGTGAGATAGAACAGATCGCTCGGCCCTATCCCACTGCTCTATCTTCTTTCTCAAAAGTTCCCTGCGCACTAACAAAAGCAAATTTCTTTCAAAATGAAATATTTGCGCGCTTTGCACCTGTTTTTAACTGGGTTTGACACTCGTCTTAGTAATGAATATTACATATATTATTTCGTCCTTCTGTTCAATTGTTAGTTCCAAAGTGTCACTGGGGGACCTATAATTACACGTTGACACAGAAAACACAACATGCATCAAGTTGATGTCATTGCTCTGTTAACAACAAAGCGTTTTATTCCGGAATTCCCCGCAATTTTAGTGGCGTACTTCCGTCACGGAAGTGACACCTAAAAATAACACGATCATAAGACAATGGAAAGTTTTCCGCCAAAGGAGTCGAACCTATGATTTGTCGGCGACACAGCTGCCGGGCACCTACTGCGCCATGGTAATATACTCTAAAGGCTATAAAAACACACCTTTTATATCTACCACTACCCTCTGATAGCACTCTTAGAAAAGTGTAATAATGAATCATAACCATGAAATACACGACAAGTTTCTTACACGCGTCGTATCTACCCGTCCGTCTATTTGATGCGTTTCGAATAAAAGGAGGGGAATTTTGTCAACGCCTTAACACATTTCCAGGTTGTGACTGGAGGCGATCATACCCAAAGCATCTGCGTGGCTCATAAGATTCATCCATACCAAATATATTTCTGCAACGCATAGAGCAACCCACTTGCAATTCAGAGGTGTGTGGAAAATTGAAGTACAAAAGGGAGACCCCTAAACGCATCGTACACTGACAACTGACAATTTATTGGAACAAACACACATATATAAGCGATTACGTGAACACACGTAGAAGAAATCATTAGATGAGAAGACAGAATGTATTATTGATTGGTCGATTGATTGATTGAATGATTAGTACGTGAGGTTTAACGTCCCAAAACCATCATATGATTGTGAGAGACGCCGTAGTAGAGGACTCCGGAAATTTCGACCACCTGTGGTTCCTAACGTGCACCCAAACCTGAGCACACGGGCCAACAACATTTCCGCCTCCATCGGAAATACAGCCACCGCAGCCGGGATCCGATTGTATTATTGACGCGTTTCAAAAAAAGATACCTCAAGGGCAAGTAACACACCTGAGGGTTACGCGACACACGAATCACCTGCTTTGTTGATAAAAACCACATCTTTCCTTTCCCGCGCTACCCTATCCCTGAATTTAGATTTCACTGTCGTATCACCGAACGAAGGTAAGCATTTGCATTCACTACAATGCAAAGAAAGGTTAGACCACGGTTGTTTTTTTAGAGAAGCTTTGTGATTCACATATCTATTACATATAGAACGCTCCGTCTGTCCAACTTAACGCTTCCAACAAGAAAGCGGAATGTCGTACACCATGCAAAGCGACGTCACAATTGACCTCTATGGCCCGGTGTTTGACCTAGAAAAACTTCTGCCTTGCTTCTCACGATCGGTCTTCTTCTCCACCGCCGCGCAAACGCTACCTGAACGGTTGCCACCCAAATGGAGAAAAAATTGCACGCACATCTCAGTTAAAATGAATTACCAACACGCCCAGTAGTCACACTCCTCGTTGAATAACTCTAACATTTTGCGAGTAAGCGAACTTATCTCAAGGTTGTCGTACAATCAGTCATGCTCTTCTGAATGTCACACCGCTTTGCTTCGTTCCGCTCTCACCGTCATTGGCTACAGATTCGACAGAGATTCAACACTACAAGGGCATACTCAATCATTATTCAATTGCTAATCATGGACTTTAGTCGCCGGGATAAAGATGAAGAATTATCACTAAGCGTCAACGTTAATACATTTGCGTAAAATGGTGCTTCTGCCCAGAAATACATCGTATAAACTTTCTTATATCAATGTACAGTAAGCATTTAGGTACTTCTGTAGACGACATTTTATTTTAATATTATACCAATGCATACATCGGAAGATCAACCATGTTTTTATACGTTATTTAAAAATAATCACTCACACCTCGTGCAAAGATCGTATGCAGCATCACGCCCTGTGAAAAACAAAGAGTTTTAACTCGCGGAGCTGTCTAATACACCAAGAGATGAAAACTAACATACATGCTGAACAAAAAGAACAGGCAAATGCCTTGCATTGTAGCTTAGTCGGTATAGCGTTGAACAGGATAATAATCGGTGATTGCGAGTTCAGACTTAACCAGATAAAAATGCGTTGCGTTTTTTCGTGTACTTGTAGTGATTTCAATTTATGTTTAATTAATAAACTACAGTAGAATAAAACAATAACTCTCGCCCTATGTTTACATTGCGTTGGTTGCC
This sequence comes from Rhipicephalus microplus, assembly GCF_043290135.1. NCBI lineage: Eukaryota > Metazoa > Arthropoda > Arachnida > Ixodida > Ixodidae > Rhipicephalus > Rhipicephalus microplus. The sequence goes on along the minus strand of NC_134703.1, from coordinate 92,373,610 downwards.
TGATTGTTTGAGTACTTTTGTGTGTGTCATTATTTATCTTGCATATTTAGTTGGTGAAAAACCTCGAAAAATATTATCTTTTTTATTTACTCACTCTCCGTAACGCATCATTATAGTCCACCATGGTGAATCAAAGGCTACATTGCTTTGCTGCTGACCCGAAGGTTACGGTTTCAATCACGTTCTCGGCAGCCGCATTTTGATGGGGGTTAAATGCTTGAGGCCCGTGTACTGTGTGATTTCAGCGCACGTTGAAGAACACCAGAGGGGCGAAGTTGCAGAAGCCCTTCACTACAGCATTTCTCATACTTACATTGTGGTTTTAGGACGTAAAACTCAGTGTAATAGTGTTACGATCGGCATCGTCTATTTGTGATTCTATGCCAGAGAGAGAGATCGCATCGTCTCGAAAGCGGTTGCTTCATCTGATTTGCATTGCCGCTGTAAGGCTTCTCTGTTTCGCAATGGCTCCCGATGGAGTTCATCTTTCTGGTAAGCTCATACATTGTACTTTCGGTCTCATCCAGCATGCTCTTTAAAGCTTTCATCTCTTAAAATTGAGACCAGGAATAGTTTCCACGTCACCCGAGAGCAATAACAAGTGGCAGGAGACAAGACAACATGCAATCACATTCCAAACGAAACAATGGAGGCTCAATAGTAGTACCAAAGAACACTCACTTGATTTTTTAGCATAAGGGCTATTACGAATCAGTACGCTGCATGTTGAAAAGAAATGGCTTAGTCCTGTGCTTCGGGGCACTGCCACCGAGCCCACAGGTCAACGCGCCAGGGTGTCGTTCCTTCAAAACCCATTCGCTGGCTGAAGTTCGTGACATAGGCAAATTCCTTGAAGCAGTGGGGATCAGGCTCGTGTCAGATGTGTCAATACAAGCGAAGGTGTGGCTGGAATGAATTGAAGAAATACAATTGTGGCGTGGCCAATTCACTGATACAAGCAATATGAATCTATTACGTGCGGGGTGGTCGATATGACAGCCGGTGGAGCGGCACAGATGAATGCAAAAGCAAACACCTGCATGTTCTAAACTAGTTGCCTATTCGACTGCTTGTTGGCTTAGTCACAAAGCCCTCAAGTTGGCGCACAAAGATGGCTTCATATTCTGTGCCCTCCATGTTAAAGAGGCCCTCCAACAGTTTTTGAGCATTGTCAGAAAACGTTGCCGATCGGTAGTAGCGTCTTCCGAGAACACGCAAGCCAAGTGTTATAGCTCAGCATGCGGCCTGGAATTCGCAATAAATTATGAAAGTCAGCTAAACTGCTTTCTCTTCTCTTGATAAATCACAGAATGTGTCCAAAAGTTACACGTAGATGACTCATCTATCAGCCATCGGCTGATTTGAACATAGCGTGCTAAATTGTTACAGATATCGGTGCGAGTGGCCGTCACTTGTCCACGCGTGCGCGAGCTATCGCGCTGAAAAACCCCACGTATTCCTAGAAAAAAGAGTGCTCAAGGTCACAAGGCACGCGTTATGTTCTTTATTTGCCCCTTAAATCTCCCCCTGCTTAGCTTCCAGCGCTTTCGTTGGGACGAGAGAAAAGAAAAAGCGATTGCAGCGTGTGACAAATCTTTGTGATTTCTCTCGTACTGGACGGATTTTCAAAGGGGCCCTGAAGCACTTGTTTGAGTAACCATAGAAATATTTCACTGGAAAAGCGCATTATCTCACAAATTGAACGCCGCAAAATTTTCACGCATCCGGCCAGTACGAGTGCAGTTACAAAGATTTGTCACACCCTGCAATCACGTTCTCTCTTCTCTCGTCCCGACGAAAGCACTAGAAGATAATCAGGGAGGAATGGAAGGGGCAAATAAAGAACGTAACGCCTGCCTTGTTACCTTAAGCACTTTTGTTTCATAGAATACGTGAATGTTTCAGTGCGATCGCTCGCCCACACACGGACAAGTGACGGCCTCTCACGGCAACCTCTGTAACAACCAAGCGCGCCATCAGCCAATGGCTGGGATACGGGCTTACTAGACTTAATTTCGTGATTTGTAGAGAGAAGAGAAAGCTATTTATAGCTGACTCTGATGATTTATTTTAAACTCGAGGCGGCGTGCTGCGCTATAGTATTCGGCTCACGTGTTGTTGTTAGCCTGTACTACCGATCGGCAGCCTTTTCTGACCATACTCGAAAAGTGTTGCAGGGCCCCTTTAAATTTTTGCGGGGTTGAACTTGTAAAGCAATACCGTTTTCCAGTAAATAAGTTTCATGGTTAGTCAAAAAACTGTTTGAAGGCCCCTTTAAGGTCTTTGTAGTAGCAAGCTAATGCTGCTTCGAACTGATAACGGCCGCGTCTGCATGACGATGCATTGCAACTATAAGCTTTCATTTTTCATTGTATTGATTACTTGGTGCTAGTTTTATGTCATAATGTTTCCCAAACTCGTCCTTATTTTAGAACTGTATTTTACTCCAGCTATTTCTGTTGCGATTATTATCAAAATGTCTCTACATCTCGACTTCGGGCACTAGAGACTGGGCAAAATCCATAATGCAAGTCAAAACTCTCATGTTAGTGCCCACTGGACCACTTTCAACAACGGCCTCTTTAGTACCAAAGCGCTCTCTGTTTCCTGTCGATGTCGAATAACAAAGACTACTGTGCACGTCTGGCCATTCACCTACATCACTTACATTCACATTCATTTCTGTAACAGGTCAATTTATATTTTCGATCATTGTCCCACCGCGGTGGTCTACTGGCTAAGGTACACGGCTGCTTACCTGCAGGTCGCGGGATCGATTCCTGGTTGCAGCGGCTGCATTTCCGATGGAGGCAGAAATGTTCTAGGTCCATTTGCTCAGATTTGGGTACATGTTAAAGAGCCGCTGGTGGACGAAATTTCCGGAGCCCTCCAGTACGGCGTCTGGTGGTTTAGGGACGTTAAACCGCACATTTCTATATATCTAATTCTCGAATTCCTAACGCGCATTCAAAGGCTCACGGCGCAGCTATAGTGTAGCCACTTCAAGGAGAGAAGATTAAGTTTCTTTGTTTTTTTTTCACTTGCCTCAATAACTATGGTAGTCATGAGGCTGTGGTGCTTTCTATGAAATTCATTGTCGGTACTTTTGATTTATGTAGTTGCGCAAGAACACAGAAAGAAGAAAAAAGGGCCGACAAGTGCAGACTATCAACTGAAGATTTTTAGGGGCGAAGCTCCTTACGGCGTGGCTTGAGCGTCCCTCGTAGTACGTAACCACCAGTGGCACATACCCGAAATAGGTATAACATTTGACCTCCAAGGTGGTGCCGGTGAGAAATTTCTTCTGTGCGTTGTTTAACAATAAAAAAATAGTGCTCAATGTACATGCCAATGGCTGCTAATGGAGAATGAGAGACAGGAGCATTCGTCTTTTAGTCAACGCGCACGCTGTGATCCTCATTAGCAGCCATTGGCATGTACATTGAGCACTATCGGACAAGAAAGGGTTGCTACATTATACTCGCTGGGTGTAACCTCCTTAGTTTTAGAAAAGTTTAGCGAGCGTTGAGCAGCAGGGCCATGAATACAATGAACTAGTATATACCATGAATAATTTTGAGGTGGTTGAAGGGGGGAAGCAGATACGAAGCGCAAGCCGTAAGAAATTAAAAGCTGAATCCTCCTCTCTCTCATTTCAGATTAGCAGCCACTGGCATGTACATTGAGCACAATCTGACAGGAAAAGGTTGCTACGTTATACTTGCTGGGCGTAACCTCCTTGGTTTTAGAAAGGTTTAGCGAGCATTGTGCCGCAGTGCCATGAATACAGTGAACTAGTATATACCATGAACTCAAGGTGGTTGAAGGTGGGAAGTAGACCCGAAGCACAAGCCGTAAGAAAGTGTGCGTGTGCCACCTCTCGTTTAGTCATTGGAATGTCCACTGAATGGCGGTGCTTTTATATGGGGAATATATGATAAAAAGATGCGAGATGGTGGGACTTGGAGTGTTGAATAGATGGACGAACGGACACACAGATAGATGCATGGATGGACGCATGAACAGACGCAGGGGTGGATGCATGAACGGACGCAGGGGTGGGCGCACGAACAGACGCATGGACGGTCACACAGACGGACGTATGGACGGACAAATGCTTCGCCCCACTCTCCATCATTCACTCCGTGGATATGCTGCCATTTTTTGCAAGGAATAGGCAATATATATTTAAATTATTTTCAATTATCGGCTGCTTAATCTACTTTCTGGTGAGCAAAAGTACAAAAACCATCGCACATTTTCTTTTCATTGCGTATTAAGGAGAACAATTTGCTAAAAAATGATAAAATTCGCAACTGCAGCATCACGCGTTACCAATACACTGCTTTTGAACATGTTACTGCAAAATACTGGAGAACGCACAATTTCTTTCTCGAAAGTAGAACGTGATAGTGTAATTTGGCCTCGTTCCAATTATCTTCTATATTAGTAACCTCGTTTCGTTTCTGAGTAGGAATCACAACTATGCCTCAATGAAAGCATTGTCTGGCACGTCACATTAGCCATTTCAAACTATTTCTTCGAAGCGATGTGAGAGTAAAGTTGCGATTTGCCCGGTTCGCCATTATTATTGGTTTGTGATTCAACGATGTCTGTGAGGTAGCACGCAAAGTCACGTAGCTGCTAACTTTTCATGGGCAATTATTCATGAGGTTAAGGCTTCCGTTGGGGTTGAGGTTATGCTTCGTAGCAGCCGATAACGATGATGACGATGCTGATGAAAATAAAGAAAGAATGTGTTTCTATATCACACATTTTTTCTCAGGCAATTACACTGTGCATGAGAATTTGTTCATGCATATGTGGCTGTTTATATTAAAAGATTCAATTAGCTTCCAGGGGAAGTCGCAATATGCAAAATAAAAAATGCTGTTGGCAGGGAAAGTACGCTTGCGACACGACAAAATCACTTCAGGTAACCTTGTAAAGAACAGAGATGATTCTTGCATAATTTGCACATTTTTTTCAAAGCTTCCACTGGTTGGTTTGCCTGGCGGGTCGTTAAAATAGCGGTTGTGTGGAATACAATTTCAATGACTTACAATTTTACAAATATTTCACGTAATAATGTCACATTATGCCGAAAAACGTTCAAAGAACATTTTAGCAATGAGGTTGCGCTTGTAACTTTTGCTGGGCACGTCTTTTAAAACATTTTTCGTTCACAAGGTGAAAACTTACCATATTTCGGTATTTAAATTATATTGACGGCAGAAAAAGTTGCACTAGACAGCGTGGAATGTTCATAGCATCCACAATGTTTTATTGATAAATGCTGTTTAAATAACTATGGCTGTTAATTAACAATACATGGACTGAACGCATCATAGCGTTTATGGCTATAGCCTCGTGGTGCATGTCAATAATGAATAGACAGGCCTAACAGCGCAACCACGCTGTAAAAGCATTACGCAAGGAAAGAGCGGGGCCTTAGGTCAGGCGCTGGCAACACTCAACCTCGGGTAATGGCTGAAACATATTCCTCTTTTCTCATTTGAACGAAGCCGTGTTATGCTCACAGTACATTATAGTATTAGCTAATAAGCTGCGTAGATATGGTCCAGATTTGCCCGTTGCAAGCGTTACGTCTCGTGTAGTTGTCACTTGCCCGACACCGTTCTATTGGTCACGGGATCAAGAAAACCTTAGAGAGGTCACAACCGAGTCTACTCTTGCATATTAGAGATAAACCTGCCTGATTTGTCGTGTCTAGTGAGTAGCACCATGATCAATCCATGGTTACTACGCTCTCTTGTCTGGTTTACTGCCTTGGGTAATTACGCCAGGTGGTGGAGATATCCAGTATAATTCTTCCACGTAAAGGGAGCCCAACACGAATCCGGTCGTGTTCAGCCATACAAAAACACGATATACAGGGCTATCATGCCTGTTTTAATAATTGTTTTTCAAGAACCAAATATCTACGCATAATCAAATCTTCAGAGTCAGTGAATTATAAACCGAGCTGTTGCTATCATCCAGGACAGGCTTGTTGTTCTGAAGGGTTGTGCGAAGTTGAATAAGTCATGCACCATAAGTTTTTGAACCAGCGCAGTGAACCGCTAGGTGCGTTGTTTACGTACACCAGGGCTAGGCACTATCGTAGTACAACACTGTCGTGTAAAAAGGGTTAAAAGGCAGGCTAGTTGGTAATGGCACATACTAATGTATTGATCGCTCATATTAATGGGGCTGGCCGAAAAAGAGGACAAAAACTATGCTTGTTTTTGTCCTCTTTTTGTGTCTGGTCAGTTTGCGCTGCCAATATTTTAAGAGTGTTGTGGTAGTATCTTGGAGTTATTTTAGAGTATTTATATTTATGTGTGTCGATACATTTAAAACGTATTTTATTGCGAGTTGTTGAATCGTTTCGTGATGTATCGGTTATATATATATATATATATATATATATATATATATATATATATATATATAGTGATGCAATGCAGAAAACAGTACCTGCCTAGCTCTTTTTTTTAGGGACTAAGAACTCCTTATGGTCTAGGGCAGTCCATTTATCTGGCGTAGTCAGCACAGAATATCCAGATACAGACAGACGGATAGACGCACGCTTTGCCCGACTCATCATCATTCACTCCATGGATATGCTATGATTTTTCTTCCGAAGTGAGCTGTCATGTTTCGAAAGAAGAAACGACTGATTATGGGTTAGGCCAACCAAACCCAGATAATCGGTTGGTGGCACTAGATTTATGGTAAAGAGTTGCCCAGGTGCACGAAAAAGCGCGTGTGGTAAATCTCCCAATGAAAAGGATGGCAGAATTGCGTAGGCAGATTTATCGGCCTCTACCAGCGCAAGTCATCGTCTCTCATAGCTGGCACCCCACGCCCTGATGGTTTATTCCCGTGGCATTTTAATGGTTTGGAATAATTTGTTATTATATGAGCTCGTCTTCGTCGGGAGTGGCGGAGACTGTTCTATCTCGTCAGTCATGTGTTGAAGACGAGTCAATGGTGTCTTGAAGTGTTTACCCCTATGTAAAGCTATGTGTGATTGAGGATAAAATAAATGAAATGAATTGTAGATGCCCAACCACATTCGACCCTTGATTTACGCCTAGCCACACATAAGCACAAGCTTTCCCTTCAGCGCCTAACTGGGCTGGGCATTACCAATTAGCAACAGTATTTTCTCTAGAAGAACTTAAATTCAGTACATGCATCTTTCGTTGAGGTTGGCAAATGTAAGAAAAGAAAAGTTGCAAGCATAAATGCCTACATATAATCCAAATGGCTTGAAGAGAGGATGGGAGGGGGGGTGGGGGCTGCTATATTGCTGATTGTAGCACGCAATCAAAGCAGTTAAGTAGACTCCTAGCTTATCCTAAACTACTTACAAATTAGCACATAGGCGTGAATAAGCATTACCGCATTTGTTACATCCTTCAGTAGTTGTCATGAGTCCATGGAGACATTGGGAGCCCATGCGACCCTATACCAACATCCTGTACGAAATTTCACTCTGGTGCAATAAAATAGCCAACTTTTAAAGAGCGCATCATTTGCGAGAAGAAATGTGTTTTAGCTCGCCCAAAACAGCTCGTCGTTGTTTCATCAATAAATCGCTGAAGCAACGCCATTTTGAACCTTCACGCTAGAAGCAGCGTTGCGAAAATTCGCTTTTGTATCTCGCCACTTCATTCTCCTGCCAGCTAGATACAAAACGTTGATCGTCTTCAGTAGGGACGGCTACGTCTATTATACTCACAGCCCGAGCCTCGTTCGGCGCTTAATTAAACGCGAGATGAGCTTCCTCTGTGAAACTGCGCTGTTTTCTGGCGCCTCACCCCATCTTTCGCGCTCTCTTCAGAACGCGCACCGGCTAAACTCTGCCAGGCGTGAATGGCTGCTCCTAGTCAGCCTGTATAACGCCAGCTTTGGTTGCCTAATCATCACACCTCCATCGTCGTGCATTCTCTAGAACCTTGTTTTCCTGTTTCCCTTTTTCTTCGTGCGTTGACTTTCCAAATTAGTGCTTGGGGTTGAACAGGCATGCACGTATAGGCGATCTGCCTTCGGTGATGTTGTCGGCTCTTTCATTCTCTTCTGCGCAAGCCACTCTGGCCTTAACGCTGTAAAGTTGGGGCCAGCTGATTGTACACGAAGGCTATAGTGTGGTGTTTTCATTTTCAGAACGAATCTTTTCGGGCTGTAATTATTAAGAGATAAAATAAAAATCACTCTACAGGTATGAGCATAGTGGTGCTGGGATACAAGAAATTGGTACGTTACAACTTATGCCTGCCTAAACTCTCCCTTGCAAATATTCATTCATTATTGTTGATTCAAAGGCTGCAATGGCGACAGTACCACAAGATTAGAGATCTAAACAAGGACGACGTTTAGGAGAAAACGTAGGCTCGGAGAATGGAGAACTTCGTCAGCCACGAGTGGCACTGGCGCTAAAATTATCACAAAAGAACCTGTCTTCGTTAAATCAAAAACTTTGCAGGGAAGCAGCTGCTGCTCTCATAAGCAAAAGTGATCATGTAAAACTACTGGCTTCAGCAGTATTCTCTGATTATTCGTCATCCTCATCTAAACAAAAACATTGGGACCATATGACAATTTTTGGCGGTGATAAAACTGACAGCTTCAAACTCTGCACCATTGTCCAAATAACGTAAAGTGAGGGTTAAGTGAAACAAGTATGCATTCAAGGTCTAGCATTCTGTGATAAGCCGTGAATCAATAAAAGTGTTGAAATGAATTACCTATGTAAACTTACTTAATACCGAAGCTATGAAAAAAAGCTGCTTCGTACGGCTTTCCCACTCATGTCTAACGAAGTCGCGTAGCAGAATTTTCACGAGAACATGCCTTCTTACTTCTTAGCACATATATATTTTTACTTTGAATTTCGAGCTCACGTCGCACGTATTCGTTAAAATCTACGCGCAGTACACACGTCGGTGCATCGCGCTTCGTTATTCTGTTTTGCCAGCGGAGATGTTCAACACAGATAGAACTTGTAGAAGCATTTGTGGAGGTCTTGTGACGTAAGGGCAAGTTTACAGCAGACTTGAAGACGCAGAGAGAGAAACGGTACTGCACGGACCTCCCGTAGTAAAACTAAAAGCATGCGTGGTGTGAATAAATTTAAACCAGACCATATTGCATGTGGCCGGCAGACGTATTCACCAGTTACTTTCAGCAGTATTCAGGCAACCAGTAATCTCACCAACAACTTTTTATTAGTGTACAACAAAAATATATTAAGAGCACACTCAATTTCTAAAATGCATAAAAAAATAAAACTTCCACACAACGTAATCAACATTGCTGGCCTTTTTTTATTGGTTTTCTTCTGCCTGCATCCGTCCTTTGTGAAAAGGTATCTATCTATCTATCTATCTATCTATCTATCTATCTATCTATCTATCTATCTATCTATCTATATATCTATCTATCTATCTATCTATCTATCTATCTATCTATACTTCCGGGGTCCCAGGAACCTTGTAATAAAAAAAAAAAAACTTAGTACACAAAGGCGTTACGATATTCTTTTCCTGAACAGCCTCTGTATAACATATGATTTAATAATGACACGAGTGTTTTTTTTATGTGCGTGGTTTAAACGCACAAAGACTGTGAGCAACACCACGACGCGATCTGCGCCGAATATTGCGCAGTTTTTGGGTTTACCTAAACACACAAAAATAATACTCGCGGCGAACACCCAATGAGCCAATTGTCCACGTGTATTTTTTTTACATTGCTTAGACAATTCTAGATAGCAACACAAGTTTTTACGCATTCAAACCGTCGCTTTTATTCGAGTGCGTCTCGCAAAAACGTTCAGTGGTTGATCTATCACTAGTTCACGTACAAAAGGAATGCATAACAAAATATAATGCTTGAAACTGTCACTTAGTGTGTAAAGAACCAAATAAAATAGAGCAGAGCTGTCATCCACCAGAGGATATGTGAAAGAAACGCTACAAAGGAAAACAATGCCTGGAAATGCAAATGTACTTTGAACACTGTCTCTGATACCACTTTGGAACAAGGATTCTATATTCGGACGACGTATTATCCACTCTGCAAACACAACGTGTAATGCATTTGAAAATTCTGTAAAAAATAGGAAACAGTACGACTTTTAAAGAAATGCGCACAGTCGTATTAAACTCGTGGTTGAATGACATATTTTTTTAGAGAAAGTACAATAGAGTCTGGCTGCGCTGGTCTTTCAAATATAAAAATGTCCTACAGTTACTTTCAATTGTTTTGTCTTACTGCCATATGTTTTTGTCAAAAAAACAGTACCATGGTTCTTAGACATTCATGCATGGAAACCTCAATCAGCAGATGCATTCGCAAATGGTCACTTTGGGATGTTCCAAGCATGAGCGTTTGCCACCAGCAACGATCAGTATTTATATAGAGTGTAAGAAAATGTTTCCTAGAGCATCTTTTCTCTTAAACAGTGTTGTTACTGCAGAAGAAAGCGTATAATAAGCAAAATTTATTGCATTGCTAATTTGTCAAAAGTAACATGCTTGAACCACCAATGCTGTACTGCACGATTTTTCCTCAATCTTGTAGTGAATACACCCATGAGTTCATTTACCTCATCAAGTAAATCTTGCGGCTGGAGTCACAAGTCTTTACAAAAATATAACACGTATGCTTTCTTGCTATTATTAATCAAACAAGACAGTCTTTCATTTGCTTTCTAAAAAGGTTAGCTTTTGTAGAGCAGGAGGAAGTTGGGCTCACTCAGAATTAGTTTCGGATGGCTGCTCAAAAAGTCTTTCTTTTTAATAAGAAAATTCCTCAGGGTATCCTTGTTCAAAAGAATTGGTATTGCCAGATCTGTCATGCTATATAATTTATAAATATTAAGGGGCACATGGCAGCCGCCCTTGTTTTTTCTTTATGTCTCTTCTGGCTGTCATCCCGTTTTACCGCAACATATCTCATGGCCTGCAAAATGTTGGGTGGAGATTTGGTGTGGATGGGACTTTATTGGCCTCATGCAAAGTTGGCCATATTTCTTTAGTCTGAGAAATGAACGCCTCAGTGAAGTTAAAAGCATAAGGAGATTGGTATGTTAATTAAAACACGCAAATAAGTTTGTAGAGTGCTCCGTAAGCGTGGCGTAGAAGCTTTCTTTAACGTGCTCAGCTCTGACTCGCAGGTCGTGGGATGAAATCCCGGCTGCGGCGGCTGCATTTCCGATGGAGGCGGAAATGTTGTTGGCCTGGGTGCTCAGATTTGGGTGCACGTTAAAGAACCCCAGGGGTTAGAAATTTTCGGAGCCCTCCACTACGGCGTCTCTCATAATCATATAGTGATTTTGGGACGTTAAACCCCACATATCAATCAAATCGGGTGGCACACACACATAGGTTAAACTAGACGTCGTATAAATAAGAGGTCAGTATATCATAAGAATGACTTATGAAATGTATAGAATTCAACCTCGTGATGCACTGCGAAGCTCAACCTCAGGGTGAGATTGTGTTGTAATGCTATAAAGACCAATGAACGCCGTAAATCACTGGTGGCGTATTAAGAAATTTGGTGATGAGTGCCTGAGCCAGCCTTCGCTGGCTTTGCATGAAAATGAATTCGTGCTTTTGGGCAAAGGTCATTCTGTCTGTCGATATTCTTGTACCTTTGTTTTCTCGGACATGCCACCGAAATGTGTCACGTTACTGATGTCTTATTTCTTGTTAAAAAAATAGCAGCATATCCACGGAGTGAATGATGGAAAGTGGGGCGAAGCATTCGTCCGTCCATGCGTCCGTCTGTGTGACCGTCCATGCATCTGTTCGTGCGCCCGTCCCTGCGTTCGTTCATGCATCCGCCCCTGCGTCCGTTCATGCGTCCATCCATGCATCTGTCTGTGTGTCCGTTCGTCCATCTATTCAACACTCCAAGTCCCACCATCTCGCATCTTTTTATCATATATTCCCCATATAGAAGCAACGCCATTCAGTGGACATTCCAAGGACTAAACGAGAGGTGGCACACGCACACTTTTTTTTACGGCTTGCGCTTTGGTTCTACTTCTCACCTTCAACCACCTTGAGTTCATGGTATATACTAGTTCACTGTATTCATGGCACTGCGGCCAAATGCTCGCTAAACCTTTCTAAAACCAAGGAGGTTACGCCCAGCGAGTATAATGTAGCAACCTTTTCCTGTCAGATAGTGATCAATGTACATGCCAGTGGCTGCTAATGTGAAATGAGAGACCGGAGGATTCAGCTTTTAATTTCTTACGGCTTGCGCTTCGTGTCTGCTTCCCCCCTTTAACCACTTCGAATTCATTCATGATATATACTAGTTCATTGTATTCATGGCCCTGCGGCTCAACGCTCGCTAAACCTTTCTAAAACTAAGGAGGTTACACCCAGCGAGTATAATGTAGCAACCCTTTCTTGTCCGATAGTGCTCAATGTACATGCCAATGGCTGCTAATGGGGGTCGCAGCGTGCGCGTTGACTAAAGGCCGAATGCTTCTGTCTCTCATTCTCCATTATCAGCCATTGGCATGTACATTGAGCACTATTTTTTAATGTTGAACAACGCACAGAAGAAATCCCTCACCGGCACCACCTTGGAGGTCAAGTGTTATACCTTTTTTGAGTATGTGCCACTGGTGGTTACGTTGCTGAAGAACAACGACGATTTGTGATTTTTCGACAACTTTTGTTTCACATTTGATGTCTGACTTCTGTTATATCCTAGAAACAAACACGATATTGATCGTATAAAGTGCTACAGAAAAGTTGAAGTACGCACTAGCGATAAAGTATTGCTATGGCGTTCAGTTCTTGAAGAATATACGTTAGGGTCTCCCATTTCTTTATGAAAACCGCACGGTGATTTTTTCTCACTGTCCCCGTTATGCGCTAGTAATGTTACCCAAGACCTCGTCAGACATGCTAAATTACCCAGCAATTGGAATTTAATTTGATAGTTTCAATTTGCAAGTTCATGAAAGCATGTATTGGTAATCTTGTTCTGCCCTTTGCGTTGAATTTTTTGGCTGCTCTTGTGCCTATTAGAGAGCAGCTGCTTTCGGTATTGTAATCCCGAAATTTCAAATTATGGTGGTTCATTTTATTAACTGTGCGGCCTTCAAATAAGGTGTGCAACTACCTAAGCATTTAGCATCCACATGAATACTTTTATGTGAAATCTTCAAAGTCTGCGATGATAAGTCATTGTTTAATAAATCCAAACCACTGTCATACATGTTTGTTGATATTTACATGGTGCTAGAAAGGATTACCTGCGCAGTGAAAACTTCATTAGAAGTTTATTTGTATAAAAATTATTCAAATTTTATGGCATTTTTATCCTTCATTTATGCTCATGAAATCCGGTTAGTAAAAAGGTACCCAAGTGAACAATTCAGAACACGTTTAGTGACGAGCATCAAGTACTTTTTCACGAAATATAGGCATCGTGATAATAAAAAAAAGCGTAGCGTGCTACTCTCTATCTGCTTGGTGGGTTCATAAGCCAGTGACCAAATCTTTCTTGTACCACAACATATGATTCTTTAACACACGTGTCACCATAGAGCATTAAGTTTGGCTTCTGACACCAATCAAGGCACACAGTACTTCTTTTCTCTCGCCTAGCATTCGTAAAGAGCGCTTTCGACGGAACGCGCCACTCTACGATGTGGCACTGCTAATCATCTCGGAATCCTAGATTTCTGGGAATCTAGGTCAGTTTTTTTTTCACCATAGCAGCCTAAATATTTGGCCTCAAGCATTTCTTTTCATCTATTTTTCCGTTTGTCCTAGTTCTGTAATCAAACGAGGACTAAGTTATGAAGACATGTGCACACACCGACAACCGTAAACATCGTCCTCCTGAAACATACAAGGGCAAGTATGCGGGTGTGACAAAACTAAAACAACTGCCAGTGTCGCAACTGCCATAAATTCCACTGTGAGAAGCACTTTCGAGTAACTACAACTACAACCGTTTGTTGCTTCGTTTCAGAAAAAAGAATTTGTGCCTGTAGTATCTCGCGTATACACAGCTCCGTATAACGCAGCCTTTTATGACAAGTGCAATAACAAGTGCACCACTTTGAAATGCCACCGCGACGAACTTAAATTGCCTGCACATGCACGAAGTTGAAGTTTCCCTAAATGACAGGTACACTTTAAAGAAACTGAATAAATGACAGCATACGTACATTTCTCTGTGCTACGAGCTTAGGCTGTTATGAGCAACAGTCTGCATGTTGTTCGGACTTAATGAGAACTTGTTGTTGGACGTCGGGAGTACTTAAATGCCTGTATTTTTCGCTAGAGAGACGAACGTATGAAAGGTGTGCGCCTGTCTAGTGTTTTCTTATGTCTTCGTTTTTTTGTATTGCGAAAACTCTGTTGTTCCGACTGCCCACAGCTATCAGCCCAGCACTGGACTCAGTGTGCAGTGTTCCACCATGCAATCTTTCTGCCGGCGTTACACCGTAACCGGTGTTTAGCTCAGAAAGAAGAAATTCCGGGTGCAGCGCCAACGTTCGCGTGCACGGCAACACTAAGTTCTAACTTTCTCGGTGTTTTCGAACGGTCATCAAAAAGTGTTCAGATTTTGTTTTTCTTTTCTTTTAAAGCTCAAAAAATGTTACTCCTAAAGAATATGCTAGCGCACGTCGTCTTCTTCACCTCGCGTACTCCCACAACAGCTTCGTGGGGCTCGTTTGCTAATGGGGCTACGTGTATACGTTTATTTCATACCAATCAAATCCTTTTTTTTCACGCAATTCAGCACGCATCCCCGCATTTAAAAGGCAGAACTTCTAAGACCAAGGAGAAAAGTGCTATTTGAATATTATTTGAGATGTAAATGCCACATAACTATGTCCTTAAATTTTGGTGCAAGTGCTATAAGACCGGTAGTGCAACTTAGTCTGGAGTCCCGACCAACACCTCCCTCATGTGTGCTTTCTTTGTGTGATGGCTCGGCACTACACAACTTTATTTCAAGTGCATGTGCGCAAGTACACCTGAGGACTCTACGCACTTTGCTCCAGCCAACTTAGTACTTTCATGTGATACAATTGAAACCTGACTTGCATCGGTAATATATAATGTAAGACCGTGTTTAAGCAATCACCCGACCAATTTAAATTCGAAGCACGTTTTAGCCAACTTCGGCAACTTTGAGTGTATCTGTTTATGTATCTATGTAGCCGACTACGACTATAGCTATCCTGGCCATTTCGGTAATGGTATCTATACCAAAATATGTATGGCATAACACGACTGTATACCGAGCATAAGCGACTAGTATTAACAAAACATCATGACATGTAAGTCAAGAATGTCGTGATTTACATTTTATGATCATGCTCCTCCTGTTGTGGTTATGTTCACAAGGCACATTTAAAAACATGTACGGTATAACATGACTGCGTGGTGAACATCAGTGATAGACCCTAACGTGGAGATTATAACATACATGTAATGTAAGTCATGACTACACGCCACGCTCATGGTGCGCTTGCGGTCGTTTCGCTAGCGAAGGTAAATGACGGCGGCAAACGTGGTAATGATGATACGTGTAATATGTACAAACATGACTACATGCCATGCTCATGCTGCAGTCGCGGCTGTTTCTCCAGCTTAACATATACCAAACTTGGTAGCACGTGACGCGAATAGGCGACAAAGGTAAATGACAGGTCTAGACATGATAATCGTGGCATGCGTGTCATGTAAAATATGACTACATGATACGCTCATAGTGCGTTCATGGCCGTTTTACTAGCTCCACATATAAAAAATTTAGTATGTACTGACGTGGATAGATGACCACGGTAATGACACATCCAAACATAATAATCTTAAACATAAAGTCATGTACGGCATAGTTCACGTGTACCTCGTAACGTCGTGCTAATTTTCAAGCGACATATACTCTTCCTTATTCGTGTTTCGCATATCATTGATTGCCTGTTAGCGCACCCCGCATGTCTTTATCTCAACCATTGCTGAAGCGATAATTTATTTTTGTGCCTGTAGCTCTCTTTTTGGCACTCCTAAAACACTTAGATGACCGTTCTCCACGTTCGCATTCAACTTGCACAGATTCAAAACGTGTAGCATATATTTTTGAAGTTTTGAAGCTACACAAAGCCATATTTTGTCAGCAACTGATAAAATATTCTAAATTCTAGGTATCGTGTTTAGTCAAACATTAGCGAAACGGAAAATCTGCTGCAAAGCTTATCTCGTTTTTGATGCGCTCTATCGAACTGGAGAAGTAACATTCTTGAAACAGAACCAGTCGTTTGTTCAGGTCTAGGGTCCTGACATGGCTTCTGGGAGTGAAAATCCAAGCTGAACGATTGACTGATGGTAAATGTATTTTGCCTCTTTATAATTACAGCTAGCCATTAGCGAAAGCTTATAGTAACAGCTTGGGTAACGGCTTGGGTAGGTATGGTGATACACTATGAAAATGTATGTTCAGTTGAAAAACGAACTGATGATATACAGACTACCACCTTCGTGCACCAGATGAGGCAGCACAAAAAAACGGCAGTCTTTGTAGTTTGAACTGCATTCTTCTCATTCCCTCTGAATACTGCATGAACAGAGAGCAAATCACATCATTTAGAAAAAGAGAAGCTACTAGATGTCTCCATTACAGAGAGATAGGTTCGAATTTTAGTGCTCGGCTTTCGACGCTTACTTCATGCAGTGGTTCAAGTCACTTAATTTGCCTAAAACCTATCTTTTCCCACCTCCACTTTTTTACATCTTAACGTGCATCATTATTTTTTTGAAAAAAAAATAGAAGAACTTCTTTCAGGGAATGCATAAGAGTTTAGGATCTACATTAGTCGATACAAAGAAATTTACGACCAGACAGCTTTAGCCCAAGTGATGTGCTATTTTATACTTCGAGCCGTGCACCATTTAGCACTAGGCTTTCGCCTCTCGCGTGGAAATACGTTTCCGTCTTCATACATTGTATTTTGAGCAATAATCGTTTGTCACAAAAGGAGAGCTACTGGGAAGATACGTAAAAGAAAAAAAAAAGCAAGACGGCCTGACCTTAATATAAAGAAAAACCGAAAGTAGTCTTGGTTGGGTAAGCTTGAACTATAGTCTGTTTGGAACTCTCGGTCCAAGAGACACGACCTATAGAAGGAGAGGTCACCAAGCACCACGAAAACAGTGTACGAATTTTCGGTTGAGTTTATAAGGTTGTTAATCTCATATTAACTTCACAGTTATGACTGAGGAATATATATAAACTGCCACTCATAATATAGCTTACCATTTCGGAAAGCAGACTAGCCGTAAGAGAAGCAACTGTTTTGTTTGGGCTCCTACTGTTTATATAAAAATTGGTTCTGGTTCGGCACACTAATTCACTTTTAACAACAACCGTTATTATATTACCCTGATGGGTATGTCGATTATTTATAATCATTTCAATGGCTTACTACATCCCTTTCTTTCCCTCTTTCTTTCTTTCTTTTCTCTTCTCTCTATTTTTTATTTGTATCTTTTTATCTTTCTGGCTTTTTTTTCTTTTGTATTTCTTAATCTTTCCCTTCACGTTTCTTTTCTTTATTTTGCCATTTCTGTCTCTTTTGTCTTTCTTGACTTGTTTGTTTATTTCGCTTTCACATGGTGGTCTAATGGTTATGGTGCTCCACTGCTGATTCGCAGGTTGTGGGATCAAATCTCGGTTGTGGCTGCTGTAGTTTTGATAGAGGAGACAAGGCTTCAGGCACGCGTGCTCAGATTTAGGTGCACGTAAAGTGCTGATTCATAGCACATTCATATCATTATCGATTAGGTGATAGAGAAATGCTGAAAATACACGCAAGCACTAAACATGGTCTGTATAGATTACGAGAGAGCATCTGATTCAGTAGGGATATCAGCGGTCTTGCAGAGACTGTGAAATGAGGGCGATGACAAAGCAAATATGAACATCCCAAAAAACTTCACAAAGAATTAACTGCCACCATAGTTCTCCACAAAGGAAGTGACAAAATACCAATAAAAAGGGTGTAAGATAATGAGATATGATCTCTTTTATGTTAGTTACCACGTGCTTATAGAAGGCTTTCAGAGGCCTAGAATGGGAATAGTTATCAATACGAGTGAATGAAGAGTGCCGTAGTGACCTGCGCTTCACCAACGGTATTGCATTGCTGAGAAACTCAAGGAACGATTGGCAATTTGTGATTACTGAATTAGATGAAAATATCAGGAAGGTAAGTCTTAGAACTAACCTGTAGAAAATTAAAGTAAAAAACCAGTGCTTCGAAATGGGTGGCAGTGCACTTGAAGTTGTAAAATATTATGTCTGTTTAGGACAGTTAGAAACCGCGGAGCCAAACCACGAGTCTGAAGTATCAGGATAATAAGAATGAGGGGAGTACATTTGGCAAGCATTCTCAAATCATGAATGGTAGATTACCACTATTCCTCAAGTGGAAGGTATGTAACAGCTGCATCTTACAGGCAGACACCTACGGAACAGAAACCCGGAGTATTACAAAGAGGGTTCAACCTCAGTTGAGGACGACGCACTGAGCAATAGAAAGGAAAATGACTGGTTTAACACTAAGGTACAAAAAGAGAGCAGATTATCAGGAAACAAACAGGTATAAAGGATATCATAGTTCGAATCAAGGAGAATAAACGGTCATGGGCAGGGCACGTAGCGTGAAAGTAAGATAACCACTGGTAATTAAGGATCATAGACTGGATTCCGTGAGTGGGCAAGTGGGAGAAGGGGAGACACAAAGTTCGGCAGGCAGATGGGATTTTTGCGGGTATAATGTGACAGAAGCAAGCACATGACTGCTTTTACTGGTGGAACATGGGAGAGGCCTGTGTTCTGAAGTAGGCGTAGTCAAGATGATGATGCTGCTGCTGCTTCTGCTGCTGATGATGATGAAAGTGCTCAATACAATAAAGTCCTGAAGGTCATGACGCGTGTTGACAAAGGGACGCATCTTCTTGCTTCCTTGTCCTCTCCACTCTGTGTAGCCCCGCCGCGGTGGTCTAGTGGCTAAGGTACTCGGCTGTTGACCCGCAGGTCACGGGTTCGAATCCCGGTGCGGCGGCTGCATTTTCGATGGAGGCGGGAATGTTGTAGGCCCGTGTGCTCAGATTTGGGTGCACGTTAAAGAACCCCAGGTGGTCGAAATTTCCGGAGCCCTCCACAACGGCGTCTCTCATAATCATATGGTGGTTTTGGGACGTTAAACCCCAGATATCAATCAATCAACTCCAACCTGTGTAGTTCACAACGCAATAGGTAGTATGAGAGAAGAGAGAGAGAACGCTTGAAGCGTGCGACAAATGCCTTCTATTCCACTCGTACTGGCTGCCCATCAACTCTGTGTGTGTCTGCCTTTTTCTCGTGTCCCCTGCTTTCGCTGTATTTTCTTCAATTAACTTGAACGAACCGACCCAGATATAAACTTTTTGCTTGAAGGAATCTTCAAACTTTTGCGGTAGTCGCTTCTTGATGCGAAAAGTTGTTTTTTTTTCAGTCACTTGACAATTACTTGAGAATGTCTGGCCGGGCTCCTCTAACTACAGTTTTTTTTTCAAATCTATCGAAACTAGCGGAATGCAATTTCGTCGAACAAAATTTTTCGACTACACTCGGGTCACTTGGGCCTGTTTATTGTGGAAGGTTAGCAGCTCAGCGACTTACATGCAGCTGTTGTGCTCATCCGTTATTCACCGAAACCCGTGGGGCATGAAGCAAGCGGATAGTTGATGCGTGTTTGGCATAGGCAAACAGTGGTGCTATACGCTCCCTGGTTAACACATTCCCGAGGCTTCACTGACACAAATGGGTTCCCACAAATGCAGGGCCTATGCACGTTGGCTCATTGAAACTCACGAGCTAGAGCATCGTCTCCTTTCTACGCACAGTCAATTCATTTCCTTCTCGAAAGCATAAAATTCGGTAGCTGACGCCTATTCGCCGTCAACGCCTCTTCTGTCAAGACCTAGACAAAGGCGCCAATGAATTAGAGACGCCAGTGAATCAGCTCTAGTTCGTGCGTGTGTATTAGCGCTAAAGTATTTGTTCCTCTGGAGTGGCTTTCAGCCACGTCACTAGCGGGTTATCAGCCGTCATTTACTTCAGTGCAAGAATCGCAGAGTAAACAATGACTTTTAACCACAGTAAGTGCGGCAAAACTGAACGACTATACAATTGCTCCCAGCATGGTATTTGTAATTCTGGAATCGAACTTAACAATTCTACGCCGGAGATGCGCAAACAAACAGCCACGCCTGGTGTCATTGTTGAGCTACTGGATATTTATACTGTGACATCACATGAGCCGTAGGTTAGACGGTGGTGTCAAGCACTTTATTCAGAAGTTATAATATTGTAGCGTTTATGAACAAACCTATCGCTAGCGGTGTAAATACACTTGATTTGAATGCATCCGTTTGTTCAAAGTTTGACGCGCACACTCCTTACATCTGCGCAGCTGAACAACACTGCATGCCTTCTATGTGTGCCTCTTCGACACATGAGGGACAACGGAAAGCGTTCATGAAGAAACATTTGCGGAACAATGAATATATTGCGTAATATCGCATCTTACGTATACTAAAGAAACAAAAATAAGCTTGGTTCCTTTCAGATAGTACTTAAACTCGCAGCAGGAATAAAGGTAGAACTCTTTTATCTTTCATGCCCATTTTAAGGCTACAGATATCTTTTAGTTCTTTAGAAAATAGCCGGTGATATGTTCAAAACTATATAGTGTCAAAGTCGTATCACAATTTCTGCTAGTGTATATATACACCTTCCTATAACGCCCCGATTCTGCTATCAACGTGTATAACTGGTAGCCTAGCTTGTTGTTATTGCTTGAGATCTGATAATTTTAGACTACGTGAGCATTAGAAACACTAGGAAAGCATAGCTACGGCTCCCTCTAGCACTCTATGTACCATTTGTATGTTATACTTGCCACGTTAGTAAATGTTTATAGCGCAAGGCTTGACGCCGCCGAATACATGCAAGGCTTCTATACAAACGATCTTATTCATGCTTCCACTCTTATTCTTGCATCCTCAGCTGCTTTGCGTCTGTGCTTCCGGGTTCGAGGAGAACGGATGTTTGCGAACGGCGTCCTCTGGGAGCACGCAAAACATCATTGCCCAGCCTCAAGAGGCTTTATCGAGTGCTGAAACCTGGTGTTGGTTCTTTCAAGCGCCGTCGCATTCCAGTGATTTGGGTCAGGACGTTCCTATATGAACGGTTGTTCGGGCGCTAGCAAATGAGGTCGTGCTGTTATTTTTTTTTGTTACGAGGATACAATAAATGTTTTTGACACGTCACTGTTGGCCTAAAACGATGGTCTTTATTTTCACTCTCAAAGCATTGTTTTTACAGTTAATAAAGCCATTAACTAACCTAAATACGACCAAGTGGTAACAGCTCCAAAAAGTCATGACATTAGGGTAGATCAGCGTCAGCACAAAAGCAACCTATAAGTTAAGCAGTTCTTATAATTTCTAAAGGACGTGGAGAATGGGTAAACTCATCATCTCATGCCGCAGTGAAGTTTCTCAATTAGAATGCATGCCTTAATACCTATACGCAGGTCGCGGATGGAAAAACGACAGTTGGTTGAGTATGACATGCCTGACGTAACTTGTTTATCTCTGTGCCGCCAGCGCTTCATTATAAAACTACACGGACTTAATCAGCATGCCGCAGTTGCGCTGGTATTGGGCTGAGTAAAATTATACCTGACCACTGCATTCCTGAAACCTGAATACGGAAGTTCGAATTTACTAGGACAAGAACTCGGTGTTATGGAGTATGGGCACGAACGTGGTCGGTAGTCGCTGCCTATGCGTCGATGTTCGGCTACAGTCATCCGCGCAAGCTCATTACGGCCGCGAATTAGACACCGCATACGCGAGGGGGTTCCTACTGGAATGCGACCACAGCTATATCTTTGAACTGGCTAGGGCATATAGTACAAACCACAACCACTGACCTAAAGGTTTCGTAATAAGATACGTAAACCAGGAAGTATCCTGCTTAAAAATTCCGACACAGTATGAACTTTTCCGCACGATGACTGAAAAACGTGTGGTAAACAGTAGGAGAATATTTCGCCCTATAAAGATTGTATTCATTGTCTCCCTGCGTTTGAGGTGTGCGAAAATTAAAGCACAGGATGAGTGCAACGAAGACGCAACAGGAGTCGGCATGAAACTCAGAAAAGAGGAAATTACAACTCTAAGAAATTAATATAACGTCACAACACTTGTCACAGATTTACGACACGAGGCTCTGCGGCGTCATGCTGGCTCTATGAAGCACAGCTATATTAAAGAAGCACCGAAGAAGCAACTCGACAGTTTTGACAAACCACAAGAAGCTGAGGCTTAACTAGTGGAACACGTGACGAAGTATTTATTAGATTTTTTTGTATTCAGTCGTACAAGGCTGGCCTCACTATTCTTATGATGCTCAAAAAACGCGTAATACCATGGTGCACAGATATTTGTCTGCTTACAGCTGTTGGGCCAGCATAAGTGGTGTATAACGTGTTGAGCAATATCTTCGAGTATGTGTTACGCCGTCTTATGGTATGGAACACCAAATAATTCCTTTTTTACTGATTCCTTCTTGTTGTTGCTTTTTCTGGATTCCACGACGGATGTGTTTTTAACGACGCATTGACACTTGGGTAACCGGTATATAGTTTAGATCACCATTAGTTGAACTATGTCTGGCCCTATAGATTTTTTAGGAGGTTACTATGTATAGGCTGCCTGATACCCCCGCCTTTTTGGCCATTCAAAATGTCTCCTCCACAAGCACGCTAAGATAATGAATTGTTTAATGTATTTTTGTAATGATTTTTTTGCTCTGCGTACAAAACTAGGGTGCTATGCAAGATAGTCCGATTTTGTCAAAACTGACAGTCTTTGCAAAATCGAACGGCGCCTTTCGAACGAGCTAGCAGTACAAAAAGGTCAAGTAACTCTCAGCACGCGCTGGGTTCAATTGGTTACGCTGGGTCCAGTTGGTTCCATGACACTTATTTGGATATTGACCAAAGCCGTTTTAAGTAATACCTATGGTAGGCCCACAATGGTAGGCCCACAACAACCCTGCTATGCACAAAGCTTGAGATTGATTGGCACTCGAAGCAAATGTTTTGTATTACGTAGATGTTTCAGAATATTGCGCCATAGACATGATGATTTTCTACTGACAACTAAGAAAGCCGACATCGGCGTCAACGACAAAATTTCTCCAAAATGAGCTCTTCTAGGATATCACGTTAAGGTATTAAAAGTGTAATGAGTGAAGCAGTAACCTTGGTGTGCATATATTTACCTATGATAAGTGTCGGCGTGATATATCATTTCACGTTTTACAATGTGCTGTAGCCGAGATATGAACCCACGATTATCCTTGTTGCCAGGTGAAGCTACAGTTTTGCACTACTCAGCGTGTGGATAACGGTGAATTCCCCAGCAGGCCTGGCCGAAGTAAAGAGTTAGATGAGAGAAAATTGCACAATGTGAGTGAAAATATAAAGAAACAAAAAAAAACGAAAGAAAGGGATAAAAACAAAGGAGGAAGATGACAAATCAAGAGAGAAAGGAAACGATCAAGAGCAGAAGTAGGAAACAGAAAGAAGGAAGAATTAAAAAGTGATAAACAGAAATTAACAATGAAAGAAACAAAGAATGAAGAAAATAAGAAAAGTAGGAAAGAAAGAAAGAAAGAAAGAAAGAAAGAAAGAAAAGCAGTATATATCACACGTAGACGTAAAGCGTTTCTTGCCGCCATTTTCCCAATTCAACGAAGCCTTCTAACGAGACCTACCTCCTCATTTTTTTCTTCTTTTTTTTTGCAGCTGCGTGACATGATAGCCTCGTGCGGCAGTGTGCGGGCACTCGTATGTCTGCAATCGAATAATGTTCCCATAGTTACGCATGGTCATCCGTGATGCTTCATCGAATTATGTTGCGTTAGTGTGAGCCCTCATGTAGTTAACAACGTTCTTTTGCGTCATTTACAACGTAGGCCTGTGCTTTGTGTAAGGGGCGTTATCTAGGCGCACAGGCATTAAGCTAATCAAAAGCGCGTTGAGTGCGTTGGCTTGTATTGACAAGCCTTTTGCACCAGTCACAATGCTACGGCCTCAAAGCAATGAAGTAACGCAAACAGGCTTAATGTTCCTATCGCGTGCTGTCGGCTTCATGACGCATAGTGCTTGCCTGACATTCGTCGTTAACATTCCAATCGATTTGAGCCCCTGCAGATACTCGTGTCACTGTTGCGATGAAAAAAAAACGTCCACCTGTTTTGCCATTTTTACAGGTACCATTGTAGTTAAGTGCGAATTGATGAACTACTACGTTTAGTTTGCTAGGTACTCGTACAATTACAGAAAAAAAATATTCTTCTCATTTTTTCTATAGGTTAGACATTTTTCTGGCTCTCAACTGTGTATACATGCACTCAGACACATATTCTCTCAGAGTTGTTGAGAGCAGGACTTCGTACGCCGATGCCATCTGCGCCTCTTTTTTGGCGTTAGCTGTATACTTCTGTTCATGTTTTATTTGTATACAAAGAGCTAGCTTGTGGTACAAAGATTTTCACGGTGTTTATCTCTGCGCAATTTTCAAAGAAAACGGCAGCTGAAACGGCCGACGGGTAACTATATAGACAGGCGTCAGTAGGACTGTCATTCTGAAACACGTCAATTTTTGCCGAGTTTGGCGTTACTCTAGGTTACTAGAGGCGCAAACACATGCGGTGAAGTTTATTGTTCCATCTCACAACGAGATGAGTAGTTTAGAAGTAATACTGGAACAGCCAATAGTATACAACCTCGCTAATAGATTGGGTTAATATCGAAAAAGACTATACAGAAGCGCTTGCTTAGCCGTCTTCTCTTTTTGTGTCTCGTGTTTTCATGCCCATATCTATTCTTAACTAATAGAGTTCAATTTCAGAAGCAGGCTATAGTTGCCATCTTAGTGCCTTGTTCATTTTTATGTGAGCGCATTTTTATAAAGCGTTGAAATTGTGAATGATTTTTGTTATTCTGTTTCGTTTCTTTTTCATAATATATTTCATTTTTTTGCAACCCATCAGCGGAATTTCTCACTTAATTTATAAAACGCGAGAAATGAGGTTCATATCATTCAGTCTCAGGAAAGGAGACTGAATGAATTTCATTTAGTGTCGTTCCGCCTCAAAAAATGAAAGTCTGTAACTGATTTTGCTGGTTAACTGAGAAGGGTGTTCACGTAATGCTTATCCGTATCTCAAGATACTTAATGCTAACTAATGTATTACTCCCGACCCTGCTTAAATTCACAGTAAGTCACAGCAGTTATGACCACTGGCCAGTTAACTTCTTAAAAATAGGAATACACGCATCATGCTCAGTTTGATTCCATTAGACCGCGCTTGAAGTGAGTGCCATTGTGGGAACATGAGAGAATAATTGTGTTTGAACTTTTTCTTTGCTTATAGCTAACGGTAGAAGAACAGTGGCGTCGTTATTGCCTTCTCTTAGAGTGTGACCTTGTTGTTCTAACCTGAAGGGCTAATTTGATTCTACGCTGTCTGAGTCGTACGCGTGCAGCTGACGTTTTCGGATACACAGTCGCGAGAATTGGAGTTCTGCATCAGGTGTGCACGTAATCAAACAAAGGAATCTAGTACGCCCTTCTTTTTTTATAGTTCTCTTTATTCCGAGCACAAATAAAGTAGCATTCAAGCGAGCATTCGCCACATATATCTCATTCCTTCCAAAGCTACATTATTTCGTTTGAAGTGCGCCCCTCATTTCCTCAAGAGAAATGCTGTTAAAGTACTGGAAGAAAGACTGCTTCATCGGCCCTTCTGCCCTTTCCGCGAGAGTACTCAACGTTAGGAAACAACTCCAAGGACAAACAAAGATAAAGCGATTTTACGTGATCTCAAAGTCAACATAAAGCAGCAGCGAGCAAACGCTCGAGCTTTTTTAGCATAGCTTTCATGACTGCTCTAGTCAAAGAGCAATTCAATCTCTATTGGTTTTATTTCGCTGTTGTAGCTGTCTGAGTGACTTATATGGCAGTGTTGATTTTTGTGTGACCCAATACAATCATTTTCATTATGTAAACTTTTATGAATCTATCGACCGAGGACACACAGCAGCCGGCCCCTTCTTGATTAGGAGACATGGGTCCAAGCATTGGGAACGTGTGACCGCCTTTATACAACCTCAACAGAAGATCTGCCCCCAGTCTCGACAGTGTAAGAAACAAGATGCTCCTCAATTCGGAAGACGATTCCATAGAAGAAATCACAAAATACTTAATATGTGCAAGAAAGTTGAAGTTACTCGCAAATGGGACTACTGACTGCAGTAAACATGCTTCTTCTGCTTAAATTGACAGTAATATAATAACCACCGTACCTAAAAAGATGTTCTTGTAAATACTTGACCGCGTGATGTTCAACAGGAGGCGAAGTTCAAGTTCGGCATCGATAAAACGTTACAAGCCACTGGTTTTCATGTCGAAGTACATTAACACTGAGGTCTCCGATGACTATATCATCGGCACATCATGTAGGCACGCCGTGTGGAAGTTCTGCAACAAGAAGTTCATGACGTGAGCCCGCAAGGTTCGTGGTAAACGGTCGCGACGACGAAGCCGTGTGCTGTTTTAATGGCACAACAGTCACAAAAACTCGTATTGGGCCACGGGCTGAGTTCGTCCATTTAAAGTGGTAGTGGCGGTGAACATTTAACGCGAACCGAATTAACGGGCGCTGAAATTGATGCAGGTGATTTTTCGTGTTGCTTCTGAGTGAAATTTGAGCCAGAGACATTAAAAAAGTGCCCATTTCATTCAACTGTGTGTGCTTCAGTGAACCCACCCTTGTAAGAGGGGTGGGATCACTAAGCACTAAACCCTGATCAAGCCACCAGACACATCAGTGTTCAGAGAAAACAGGTGTGGCTAGTCCAATGAAAGTCAATACTTTGTTCAATAATTTTTATTTCAATTCCTTTAACAGCAAGCCAGTGGCCCATGATGTATATACATAGCTCGCCACTAGTGTGATGGACAGTATCAGTGGCGTGGTCAACTTGGTGAATGCACTGCACTCAACAGCGAGGGATCACAAGTTCAAATCTCCGGTGGGTGCCTTGGAATTTTCTTCTGATCTATTTTTCCTTGGGATTTTTACAGATATATACATAGTTTTCAATATCCAGGACATGATGGCCGCGGGGACAGCAAAAATCAGCCGAAAGTGTCTATATATTTGTTATCGCAATAAAGCCAATACGACTTTCCTTTTCAACGCTGAATCTTGCTGGAAGAATACAGATTCAGCACGGTGCAGACATCACAGCACACTATACTTGCGTTAATGCGATGGATACGGAGTTGCTGATATGGCACCTCAGCAGAAACCAGCTGACGCTGCTCGGCGAGACCCAGAGGGTAACGGGGACCCCGCATTTGTGGTTTGTGCGGGAAATGCGTAGCTTCGCCAGCTGCTTTGCTCCACCTTATTCTACGTCGATAATGACCTCCTTGCTGGCCGGGGCATATATTTCCGCCTTGACTAGATACAAGATTCCGCATTTTTTCGTACCTTCACTGTCTCCACATTAGGTAGTCTAGTCCAGCGTATACAACTCTGTCTTTCATTCTGTTTTGTCGTATAATCACGTGGTAGCCGTTCAGTCACTTTACTGGGTCTTTGAGGGTTCAGCCAAACTTTCTGACATCTGTACCTCTTGCAGTTTGCTTCAATATTTAGTCTGGTTGAGTTGACGAATTAGATTCGAGTAGAGTTGGTTAAGTCGACGAATCTAATTTGACGAGTTGACCACTACCCACGGACGGGTATGGGCCACTGGTATGCGGGAATGTGCCACTGGTGACTGACACTTAGCATCAACCTAAAAACGGCAACACACATGCATATTTTTAGCGCGTGAATGTTAAAAAACAGTCGACATCGGCAGCGTTGACCTGATCAATGGGAAAAATACCTGTCAGGGTTCCAGCAGAAAGCAATCCTCAACATTCTGCGCGGAAATCGAGCGTTCTAACACAGAGCTACGCCAGGTCTTGGAACTGCTTTTATAATAGGCCCTAAAGTTCGTGAAACGTCAGTTGGGGTTGTGGTTGCTGGCTATCAGTTTCTATAAAGCTTACATAAGTACTCTTTTGATGTACCCGTCACAGTTGGTTTACGTCAATTGTAGTTGGGCGCCGTGCGCTGGACTATGTTTCTGTAGCAGTGTTCAGGGCTGCCATCCTCGAGAGCACCAGCACTTCCTATCACCTTATCGCTTCAGGTGTTGCTAACACTGATGTTTCTCTTGGCGTAGTTGTGCAGGTTCAAGCAACTGGGTATAGAAACACCTGCAATTCTTGATTATTCGTTTGTGCATGCAACATGTATACATATATTTTAGAGTTCTCACTCAATACAAAAATTGCAACACGTCCACCTTTCCTCTTAATGCTTCGAATATTGTCTATATCTAAGGTATGTGGTATCCCCCGAAATTTTATAGTATTGGGGCGTATGTACTTAATATGTACTTATTATGTACTCCAATGAAAATGTTGCATTTTCGACCTACGCCCATGACTCTATGGATCGTACCCTTATTTATATTTAGCCAGTCAATTATTTTGCAGTATTTGATATTTAACATTCATTTCTACACTAAAGTTCTATGATCTTCTTTCACGTTTGTGTCTCCTTGCATAGAGAGGCTACCCTGGATGCTGACATAAGGTTCCCTCTGTTGAAAGCATAGGTAATGATCCACCGCCAGAGCTCCGTTCATTTTTATTTCTCATGCGTTGTAGACATTCCCAGCAAACGCTAAAGCTGAGAAAACTCTCTTTAGTCTCCGTGAAAACATTTTGAGTTTCATCGAGGAGGGCTAGAGTGGGCTCTATATGCTACTATTACTCCTGCCAGAGTTGTGTGACCAAGGAACGGAAATGTTTCCGAGGGAAGCTGCAGTAACGGAGGGCAATTGTGTTTTGAGTATTCAGGTTGCAAAGTTATAGTTGTGCCACTCTCATGAAAACATTGACAGAGAGAACGCTTCAACGCAGTCTAAAGATAGAAGATTGGGAGAAAAAAACATTATTGCTAGATCTTGCAGATTATTTTCCAGAGCTTAGACAAAATCGATGTTTTTGTTTTGCAACTAGAATGGATAAAGTATGCGCTCATTAAAAATATGATATTATGCATGCAGTTTTCTGCCTTGCATGCACAACTTCTAATAAACATGTTTTTTTTTCATTTCATGACAGTGATGCCCTCGTGAGGCGATGTAGTTGAGAAATGTTCTGCTAGCGCAGCATCAAATGTGAGATTTAGAGTTTTACTCATAAATATTGGTGTTCAAGCTTATAGTTACTGGAGCAGGGAGAATGAGAGGTACACCTGCAAACTATGTATAATACCTCCAAGGTTGTGGGGATAAATTAGGCACACAACCATCTTTTCCGAAGTAAAAAAAAAAACGTGCGATAGCTACTGTGCCAGCACCCTATTGCTTTCAGCATACATCAGCAGCGTCTATAACGACCACAAAAACACGACATATCTCTAAACGAATTGAAACAAATGAACACATAATGCATGGTGGGTATTTGCTGGGTTTGTCGCCCTCACTGTTCTATGGTTACTTATACATTCATCTCCTGCGTCATTTGTGTACTGTGAAGGAACATGTAGTCATGTAGTGTTAAAAAAAGTGGCAAGCAATAAAAACAAATCTTTGGGTATTAAATGGCAATTATTTTTTACTTCAAAAGTGAATGACAGGTAATATTGGACGTTTATTTTTTTTTACGATGCAGCATACGTCCTTATATTAGTGGTCATCTGGCAACCCGATGAAAGATACCCTGTTGAATTCCGTCCACTGGCACAAAATAGTGTTTCACGTTCTCCATAATCCTTAAGAGTGGCACTTGCTCATACCAATCTTTTTACATGCAAAGAAAAACAAGAGCGCGGATGGTCAACTGCACCTCTAGCTCAAACGTTGTAAGATTGAAAATTTTATCCGAAGGTTGTAAATTTGGTTCCTGCTGGCAGCAAGATGTATTCTTGTGCATTTTCATTTATTCACACTTGTAGCACTATAACCACTCTATATTTCTAAGGCAATGCAGACTCACAACTCTTTCCTAGGTTATATTGTTTGCTTGTTTCATTGGGCATCTATTCTAGAGGACTCTGAGGTTCATAACTGGTGGTTCACATTAGGTTCAATCAAAAGTATTGTATATCTACCACTTGAGATTTGAGAGGTTTATGAAACCATACCTTTGAGAACAAATATTTTTACGTCTGAAGATGGCGAGTATTTTGGCGTTTCTGATATACTGCCAAACAGTTCAATCAACTCCATACAAAAACCACACGCACCATAAAAAATTTGTGAAAACAAAGCAAGAGCGGTTTTGCATGTTTCTTCTGAAGTGATGCGTTTTGCGTACAGTGTTCAAAATGCGTTCAAAGACGCAACAGTGAACTTACCTGGACAATAGGACAGAGAAGTGTAGAATGGAGACTCCATGGCTGATTTAAAAGTAATTTATGGCCATCTCTGCGCACAGATTTGCAAAAACGAGCGTTTAAATTGATGTCAGTGGAAAGAAAGACAGGAAGTCAGGAGCCTGAGAGCTCAACTACATTAACGGGAGATAACAAAACCCACGTTAATTGAATAAGTCATTTGTCAAAAAGCTATCGTCCGACTTTTTTTATTGAGTTTCTTCAAGGCAGCAATCTTTCTTGAGCTCGATGGTTGAGTGTAATAAACATTTTCGTGTAACCTATGGTAGCAACAAATAAAAAACACATTTCCTTTTTATGGCATCTTCGGTTAAGGCGAAATGATTAAAGCAGTAAACAGAGCTGGAAAAGCAAGGCTGCTAATTAAAAAAAACTGCTGCGCTCTTTTGAAGACATTATTATAGAAGATAAAAATATATAGGTTCACAAAAACTGTGAAAGAATTAGAAATTCAGTGAAACGCCATCGCTTAATGACCGTTCGACCTCACACGATAGGTGGTGGCTGTTGCATAATAAGTAGTTTAGACTTGTGCTTTTGTTTCAAGCGAGTTATGCTTCTCGCTATATTGAAAAGAAATAGAAAGGTAGCAAAATATTTTCGCTTGCGTACCACTTTTTCATATTATTTCTGATGAAAAATCAGTATATCACGTACCAGAAAGAGATTTTTAGGGCAGCGTGAAATTGAAACACGAACTAATCCACGTAAAAGAAGAAAAAAGAAATGCTGCCCCGCCTATTGTTTCTCAAGTAGCTTTATTAAGGTGAGTGGTAAAGGTTTTGCTGCAGCTATGCCAGGCAATCTTTTCACCCACTATCAGTTCTCATACTTTCATGCTTCAATTTGAGTTAATAATTTTGCCAATATTTTTAGCCTATATGAAGACTTACTTGGTAGTATTACAAACAACGAAAGAAACAATCTCTTAGGTGTAACGTTGTTGCTGTATTTACGCATATGTGATAGGATCTACATTAGAGCGTTGATTAGTAAAACACGTATAAAAAAGAATTCTATTGTAGTCTACCTAAGAACATATTGCTGGGCTTATAAAAACGAATGTGATAAATGTTTTATAAACTTCTTTATCGCAAAACTATGTTGTCCCATTTAGTCATTGTCATGCATATAGTAGCAGGATAGAAGACGGTTCAACTCGCTGATGAGTATTTCAGTACCATTCATTGTTCTGCAATAACCATGCTATGCATTCTTTTGAATAAATAACAGCCGGACTTTCTCATAGGGCTCTTATGGGACTATCTCACCACCTCGCTGTTCCTCGAAATTACCCCAAAGTAACGACGCGGGGAACATTGCATACGTTCTCCGGTTTCAAATGCAACATATATAGCGGCAGCAGCCACAAGGGGTCGGTGGGGGGCTTTCCCCAGCATGAGTATTTGCTCTTATGGAGGGACGTGTGAGTCGTAAAGGAATAAACACGGCTCCACAAGTTCTGCCTCATACATGCTGGAGCTATAGAGAAGCAGGGTATTTGCCACTGCTTAGAGCTAGGGCGTTTTCAGCATTAAGGATGACTGAGAAGGTGAAGAAACTCCATCCATCTACTCTCTCTGATGTACCGTTTCTTTTTCCTCTCTCTGATACTGGCAATGACCGTAACCTAGCAGGTCCTAACAAAAAAAAGACATTTCTTGTTGCATTCACGAAGCAGCCGGGCCTTCCTGCAACATGAGCGTGCAGCGTAGTCAAACTAAAGTTCTTTCATTCCATTGAACATACTTGCGATACGGCCCGAACGAACCTTTGTGGAAGAAAAATTCGCTTTTTCCCCCTTCATCTTTATCTGCGAATATCCACGTTAACACTGATAGCAAAGTTGTGATTCAAACACTGCGTTTTGTATTAGCTGACCGTTATGACGTTTCACATGGAACTCAGAAGTTATGAAAAAGAAGCAAGCACAGGTAAGCTCAAAATATTTTTTTTATTTTGACAGTAGTGCATGGCTAAAGAGAGGTGTTTTGGTTGATACTTCTTGTGTAGCTTTTTTGACAGCATTGCATCAGGTTATGGTGCGTTTGAAAAAGCGCTGTCAACAAATTTCATTTGTTTTGTTTGCTTCCTCTTTCTCTTCAGCTAACTTGTAGACAGGGCTTGCCTCACTTGGTTGTTAAGAGCAGCAGCGTCGAAGTAGAGTAAGTTTACGTACTACCAATGCTTTTGGCCTGTGTGCGCACCTTTACCCTCCGAAGGTAGAATATGTGAGGTACATACCTAAGTGATAGAAAAGGTAAACTCTCTAAAGAATTGGGCCTCCCAGAGAAGTGAGAGCATGCAAGTTACTACTCTTCCCTGAAAACTGCGTGGGATCCAATAAACATAACGGAGAAAGTAGGAATGTCTGCGTAATTAGGGTGGTTGCGGAGGGGGGTAGGTGCCAACTGCGAGAGTGAGCTTCAGAGCTATAAGTAGCAGGAATTTTTGCGGTGTTGCGGGTACGAAAAGAGCGAAAATCAGTGTCCTGTACAGCAAGCAAGCATTCAGATCGAATATTGAATCATTCCAGTTTTGCAATTGCTACAAGTTCTCGTAGCGCTATATTATTTTCCAGTTTTTTTTTATTAGGACCGCCACAAAAGAATGATATCTGTGGAAATAAATGTAGCGCATTAAGTAGCTGCATGGGGAAAGATATTATGCGGAGTAATATCCAAAACTCAGACCCAATCTTCAGACGTTTACTGTGTTGTGCACCACTTTTTGACAAGTAATATATCTGTGTTTTACAAAATTTACAAAGTAACTGCTAGGTTTATCAAACCACAGGCGATTTCACGTACTCGCTGTTATCGTGTTTTTTTTTCATTACTAAATATGCCTGCGAGGCACCTTGAAAAGCCTGGTATAGATGGGCCCCATAGTGAGAGTGAGCGCCCAAGTGCAAGACTAACGAACAATGTTGAACACGCCGTCCGCAGAACACTCAATATCTTCGGGACACGGCGAATGCGGCGTTTTTTTCCCTGTACGTCTGGCATAATAGCTGTGGAAATGAACACATCCAATATCAAGTATAGGGTGAGATTGTGCTTATGGCTTCCAACAACTTATTCCGAGCTTCCAACTTCCAAGCTTCCAACTTGTGCTTATTCCTTTCGCAAACACTAGGCAGTTGTTTTGATGAAGACACACTCGTGCTTTCAGTACAAAAATAAAACAGTGCAAGACTGCACCTCCTACACTTGCACAGTTTGCCGTTCTTTCCTATCACCAAAAAATATTAATGGTCTCCCTGGGCAAGCCTTGGTAAAGCACGTTCAGCCATGAAACGAGGATTGACAGGGTTAAACAGTGGGCTTAATGACATACTTTAGTTGCGAAAGAGGCCAACAATAGTTTTAAACAAGGAGACCAGTGCACCCTAACAATGGAGGGTAAGGGTAGATAAGCGGTCAAAGCAGAAGCAAAAACTTTTTCGATGAAAGTCTGTGATCACGGCCAAGGGGCACTCGTCTATCTACCTAAATATGCAGAAAGCAAATAAACATGCACGCGCTGGAAGACAAACGGGGGTCAAAGGCGAATAAACCTGAGTTTTCAAATGGCTGCCCTTTGGCCCTTGCCCTTGGTTATGTGCAAATATGGGAATCAGAAAAAAAAGTGCACGGGCGAAGCATTCAAGGAAGAGTGCTTCAGTTCCGCCAACTCAAAACCTGTGGTAGGCCGAAGCAGGCAGGGGGCACGAGTGTTTTCCACAGTGAAATTCCCTCTGTCAGAGAAAGAGAGAAAGAGATGAACAACAAGAGAAAATGCCGGGAGGTTAACCAGGCACATGCCTGGTTTGCTACCCTACGCTGGGTTAATGGGAAGGAGAGTAAAGATGAGAGAGAGGAAAGAGAAGAGAAAGAGAGAAAAAGAATTGTCAGAAAATCAAAGAAAGAAGGGATGACTGGGGTAGTTCGCCACATTGCTTTAAGATATTAATTTTGTTGCCGGGACACTAGTGGTGACAAGCCTGGAACCGGGCTTGCAGGAAAAAGGTTTCTTTTCCACTAACGTCCCCGCAAAACAGCGTAGCCATGAAGCTTACGCCAAGGTATCTCTTCATCTTGTTAATGCCGTAAGGTGTGTTGTGTTGCACCGCAATATGCTAAGAACTATGATTCAGAGAAGAAAACTTGGCATTTGATATCAATTTTAGACAGAAGCAAAGAAACTTGTTGTAGGAAACGCTATTTCATCCTGATGCATCATCGGCTATTTACTGCACTGGCTGTTGTCTTCCACAAGTTTAGTGGGCCGGTGGTAAATAGTGCGATTTACCCAACTTTCCGCGTATACCAGTTTAAGGGAACCCTGACGAGGACCTGTCACGCTGACAAACCAAGACCCTAAGGAGACTCATCCTTAAAATTTTAATATTGTTCGTTAAAATTTGTGTTAAAATTGATCTCGCATATAAGGTTTCAACATGTGACTCACTAATGGTTCAAAAATATGTCAATGCTAATAGAAGCCGTCTTGTAAGCGTGACTTTTGTGCAGAAAAATACATCCAGCGGGACGACCGGCCAACACCGCACAGATATGAATATTTCCGTACTATACAATTTTGAGGCGGCATAAGACCATTTCCTCTATGTTTCAGACGCACAGAAATAAATCACAGGTTTCGACATGAAGTTGCGCCTATACTTAATAGGTTTCGTGAACTCCGCATGCACTGCTCTGATTGTTTGCGAGTGTACAATTAGTATGATGTGGGATGACTGCAAAGTATTGGGCACTACCACACTAGAATGCATAGAGAATGCATGAGGTTAATATTTTTTGTGCCCGAGAAGCTGCCATATTTGAACAGGTGGTATAACAAATTTATTGTTGCAATAAAAACAGTGTTTTATTAAAACTGTGTTCTCGGCTGGTAAGGACACCTGTGAAAGAGACAAATAATGTAGCAGGTCGTGCAATATTAATTCATTGTCTTTTTTTCTTTTATTCGTCTCACCACTTCATCATAATGCATGAGAGTAGGGACGTTGTACAATTGGCATGTACCATATAGCATCGTTCTGGGCCAAATGGAAATAGTTTATTTCATTCTACAGTGTACTTTTACTCTTTTTCGCAGTGTACAAGGAAAGTAAATTGCACAATGATACTGTCTTCCTACTGTGATGAGCTTCAAAATGTATTTCATAGAAAACAATAGGAAAGGGGCTGATATTTGATTAGTTAGGAGTGGAGCCTTGTACGCTTGTTTTTTCATTGCGAAAGCAATTATATAGACACTCTCGGCTGGATTTTGTTGCCGGCATTGATGTTATGCACTGTTTATATATATATATATATATATATATTTATATATATATATATATATATATATATATATATATATATATAAACGCAAGAAAGAAAAAAAATCCAGAAAAGACTCCGGCACGCAGAATCAAACATGGAACCTCTGTGTCATTAATGCCAGGCGTTAGTCACCGAGACACCGAAATGCACATCCCTCATACGTTCAAATGGCAAGCTATTTATATCTACCACTTACCGTAGTCGCGGGCATTTTTTTTTGGGGGGGGGGGGGGCTATCGCGTTTTCAGAATTCTCAGAAAGACGGCGCAATGCGCAATGAGCACGCGAGGCTCTGATACATCTTGGCTGGCGTTGGGCTTGGGCTGCAACGATTCCGTTGTAGTTACGGGGCGCACAAACGTCACTGCTATCGTTCCACAGGCTCTGTTTGTGAAAAGGGCACGCTTTTCAGATACAGTGAAGTAACAACTGAGATGCTTTTTCGCATTCATCTGTACCTGTGAGTACGTTTGGTGCGTCATTTGTGCGTGAGAAACACGGGGCACGTTTCGATCTGCTTGCCATTCTGCACGTAACATTCCAATTCGTTGCTATCGTGTTCATTGTTTTGCCTTTGCGGCAAAGCTGTGTTAATTGTATCGCATGTTACAGAATAAATAATAGAGCGGAAATGCAAAGTGACCTGTGCCATCACTACCCCCCCCCCCAAAATCAGTAATTTTCACCTACATTCTCTTCATGAGTTTTAGTGTATGAACTTCATGTGCTAAACTCTGTGCTTCCACGTAGACACAGTGAAAAATCGGCTAGAACAAACCAAAATTCCTGAACAGTTTGCCAACTGGTTTTTTTTTGTGTGTGTTGCCACAAGGAATAAACAGTCTCAAGCTAAGCGTCGAACTGTGTCTTAGCTGTCATCACCATCGAGCGTCACATCACCACAATGAAGAATAAACCCCTTAAGAAAACACGGTTTGGATAGGTGTGGTCTGCAGCGCAACGCAATATATTAGGACAACTGTCTGGCGCTCAATATATGGTAGTTTCCGCCCCCTCCCCCAAAAAATTAGAATTCAGAAACTCGTCTTGTACTAATATATGGGTCTTCAGTGGGTTTTCCCACTTATGTGAAGTATGCAGTAAATACTTTTAAATAAATTCATCTATTCAAAGTACCATGCTTGCAAAATAACTCGTATTCACAGTAAACGATAATAAGACTCATGCCATTTTCTTGTTATTTTCAAGCGATTGTATTGGTCTTTCCCACCCCTCACTCTTCCTGAGAGCTTTCTTCGTCAATATTATGTTGCACATTCTCCGCAATCAGTTCACCTTTGAGCAAAGGGCGACTTCTCATGATGGCGTCATTATGTAACATCCTCTTATCTGATGTGTGGACGTCTTCATGAAGGCATTGTTGTATCATAAATTTTTGCGAATGTGTGGGACCATAGATGACGTCATCTTGACGTACTTTTTGATGTCCTAACTTCTTGGCCTATTTAAATTTCACACCACTGGTCACTTTTTGCGTCACACGAGGCATTTTACGATATTGCTTTCAGAAAACTACTTTACTTCAGATCGTAAATCTGGAGTGTCGGAACAAAAGGCATCTCTGTCAAAAACCAGCAGGGACCTCCTCACAACCTGACTTAAGGATAATGCAGCTCGATTTGTTCACTTAAAATTTCAGTAGTTTATATTAAAGGAAAACACAGTGAAAAAACTTAGTTGTCTTCACATACTGTTTCGAACACAATATCTTGTTATCAGTGCCTTGGCTTTATTTTTTGTGCGCAGCCGCTAGAAAAACAAAAACAGGAGCAATGTTATTGATACAACGAGACAATCTGTGGCAAAACGAACCACTGTCACAAAGTAGGCGTACCAATAAAATCAAAAAATAAATGCTTGAAACGTGAAGTTAAACATGCAAATGCAGCAGAGATACCCTCACGCTGTGGTACAGAATAGCTTCGGGGAATATAAACGTTAACATTCAAGTGAACTCAAGTGACTGCTCGCGGAAGGCATTGGCTCAGAATGTCAGGTGTACCTAGTTGTAGTGACATGAACACGTTAGTGGTTTTTACAAGTTCCCTCCTGGGCATGTGCAATTGAGTGACATGTTGTCAGCCCCTCATATATAAATGAAGGTACTGGAGCTGTACGCAAGTCGCGTGCTTCAAGCTGCGGGTTAACATTAATAATACTCAACGAGTTCAGATCGATTATTTAAATGCGACTCCCACGAGTCATATTTGACCTCCAAGGTGGAATTGAAAACCTGAATAGAAGAAAATAAAAAAAGTGAATTCAGAGAGTAGTGAAGCAATAACGTAACGCTACCATGCAAATAACTTTTCTGACGCATTAATCAAACGTGACCTAAAGTGACGTGAAGTTCCGGTTCAGTGTCCCTTCTATTGACTTTTAAAAACAAATACTGCGAAAGGTCAGCACGCAGCAATCTGTTTTTCTTTCGCATTTTTGGTAATGCGTGTTTTATCCTCAGATCAAGTTCGCCCAAATATAATCGTTCTTTGTCTTGACCCTGCTTTCTCTTGGTTGTGTTTTTATGTTTGTACTGTACTTTGTAGTAAACGCACAAAAGTTTTCCCTTACATGTTGTAACAGATACACTGTCGCGTATCCACTTCACTGTTTATTTTTTAGTTACGCTACTAGACTTTCATTTATTTTGCATTCTTCATGCCTTCTCATTTTTAAACACAAGCACATCGACTTTCTCCATGCTCTTGCTTCTTCCATTAAACATGAATGAATTACAGCTGTTTATGTAGAACTGCTTATGCAGGCAGTGACCTGAAGTAACGCCAGCGTGGCACCAGGAAAACAAAGACCACAGCGTTGTTTCCTCAGAGCTTCTCTTGTCAATATATATTTGCATAACTTATACATTCTTACATATCCTAGGTTGCTTAGAGTTGTTCATGTGCTAGCGCATATTCGTGCAACACTCATGTCGTACTAGTACACCACAACTCTAAATAAAAATAGTCTAAGGAAAAAATCGAGCAAGCATTCAGTGTAAAAGAATTAAGGACTCACTTTTCGGCACACAAACCGACGAATACAAAAAGTGGTGTGAACGTGTCCTTGTTCGTTTGTGTGCTGAAATTTGATGACATGAATTACATGTGTGATATAAAGGTTGATATACAGTGTTAGAACATGACATATCATTGAATCACATTATGTTTCCATCCGGCGGTTTTCCGTCGGATAACGGCTTTGGGAACTTGCATCAACGTATCGATACAATAAGGAGAAAAAAAACGAGTTTCAAGAAAGCTTTGAAAATGAGGCACTCAAATATTTACTACGTTCGTGTGGCCACAGCCACCGTTGCTTCTGCGGCGTTAAGAACTGAAACTCCATGTTGGCGTATTTCAAATTCCTATTCAGACTTTTTCTAGGAATGAAAACAAACTGTAATGTATTGTCACTCACTCAAGTGTCGTCAAATGAAGAAAACACGTGAGCTGTGAAAGTACAGAAAAGCAGTGAAGAAACCAATGCACCCGAATACAAAGATCAAGAATGACAATTCGCTGCATGCACTTCTAGTACCTGATATACACGGTAGACACACGGCTTTTCACTTCACAAAGAAACAAAAAGCATTACTTATGTTGGCCGTTGAAGGCTGCAATAAGCTAGAGCAGCGGTTCCCCTCAGACCCTCAGATCGGCATGTGAGCAAGGAAACGCCTTTACAAATATTGCCACTCCTGTATGACCTTGGACTTCAGCCATGTGGATATGCAATATAAATAGTTATGAAAAAAATAACACATGCAGAGACCATATAATCACCGAATGAAGAAACGTTGAAGGAAAAGCCACTGCAATGTGCTCACAGTT
The DNA here is from genome assembly GCF_043290135.1 of Rhipicephalus microplus. Classification (NCBI taxonomy): domain Eukaryota; kingdom Metazoa; phylum Arthropoda; class Arachnida; order Ixodida; family Ixodidae; genus Rhipicephalus; species Rhipicephalus microplus. Next base: position 92,333,772 of record NC_134703.1, on the reverse strand, counting down.
GTCTGACGTTCCCCTGTCTGTACGCGATAGCTGCCATGACATATTGTGCCCAAAGACTTCCTGGCCGCGTCGCTACGAGCACAACACAGACCGGAATGCCTCAGGGAATATAAGGCATCGTGCCTTGTCCTGTGCATTCTGTTTCGCGGGTAGGCACACTTTGCAAGCGACATCCAAAAAAGTTCGTCCATGTTTGCTTCCCAATTTTTCTCTCATTTTTTTGCTACAAGACCTTATGCTGGCGAGTGCGTCCTTGGAAGAATTGGATTGCAGCTGAGTCTTGCTTCTTTTTTTAAGCTAGCTTTCTGTCTGTTTGTTTCTAGCCATATTTTTATGATATTAAACTGGGCTGTGCTCATATGGAATGCTACTTGCATTCTTTCTTTCTCTATTTTGTTCATTTTTTGTTTTTCTACCTCACTCTTTACATATGTCTTTGTCTTTCTTTCTTTTACTTGTTTATTCATTTAGTTATTTTGTTTATTGCTCTTTTTTCTGTTTTTCCTCCTTTTCATATTTAAAGTACTCCCCACCTTTTTATGATATGGTTCACTAATATGTCCTTTCGCTTTCGATTGATGATTATTATGTGGGGTTTAACGTCCCAAAGCCACAATATGATTAAGAGAGACGCGCCATAGTGGAGGGCTCCAGAAATTTCGACCACCAGGGTTTTTTTAACGTGCACCAAAATCTGAGCACACGGGCCTACAACATCTCCGCCTACATCGGTCAGAAATGCAGCCGCCACAGCCGGGATTCTCTGTCGGTGAGCAGCCGAGTACCTTAGCCACTAGACCACCACAGCGGGGCGTCCTTTGGCTGTTAATGCTAAGACTAAATGTTCTTAAGGTTAAGACAGTATACCTAGCGATATTATGCGGTGTTACACCGATCATGTAGTTCGCACTTTCACTTAGCTTTTTGTCTTTGCTTTGATAATTAAATTCTTCCCATGACCGCTGTGTGGTACGTGTCATTCCTCTAATCAAGAAAGATGATTGCCTAAAGATTAAAAATTACAGACAAATATGAATAAACTTGGGTCCTTGTAAACCTCTACAGTGCATATCGCCCATGATATAATGTCCAATCAACAAGAAAGCAATATTTCGACTTTTTTCTAGCACGGTTTTAGGAAAAGCCTCTTAGCAACCACCCAAAGTGTCACCACTAATCATGATTTTCACTATTTGATAAGGGCGAATAACAGACTCTATCTTCATATGTTTTGGAAAAGCTTTTTCAGGGTCTGCCATAATAAATTGCTCACAAGACATCCTAACATTGGCCTTCCAATAATTTAAATAACGGAGTTAACCCTTCCCTTAGAGACCAAAAACAGTTTGTTCAAATCGAGAGCTGTAGCTCTGAGATTCTGCCTGTAACATTTGGTGCTCTCTAAGGCAGCGTTCGGGGCTCTGCTTGGTATCTTATCTTATAAATATTATCGTTTCGTCACTTCCCGACGCGGCCATAAACTTAATTTTTTTGTGTGTTGGGAACTGCAATCTTTACAATCCAGGTAAAACTAAAGACCATGAGTGACTTTCAAACCACCTTCATTTTGATTGGCCTAAAACCTGGTCGATAGATTGAAACATTGCCAAACAAAGTTCTAAGCAAATATCAAACAAAATTAGCAATGTTAGCTCTAGCACATCAATTTTAAATAAACGGGAGTCAAGCTAATTACTTGATTATGATGGGCTTGTCATATGTAAGATGGTTGTTCCTCTTCCTCTTGCAGTGTAGGATTTCTATGAACTAAATAATGCGCCCTCTCAATCAAACATCTTGTATATGATAATTTTATTCAACCCTATCTAGAATACGCATGCTGGGCCTGAGGCTCATATCCTAAAAACGCACTTATAAACTAGAAACACTCCAAAATATGGAAGCGAATTAGTCTACAATGCCTATCGCAATCTAGCTTCACTTTCATCCCTGATGGCTGCTGACAACATTCTACTCTTAAAGCGGTGTAGAGCAATCGCCACCCTGAAGTATTTTCCTGCACATGCAACTTTTTCTCCAAGCTACATCTTTTGCATAGATAATGTATATAATCACCTCATTATCTAAGTTGTGTTGATTTACCTTTCCGCGCTTGCCAAATGATTTCTACAACTTGTTGAATGTTTTTTTTCAAAAACATTTCCTTGATCATCTTGGATTATATGTGCCTCCTTTCGGGTGTAATGTTCATTATTACCTTTTGTATACCTTGTCCTCTTAATTACTGTTTTTTAATACGAAGCAATTTTAGCGAAATTTGGTGACTTTGGGCGTATCTATTGCCTATCAACCTAGCCGCTTACGTTTGGGTACTCTCGTGGTCATCCCCGCCCCGCCGCGGTGGTCTAGTGGCTAAGGTACTCGGCTGATGACCCGCAGGTCGCGGGTTCGATTCCCGGCTGCGGCGGCTGCATTTCCGATGGAGGCGGAAATGTTAGAGGCCCGTGAACTCAGATTTGGGTGCACGTTAAAGAACCCCAGGTGGTCAAAATTTCCGGAGCCCTCCACTACGGCGTCTCTCATAATCAAATGGTGGTTTTGGGACGTTAAACCCCACAAATCAATCAATCAATCTCGTGGTCATCCCCTTAACTTGGCATGAACCAAAACTAGCATGGACGGGTAAGATGGTTTGGCAAATATGACTCGCTGGTCAAGACATGAATGTCACAACCCCGCCGCGTACGTCGTCAAACACTTCCCGCCAGACAGTGGCACATACCCACAGGTGAGTATGCACCGCCAGTTGACGGTTATATGTCACAGGTTTTCGACACCTATTATCTAATGAGGAACTACCAGTACACACATGAGCATTTTTAATGCACATGAACATTTTTAACGCACGAGCGTTAAGACATACCCGACATCGGCAGCGTCAACCCGACGAATCCAAAGAATAAATGACAGGCAGCGTTCACCACCCAAAGAACGCAAATAATAAATTTCACGGTCCCAGCAGGAATTGAACGCAAGCATTCTACGTGACAGTCAAGCAATCTGCGAGAGAGCTATATACGGGAGATCTCGTAACTACTTTTCAAATAGAAGCTAATCTTCGTGAAACTTCAATAGTGGTTGCAGTACTGCCTACCCAAAGTTTAAACATTACATATGTACTCCTTTGATACAGCCGTCAGGTTGGGTTAACGTCAATTGTAGTTAAGTGAGGTGGCATGTGCAGAACTTGATTTGTGTAGCAGCGTCCAAGGCCAGTGTCTTCGCAAGCATCAGCGCTTCATACTAGCTTCTAATGTTGCTTACACCCATTTTCCAGTTAATAGCGTTGCGCTAGTGAAAAAACTAGTTATGTAAACATCTGCTACTCTTCAACATATATCTGTGCGTGCAACATTTGTACATATATTCAGCGCCATTTCATGACGTGTCGCTCAATAAAAAAATACGACACAGTTAACTTCTCTCCTCATGCTTCGCATAACGCCGATTATCAGGTGCGTGTGATCTGCCGTATGTTTTTTTGTTTATCATTTTGCCTTTCCTACTTGGTCTGAGAATCACAGTACGCACGAAAAATAAATAAATAAATAAATAAATAAATAAATAAATGAGCCGGGTGTATGGTTATAGAGAAACACGGCACTTCTCGGCCAAGCAGTGCAAGCGTTTGAATCAGAGAGCAAAAACGATAGCCACTACCCTGGTTTCGCAGTCCTGATACCGCTCCCCTGGAGAAGTATTTCACTCACTAGAAGCGAGAAACCAACGTCAATGGGGCTCCCTTGTGTCAAGCTATTTTTTAGCCCCTTTGACTTCGCCGATCGACGTACTGTTTTCTCCAATCGACATCGGCAGAGAAGTGTACGCATCAATGAAGATCGCGTATAAACCACGGGGGCTAGGCAACGGTGATACTGAAGCGTGGTGGGTATGCAAGAGTCACAAAACGAGCGCTCAAAAAAAGGGCGCGCCGCCAAATTCTCGCGACGAAGCGCCGAGAGGTCAACGATAAAAAAAAGAAGAAGAAAACAAGCATCCAAAGACTCCCTGGGCGCGCGTCCCTCTCCCCTCGGAAGCGTAGGCTCACCGTGGAACCTCCTCTCATCGGCGCCCGAGCAAGCCCTGGAATGTTCTCGATGGAAAGGGGTGTGGTGATGCAGGGTTGCGTCATCCGTCGCGGACGGTCCTCGTACCGTGTCACCGTTTCCCCAGCCTTCGCTGCGTATTGCGCCGACGAAATGATGAGAACTTTCTGGAATCTCGCGCGGAAGGTATTTGACCGAGCAGCGGAGATGGGAGATCAGGAGAAGAAGGAAGTTAGCGCCAGAGTGCGTAGGGTATCCCGCCGCGTCTGTCGGTGAAGGTTTTGTCCTTAGTGACAAAGCAGGAGAAGAAGAAAGTATGCGCAAGAGTGCGTAGGGTGTTCTGCCTTGTGGGCGAAGCCTTTTGTCATCCGTGACAAGGGAGGAGAAGAAGAAGATTTCCACCTGAGGGGTGAAGACTCGAGCTACGTGCAACAGTGTGTGTCTATCGCTATCGAGCGAAGACGCGTGGCAACAGCTGCGTGTGCGAAGCCGACGTGTTTCCTGCAAAGAAGTTTGGAGCCTGGAGAACGGCCAATTGAAGACGCGAGGTTTCCTGGAAGAGAAACTTCGGGGGCAGCGGATCAACAACGCTGGACTTTGAGTGAGTGATTCTTGGAACAGTATTATTTAGTCTTTTGTTCCAAGGACTTTGGACTCAATAAGTTTTCGAACTCTTTCGTCTTTAAGTGCCTTGGTTGTTCGATGCATGCGACTGCATTGTAGTGCGTATTGCTGTCTGTGTCCGTTGTTTCGAGTGTGGCTGATTGTACTGTGTAGTACGTTGTTTGATTGGTATCATATCATATTCAACTATTGTCGAGTGTGCATACTTGTGTATCGTTTTGATCTGCCATATTTGAGAATATAATTTTGTTTTGTTTATCAACTCTCGGCTCTGACTTGTTCTTTGGGCCACAGCCGGCGTCCGCTGGTGCGCCAAATAGGACCACTTCTAAATTGTCCACGCTTTCGTGGTGCGGTTCGGGGAGCCGATATTTAGGCCCTTAGAATTAGCCCGGCGATCGCTTCCCAAATTAACGGGACCCGTGACAATTAATCTGGCGTCCGCGACAAGGACCTTTTGGTGCACAGTGTGTCCAAAGTAGTGAGAAAGAGCCTGGAGTTGTTGATAGTGCTATTGGAACGATTTTGTGTGTTGTTCAGTGTTCTCGTTAACGAGTGCAGGAGAGTGTTCCGATAGACGGATTTAGGCAGATACTTTTTACACGCGGCAAGATTTTATTTGCGAGACACAATGGATCTCTAAAAGGTAGTCGCCCATGGTGAGAAGATGGGTCTTTCTGGCGCCGAACTTTGAAAGTGGGTCACCCAGAAGGAAAAAGAAGAAAAAGATAGGGCCAAAGAAGAAACGGCAGCTGAGCTGGAAAAAGAAAGGTTGGCGGTCGAAAGAGCCAAAGCGGAAAAAGAAGCGGAGTTGGAGAGAGAGAGGATGGCAGCTGAGAGAAAGAAAGAAGAAAGAGAGGCAAAGGAGCGACAGCTGAAAGAAGAAAGAGAGCAGCAATTCAAGTTGGAGCTGGAGAGAGAAAAGCTGGCCGCTGAGAGGGCGAGAGAAGAAAGAGAGGCAAAGGAGCGACAGCTGAAAAAAGAAAGAGAGGAAAGGGAACGGCAGCGGCAGCACGAGATGGAACTCGAGTGGCTCCGTTTTCAACAGCGAAGTGAAACTCCCGTCCAAGCTAGAGTTGAAAGCAGCGAAAGGGAAGATCGTGGCTTCCGCTTGAACCTAAGCAAGCTACTCGTAGCGTTTGATGAAAGAAAGGACGACCTTGACGCGTACCTTCACAGATTTGAGACGATTGCACGGAGCAAGAATTGGCCGGAACATCAATGGGCAACTGCTTTGAGTACTTGCTTGAGTGGTGAAGTGCTCAGTGTGTACGGTAGGCTGACGCCGACCGATGCAGCCAACTATGCAAAGGTGAAAGCTGCTTTGCTGAAGCGATTTAGATTTACTGTGGAAGGTTTCCGGGACAGATTTCGGACAGGAAAGCCAGCTGATGGTGAGACGGCTGCGCAGTATGCCGCCCGACTTTGCCATTATTTCGACAGATGGATTGAACTTTCGGGGACAGCGCAGGAGTACGATGAGCTTAGAGAGCTCCTAATTAGAGAACAATTTCTTACTAGTTGCCACCCAAGCCTGTCGCTGTACTAGAAAGAGAGGAGAGCTAAGTCACTCGAAGACATGCTTGAATTGGCTGATCAATTCTTGGAAGCGCAAGATGGAACAAATTTGGCAAAGGTGAAGAAGAAGTGTCCCGAAGACTCGAAAAATTCTGCACCCGAACAAACGAAGCGTGCACCGGAGAGTGTTCCGCGATGTTTTCTGTATAACCGAGCGGGTCATCGCGCGAACAACTGTCGAACGATCTTTACGAGCCCTATGGTATTAAAATGTTTCAAGTGTGGTCAGACTGGGCACAAAGCAGACGCATGTCGTAACGTAGCGAATCCGACTCACCAGGTATCCTGTGTGCTAGTAGCACTGAAATCCGATGATAATGCCGTCTCCGACGGATTCGTAGAGTTGAAAAATGGGGAGAAACTTCCTATCGTGGGTGCTGTAATGACAAAATAACCAACCGGTGTTACCAAGGGAATGCCAACGAGAGAGAGAGAGATAAAGATGCAAGGAAAGGCAAGGAGGTTAACCAGACGCACATCCGGTTTGCTACCCTGCACTGGGGAAGGGATAAAGGGGAGAAAAGAGGTTGCAGAAAGATGAGAAGGTACACACAATCACAAGCACACTCGGGGAGCACACACAGTCTACAGGCGGTCGCTCAGGTTTGTTCACTTGAGGTAAAGTAGCAGTGCTTTTGTTGCTTTCTGCGCAACTGAGGCAGATGCCCAAGGTCCTAGTATCTTCTGCACACAAAATGGTCCGGGGTCAAGTCGATTCAAAACCATCTGGAGCTGGAATCGCTGTGTGTCGTAGCAAGCGCAACTGCACAGGACGTGTTCGATGGTCTCTTCAGCTCCGCAGTAGTCACATGTAGGAGTGTCTGCCATACCAATGCGAAAAGAGTACACCTTTGTAAATGCAACACCCAACCAAAGGCGGCATAACAGTGTCGCCTCGGAGCGGGAAAGTTGTGATGGTAGCTTTAGCTTGAGCGAAGATCCAGTTCATAAAACTGACACCTTTGGAAGCTGGTAGACGACCAGAACGTGCGTGTGAGATCTCGAGCCAGCAGGTAAAGTTGTCTTGCTGCATCATTCCTTGATAGAGGAATCGGGACTACACGGGTTTCTTCATGGGCTGAGCGAGGGAATGCCAACGCTGCCTGGAAAAGTTGCGGGCAAGAAGATTACGGTGTTAAGAGACACCGGTAGCTCCACCGTTATCGTGCGGAGAAATTTGGTACGAGAAAGTGAGTTAACAGGCAAAACGAAACCAGTTTGCCTAATTGACAGTACGGTTCGGATGCTTCCCGAAGCAGAAATCGTGGTTGAAACCCCGTACTTAAGCGGGAAGGTTACTGCTCTATGCATGACAGCCCCCTCTGTACGACCTCGTCATCGGAAACGTAGATGGGGCGCGAAGGCCGAATGATCCAGAATGTTTGGGGGAAGACCCGAAGATGAAGCATCCCATGACGGATCTCACTCGAGCCCAAGGTGAAACCGCGGTGGAAGAGACAGTGAATGAGAAGATGATCGTGTTGAATGAGTTCCCGTGCTGGGCAGCTGGACTTACGTCGGCACGACCTCAACCGACCGACAGTGTAAAGGTGACGGAGTCGGCCAGCCAGGCCAAATGTCGTGACATGAACAAGCGAGTGAATAACTGGGTAGGATAGGTTGAGCGTTATGACCCGTTAACAATGTCGGAAGTGACAACGATGGCTGAGACGCCACCTCAGATACCGTCGTTGGAAGGGGCTCGCCGGAACAAAACGAGGAAAAACAATAAGAAGAGATCGAGAGAGCACCGCAAGAAAGGGCGCAAGCGTCGCTCGAAATGCACAGGATAGGTGTCGAGGTCGATTGGGAATGTGTTTGACAGTGCTATATGTTGAGGTAATGTGGTTGTTATCCTGTGTGACAACTGTACGTAGAGTGAGTCAAAATTTTTGTTACGGTGATGTGATGTATAGTATTCGAGAATTATTGTAATGAGAGAACTTTGCACATTTGTATTGTTTGGAATATGTGATGGAGTGTTGTACTCATGTACCTGTGGTTATATTTCATGTGTTGTGAGATTGACTTACAATGTACAATTGTATTGAGTGATCTATTGTGAATGTGACCTGTCATGAGTGACGGACTATGTTACAGTCTTTGAGAGTGTGGCGACTGTTCGCACTCGTTTGTGTGGTTTTGAATATTATGAGATCATATTCTTAAAGTGGGGGGCAGTGTCACAAAACGAGTGCTCAAAAAAGGCGCGCCGTTAAATTCCCGTGACGAAACGCCGAGAGGTCAACGATAAAAAAAAGAAGAAGAAAACAAGCACCCAAAGACTCCCCGGGCGCGCGTCCCTCTCCCCTCGGAAGCGTAGGTTCGCCGTCAAACCTCTTGTCATCGGCGCCCGAGCAAGCCCTGGAGCGTTCTCGATGGAAAGGGGCGTGGTGATGCAGGGTTGCGTCATCCGTCGCGGACGGTCCTCGTACCGTGTCACCGTTTCCCCAGCCTTCGCTGCGTATTGCGCCGACGAAATGATGAGAACTTTCTGGAATCTCGCGCGGAAGGTATTTGACCGAGCAGCGGAGATGGGAGATCAGGATGAGAAGGAAGTTAGCGCCAGAGTGCGTAGGGTATCCCGCCGCGTCTGTCGGTGAAGGTTTTGTCCTTAGTGACAAAGCAGGAGAAGAAGAAAGTATGCGCAATAGTGCGTAGGGTGTTCCGTCTTGTGGGCGAAGCCTTTTGTCATCCGTGACAAGGAAGGAGAAGAAGAGGATTTCCACCTGAGGGGTGAAGACTCGAGCTACAGGCAAGAGTGTGTGTCTACCGCTATCGAGCGAAGACGCATGGCAACAGCTGCGTGTGCGAAACCAACGTGTTTCCGGCGAAGAAGTATGGAGCCTGGAGAGCGGCCAATTGAAGACGCGAGGTTTCCTGGAAGAGAAACTTCGGGGGCAGCGGAACAACAACGCTGGACTTTGAGTGAGTGATTCTCGGAACAGTATTATTTAGTCTTTTGTTCCAAGGACTTTGGACTCAATAAGTTTTCGAACTCTTTCGTCTTTAAGTGCCTTGGTTGTTCGATGCATGCGACTGCATTGTAGTGCGTATTGTTGTCTGTATCCGTTGCTTCGAGTGTGGCTGATTGTACTGTGTAGTGCGTTATTTGATTGGTATCATATCATATTCAACTATTGTCGAGTGTGCATACTTGTGTGTCGTTTTGATCTGCCATATTTGAGAATATAATTTTGTTTTGTTTATCAACTCTGGGCTCTGACTTGTTCTTTGGGCCACTGCCGGCGTCCGCTGGCGCGCCAAATAGGACCACTTCTAAATTGTGCACGCTTTCGTGGTGCGGTTCGGGGGGCCGATACTTAGGCCCTTGGAATTAGCCCGGCGATCGCTTCCCAAACTAATGGGACCCGTGACAGCAAGTCATTGTAGACTGCCACTTCCGCTAAGATGATCTATTCCCATGTATTCGAATAGCAGAACGCGCTCTAAGTGAATGAGGTTAGCCAAAATACGTACCACAAATAAGTGTACATTTTAAGAGCAAATCAATATATGGGTAAGCGAAAAAAATCAGTTGACCATTTGAAATGAAAGTGGTTAACAATGGCTGTGCCATTAGGTACGTAGTTCCCTACGTTGTACCAAAGCACCCCTGCCATGGGCAGCGCCATCACTCGTCCCTTCGCACCGTTCCTCTAATCCCGCGCGCAGCAATTTAAACATAACTTTCACATGGGGATAAAATGGCTTATCCAAACGTTTAAAGAGCATACGACTTTCCAAGAACAGAACCGACAGCTGACCCGTGAAAGAATTCATGTTCACCGGACTGATGCAGCAGTCCGGGCAAATCAAAAGGCCAGGGTTGCGAAGCGAGAGCAGCTGCTGCACACTGAAGATGCCGCAACCTTCAGAGCATAATACAAGCGACATTGGCGAGCCAAGGGAGCAGCGTTACAGCAGAGTCGCCTCAACGTGACCATTACGAGAACACTTTTACCGGGGCCAGCGTCCGCTTTCGGTGAGAGTTCCTCAAGTGACGCTTTGGCCTCGGATGCGACGTACGCAACCACATGTGGCCGCGCATTATAGCTTCACTGGTTAACCATATGACGAGCCCCGCCGCGGTGGTCTAGTGGCTGAGGTACTCGGCTGCTGACCCGCAGGTCGCGGGTTCAAATCCCGGCTGCGGCAGCTGCATTTCCGGTGGAGGCAGAAATGTTGTAGGCCCGTGTGCTCAGATTTGGGTGCACGTTAAAGAACCCGTAGGTGGTCAAAATTTCCGAGGCCCTCCACTACGGCGTCTCTCATAATCATATGGTGGTTTTTGGACGTTAAACCCCACATATCACTCAATCAGCCATATGACGATTAGTTCTTAGGGGCGAAGCTCCTTAAGGTGTGGGTTGTGCGTCTTTTGTATGTAGTAGCCACGTGTCGTTTTATTCCTCGGAATGCCCACTGTATCGCGGTACTTGAATATGATGAATATATGATGTAAAGATGCTAATTGTTGGTACTTGGAGTGTTCACTATGTAGTGGAGCATACGCACTAACGTGTATGATGAACGGATGGATGGAGGGACAGTCATACAGACAGAGCGACAGCCGAACTGACGGACGGAGAGATGATTAGATAGACGACAGACAGAAAGACAGACGAACGGACGGACGGTTGAACATACAGACAGAGAGAAGTACGGACGGACGAAAATACTAACATACAGACAGACGCCTGGACGCATAGACAGACGAATGGACAGACGACGGACAGATGGACAGACAAATGGATGGACGTGGTCAGCGAATGATTTACAGTTTGTCGATAAATCCCCTCGAAGCTTTTCCCCACTCACCATCAATCACTCCATGTATATGGTGTATTTTTTTGCATCAGCCACATTGTTTGCTTGTCATTTTTGTGTAGGTACGTTTTTTGATGAGGGGCACTTCCATGCGGTTATATTTGGCTCCGTAAATATTTTTTTTCCTCTGGAGCAAACGTGACAAAAATGTCTGCAATCACTGTCAATAACATAGTGGTGCCTAAGCCGGCCCTCTCAAATCTACACACCTTGCCAAAATACAGGTATGTCGGATAATAGGCGTAAGAATAAAAAAATTGCTGTGGTTTCACCAGCTAGAAGAGGGAATTAGATCACACTGAAGACATTTTAAAGCACATACAGACTTTTACTCGCGCCAAGCGCACTCCGTCATTCAAACGCCTATCCTTGTATAAAATAAATAAATATCTGCAGCATTTCATATGTGGTTGTTATAGAATGTACGAGACAAGTAATTTTTCTTTGGAACATAAAAGTTCTAATTACTACGTCGATTTTAATTATTCTTTGCAAAATATGAGACCGGCCTAACTGAAATTGAATGATTTGTGGTCACTTGCAGCCTGGCTAATTGAACGTTACAGATGACGGGTATAGGCAATTAAGATGACGGAGCAGCGGCGCATTTAGGCCAATTAAAAATATTGTTTTCTTCATTTACTCTTAGGCTCTCTCATTTGCTTTCCTCCCTTTTGAATGGCTGCACCTGAAACAGCAATTGGTATTTAACAACCAGTGCCTAATCGTCTAACAAAGTGTAGACAGCCACCTTAATAAATGGCCTATCTAGGATTCCTTAATAAGATGTCATTACCGCGGAGAGCACCGTTTGTTTATTGATGCTGGTATTTGTTTGACTGTCACTTTTACAGAATTTATTATTTTATCGTCGTACGCTACAAAAAGCTACACTTCAATCCACCTTATTTTACTCTCCGGGTTTTGTTAAGGTGAAAACAGCATCAAGTTTACTTTATTTTATTATATTTGAACATTGACTTGCCACCAATGGGGTTTCAAGTATTTTGGTTTCGTAGGTAAAATAGCACAACGCACAAAGACGGGGCTTCATCAGCTGGACTGCCCAAAGAAAGGAGAAGACGTGTTATACGATGAGAACAAATATATATATTTTTTTACAATTTCTGCAGTACATTTCTTTCTGTCGGCTGTGCTACTTCAGCTTAGAAGATTCTGAATCCTCTGAGTCACACTGAATTTAGTCTCTTCCCAACTTCGTCAAATAATTCTTGGAATATTGCTTAGTTGCCAAGACCATGAATTAGTTCTGGGTTCTCTTGCTCTGTGTCCTTTTTTCAGTATTTGTACCTCCTGTTTTGTTTGCTTCCTTCGCTTTGTATGACTCGATAGACTGCAATACAACAATAGTTCTGAAATGAGGATGAAACAAGATGCAAGAAAGTGGGCCCAACCATCGCTATGACACACCTGTTGCTGCCCTCTTTTTTATGCTGATTTATTCCAATACTGGTATTTTCATGCCGATTTCCTGAGACGTCGTCGGCGAGTCATATACGACTAAGACAGATAATTAGCTGTTGTGTGTGCAGCAGGTAGACAAGAAAAAAGATATATTAGGACCATGGAAATTCGTCAGGACCCCTAAATTACGCCGGGTCTAAAGGCAAGATAGTAGTCTATTTCTCGCCTCCACTACCTTTCCTACAAAATCTCCGGCCCCTTGGTACGCTATTTATTCAAGAAATGCTTGAAAAGTCGGCCCTAATTGCTGAACTTGTCAGGATTTCACGCTGCTAAGCTCGCTTGCGCAGTCACAAGCTAAAAAACTAAGAAATCTTTTTATCACGCACAATATTCATGTAGTACAAAGCAGAACGTGCGTGTCCCTCCATGGCAAAGCATATTATAAAACAATATCAACAAATACCTCTAATATATTGACCAATTGAGAGCTTTTATCGTCTTGACCTCAAGTGAATGAGATGCTGTCGTTATAAATTCTGCCGCTAGAACAGAAAACGCCGCCAAAAACTAAAGCAAACATTTTTGGGGTACTTTCAGGTGCTGCCTACGAACCCTTTAAAAAGGAGAACGCGACTGCACTATAGTGTCCCTGGAGCATTGCCTTCTCAGTAGCTGTAGCCCGGCTTCACATCTCGGAAGTCACCTCAACTGCAACGCAAGTAAACAAAGGTATGTGTGCGTAACAATGCTGGTTTCAAGCGATCCTACATTGCCTACTGCTAGTGCTTTTACAGAGTGCCTACTACGGCATATGTCGCTCTTCAGCGAATCATCGAAGTACCCACTACGTGCACGTATGACAATACGTGAACCAGAGCATTTGGCATTTATTAACTTTGTTCGTGCCGTCACTGATGATGACGGCGAAACACGTGTGAGCCCTCTTCGCTACGCCATTCACGCTTTGACGTCTGGCCTGATTTTACGCCTCTGCACCAGAACATTACCAACGTTACAAGACTCCTTCAGAACACGACTTCCGTACAGTCTTCATTTTCTTTTTTTTGCCAAAGCAACGTCAAGAATAGAGCGAGTCTGCGCATGCCACGTAGAAGTCTCGCGTTCAATGCTAACAAAACTGAACATTTTGACTATTTAGGCTAATTTTGTTTTTCTTTGTTTTTTGTTTTTTTGCCGATAACCAATAATACCGACACCGGAAGTTCTGTGAAACTACCTTGTCAACGCCGTCTGCTTAAAATAACATGTATACTGCAGGTGTAAGTAACATGCCTGTAATTTTTCACTTTTGAGGGCTCATTAAAGCTCGGCGACCATTGCGCTAATTCACTACTTGCTCAATCACAGTAATGATGCCCCATAAATTAACTGTCATAATTAGGAGACTTCAGCCTGCCAAACTGCTAATATTGACGATTTCACTTTAACAGATGTTTATAACCTATCGCCTGACTCATCATCCTACGTTAATGACCATCTAAGTGGCGCCCGCATAGATTTGTGGCGATGGTCCAGGCCATTCTCCCAACTTAACGAGGTTTTGAATGGAAATACGGCAGACAGCGAAATGAAATACTTTAAAACGACTCAGGCCTATGGTGTGCGAAATGAAGGATTTATTACTGGCGACGCACGTTTTCACTGCTTGCGAAGAGATTAAGCTGTGCCACCCTGTCACAGCAAATTGCGATGAATGGGGCTGCCGAGAGTTGCTTGCAAGTGGGGTGTGCGGGATCGCCATTTGCCGCACGGATGAGCCCTCTTTATCGATCTGATGCGTGCGGTTTGCGCCGCTTGACAGAGATATCTGTCTTCTCATTTACACGCGTTTAGAAATCGTCCACCACCTACTCTAAATAAGACCACCAAGCACCGCAGTAGCTGTATAACTTCCACCACAATTTAGGTGCGTCAGCGGCGAGCCTTGAAATCAAGAATTGAAAAATGGTAGTTAAGCCTTATACAGGATATATGAGTAGTTCCTAAATGAAGCCCAAATAAAGTCGCTTTCAAAAGCAAAACCGACGTTGATGTTTCATTTCAGAGCGCAGAACCTAAGCGCCTGCTATGTCTGTTTTGCAGTGATGTAGCCCTTGTCAGTTGCGTATCATCTCGCAACCAGGGAAAAAAGGAGAAATAAAAACTAAAGAGAGAATGCAGACAGGCTGACCAGAAAATGTGTTGTTAACTAACCTACGCTGTTCAAATTACAAAAGACTGCTCCAGTACCGTGCTTTTTATATCTAAGTAAAGAAATTCTCCAATTCTTCATTTTTGGAGTAGTACAATATCGCAATGACCTGGTGGTGTTTTCCGACAGGATTCCTTCTCTACTTTGTGTGATGACAGTGAACCTGGGTGTGATGATGTCACATGACGACGTCAAGCACCGTCGTAAATCCAATGGGTCCGCTCATGAGTGAGGTGGAGCTGGAAGGAAACAAAGTGCTGTCTCTGCACGTTCAAATATACTTCGAATAATAAGCGAACCTGTTGGAAAAAGTTATGAAGTTAAAACGTATTTTGGCTGACAAAGACACATAAAGGCAGATGTAGAAATGCGAAGTATCACCGCCGCGGTGGTCTAGTGGCTAAGGGACTTGGCTGCTGACCCACAGGTCGCATGATCGAATCCCGGCTACGGCAGCTGCTTATCCGATTGCGGCGGAAATGCTGTATGCCCGTGTGCTCACATTTCGGTGCACGTTAAAGAACACCAGGTGGTCACAATTTCCGGAGCCCTCCACTACGACGTCTCTCATAATCATATGGTGGTTTTCGGACGTTAAATCATGTGGTGGTTTTCGGACCCCACATATCAGTCAATCAACCAAGGAATGCGAAGTAGAAGGCACTGTCCTGAGAAAAACTCACAGTTTCTTCTGCACTAACCTTAGGCGACTCGTAGGCGCAAGTCATCTTCGTCAGCTTTGTCGTCTCAGTTTATGTATTGATCTACCCCCGTACCTGTTTAAAAGCTTTCTGTGTCTCGACTGGTTATGCATTGTCTCGGTCTTTCTCTGCACTGCATCAAGTGGTTATTCACTGTCTCGAGTGATCGACCCGCTTTCCATGTTGGCTCATAGTGATGGTGTCATGTGAGCATATCATCGCGTGACGTCACAATAGGTGATATCATCTTGACAGCACAAATAACGGCGATAAGTGGCGTCATGATGACGTCATATAGACGTCACGTGGTGACATTGTCCCGGGATGACTTTCTGCATAATGGGTGTTGACGTCAGCAGTAAATTTTCGCGTTTGATGAGACTTTTAAAGCTTTCGCCTTCATAAATCAGTATTAAATATATTTTGAATAGTTTGACTGAAATTGCTATGCTCACAGAGAGTGACAGAGAAATGTTTATTGATACAGAAAACAAATTAGGCACTTTAAAGCTTCGCGTTTACGAGCTTCACGTGCTAGCGACATTCTGTTCTTAGTGCATGAATTCTTTTCGAATTAGCAACGCACTCACTACGTTGCGTAAAGGGAATAGGCGCAGTACCGTGTGCGCCTTTTGTAGTGGGGTACCGGCTTTCAACCATGGAGCCATTATGATAATCACATATTTTGACGCCCGTTGGCAGTGGACGCTTGTACCACGCATTATTACTGCAATATTTTATGTTGGATTGTGAAGCATACGTACGGGACGCTTCAGTTCGTGAAGCTTGAAACCTACTTTCACTGCATCTCCAAGCAGAGGAAGTTCTTTTCACTGTTTTTACAAGCAGAGGCGTGGTCGTGCGGTATAACATCCGCTTTGCTACGCGAATGACCCAGGTTCAATCTCCACTTAAATTCAAACAACCCTGGTTCGGTCTCTACTCTGCTCTAGAAGTTTTGGTCATATTTTATTTGCATCGTTCTCAACTTTTCGGTCACGCATAAAATGATATTTTTTTACAGCCAATAATGCCGATGCCGACACCAGCGCGGAAACTTCTGCGAAACAAGTTTTTTAACGCTATTGCGGTAAAAGTTGAGAGGGTTTACTGAAGGCCTATTCTAGCCTGCTACTAAGCGTTAAGGAAGGGAAGCAAATGGCATGAATAGTCAGAAATACTGATAATCAAACGTAAACGGGAGATGCCAATCAATAGGACCCTTAAAATAACCGACGTTAGCAGATTTAGGTGTGTGCATGAGGAACAAAAGCAGCTCATACCTAAGCCGCCGCCATCGGCCATCTCCTACCATCTGTTCGCTTTCTGGCTACGCTATGCCTGCTGCAGCTACGATTGTCACTGGCGCTCTGAATAAAAGCGAGAAAAACAGTGAAAAACTTGAAGCTTCTTGTGGATGGCCAGAGAATCGAAATCGCACGAAAGCATCGCTTCCTTGGCGTTACCTTAGATAGCCAACTCAGATGGAGTCAGCATATTGCCACAGACATGGAACGAGGTTGCTCGGCGATCTCGATGTTCCCAGTAGGTCGACATTGTTCATGTGTCACGGATGAAGCCACACTACCCCCGAGCCACCTGACACTGCTTCATCATGCGTCTTTGTGCGTGTACGTGATTACTTTAACTTTGATCCGCATTGGTCATCGGGGTGGTACTTTTTTTCTTCGAAGGGGGGGGGGGGGGGTAATGCCACAGGCATGGAACGAGGTTTAGCCATGCCAAGGCGAGTATGTGCCATGGTGTGAAAAAAGAAGAGGACTGTTGGTGTACTCGTGCTCTAACGTTCGGTTCGGCTCGACGTCCTGCGCTGCTCCTGTGAACAGACGTTGTGATCGTTCTGTAATCACGTGACAATATTGCTGATCTAGAAAATCAAGTGAACAGCACCATAAATGTTGTACGTCACATTGCGGGAACAAAATGGGGCGCTACATCAGCATCTCTACTTCACGTCCATTGTGCACTAATCCGACAGAAAATTGCTTACTCTGCGCCAGTTCTCCATAATATCTCTCAGACGTCGCTACACCGACTTCAGCTGTTACAAGCACAAAGCTTACGCATATGTCTGGGGGTTCCACAGGCAACATCAAGTTCTCTGACACTTGCAGAGGCAAGAGAACCTAACTTTATAGTAATTAGAAATGTAGAGACATGTCGGCACCTTTTTTGTCTAGTCACGCAACACCTTTACCATCCGCTCATATCCAACATCGTGAACCGTGCTGGAGCGCAAATACACCATGTGTACCAACAGTACATTTCCCGGCTTCCTGTGTCGACACATTGACCACTGGACCAAAACTACCCTTCATGGCTGCTTGAGCTACCAACTATTGAAACTTAAATAGAAGGACTTTGCAGCAAACATGAAGTACCAACCGTTGATTCACAACAGTTGGCATCACATCATCTGTTTGGCAGGTACCAAGGATACACTCACGTGTACACTGATGGCTCCGTCACCAAAAAGACAGCGACATCAGCAGTCATAATTCCGGGATTGCACAAAGAATATGCATGTCGGTTGGGCCACTTCTCTTCTTCAACAACGTCGGAGCTCGTAGCGATTTTGATAGCCATAAGCTTTATTAAACTGTCAACGACACCAATAAAATGAGTGGTAGTTACAGACTCTCTGGCAGCATTGGCATGTGTGGAAAATTCCACTTCAAGACACATTGATGTGCGTATAGTGTACGCTATACTAAAAGAGCTCTCAGAAGCTACGAAGTCGAATCATCGAGTGGCATTTCAGTGGGTTCCCAGTCACTGCGGAATTAAGGGAAATGAAATGGTAGATGAGTTGGCGAAAGGCGCTCATAATTCTACGCAAACGTGCCTAATTTCGGTATCTCAATATGATGTAAATAGAATTTTTAGAACAACAAAACGTGAATTATGCCTGTATACCTGGTTTACAGACAAAACAAAGGAATCGATCCTATATTCTGTTGATCCTAATCTTGAATACCAATTAGACTGTGACCTCCCAAGACGTATCTACACACTCATTCATCGCCTACGACTTGGAACTGCTTACACAAAGCACTTTCTACTTTGTATTCAGCGTGCAACATCGTCAGAATATTCATGCGGCCACGACGACGAGGATATCTGTCACCTCTTGCTCGACTGTCTGAAACACGACACACACCGAAGGCGACTAGAACAGGAGCGGCACCCCGCCGTGGTGGTCTAGTTGCTATGGTACTCGGCTACTGACCCGCAGGTCGCGGGTTCGAATCCTGGCTGTGGCGGCTGCATTTCCGATGGAGGCAGAAATGTTGTAGTAGGCCCGTGTGCTCGGATTTGGGTGCACGTTAAAGAACCCCACGTGGTCGAAATTTCCGGAGCCCTCCACTACGGCGTTTCTCATAATCATATGGTGGTTTTGGGACGTTAAACCCCACATATCAATCAATTAGAACAGGAACGGCACAGGTTAGACCCCGAGCGGCCATTCAGGTTGAATAAAATACTAAGTTTATGGCCGTCCAAAACAAACGGCAAAGCAATGAAGGCGCTGCAACAGTTCTTCAGAGAAACGAAGATTTGTGACAAATACTGAGCGGACAAAAGGTAAAAGTGAGTGTGGCGTCTACATGTTTGTTCTGCTCATAGCGGAACTTTCGCTTTCACCCATGTAGGACTGTATATATGTATATATGCTATTATTTTTTTCATATTTTTATTTGTACCAATTAAGTGGAAAGGGGTAGCCGTCACCAAGTAACGGTGACAGAAACTCCTTCGTTTATTTTCTATTTCAATAAAAAAAGCCTGCCTCCAGTTGGAAATAAAGCCCCGACATAATTAACGATTGGCTGAGTGGCGACAACTGTCTCCTCTACGAAGCTTCTCCCACGTGCAGCCATTGTCTGGAGCCATGTTATTTCAAATCTTGCGAATTTCGTAGCCACATATGTTAAGGCACAGTTATGGTCAACTCAAGTTGAAACATCCCATCTGTACTCAAAATGGCGCCGACTCTGCAGAGTGACGAATACGTAGCAAAAATCAACGAATTAAACTGACTCAATTAGCAGTACTTTCTGACACATATATGCGTTTGTCGATGTTGTTGTTCCAGCATGGGGACTTTATACTCAGTGTGGGCGTGTTGCAACTGATATTCAGCGCGGCTTTACCTTAGTCACGCCTATAATGAACTAGAGTATACTAGTTCACTATAGTCATGCCCCTTAGAGCCCACAACTGTGAACGTGATGCACATTTCTCTTCGCGCTAATCACCTGTCATTAGCGAGCGGGCATAGGACACTAACTGTTTCTCCATGCGCTGGAAAAGCGTTAGGAAGAACACGGCTACTGAAACCGAACGTTAGTCAGTGAGATTCATCAGCGGTGCTTTAATGATTGTCGCTCCCTAACAAACATGAAGAATCTGGAGGTCTAGGTGAAACTTTCTTCATAAGCCACGTGCCGTTAAGCCTGAAATAATTTGTTATTGCAAAACTACATATATTTAGAGCTGCCTGCCATGGGAATATTCCTAGCAGACACGAACTAAAGCAGATAACAAAGATATGAAAGGTGTTTTTGTAACGAAAAGAAAATGAGGGCAAAGC
Source organism: Rhipicephalus microplus (assembly GCF_043290135.1). NCBI lineage: Eukaryota > Metazoa > Arthropoda > Arachnida > Ixodida > Ixodidae > Rhipicephalus > Rhipicephalus microplus. The sequence continues at coordinate 92,313,717 of NC_134703.1, read as the reverse complement.
CTGCTTGTCTAGATCACTCAATTGCTCGAAGTGTCGAGAAGCGTAACCTAGATCCCCAGAAGGGGAGAGCTGCTGCAATAAACTCATAATATTTCAACCAACTGGTATTGGTAACGGCAGCAGTTACTACAACTGAGCTTACGATCAGGCCGTCTACCTCTCATTTACTGTGTAAGCAAGATGGTCCCAAGATCATAATGATATATTCATCTCAAATGACCGTTCCCTGACGAAAGAAGGCAGAAAACATCATGCTCTGGGCTGCGTACAAGTAAGATTGCTTTTTTTTTCTACCCTAGTTTCTCTCGCAGCAAATGCTAACGAAGATGCTTTTTTACTCTGGGCTAACCTTATTTTCAGGACGTACACACACTTGTTTCGCGCTTAAGAAACGCTCCTTCTTCGGACTCATTTTGTCCAGCAAAGGGGAAACCCAACATGAAGCCTGCATGTATATTCGTACATGACAATAAAAAAACAAGATGTTCTTTCGTAGTATTTTTGCCATAGTCCTTTTTGATTGTTTGTATATGAGTGTGTCACATGTACTTAAACTCCTTATCTCTTACAAGTTCATGAAGACCCGACACGGATACTTGTAGAGTACCTGAACGAGTTAGTAAACAATAATATGTTGTTTCGTAGCGAGTTTGGTTCATACACATAGGAGGTAGACTATGTAGTGAGGAATGGTGTGCGTTCACTTTTTCTTGCTGTATTGCTGTACACGTACCCAAGAAGTTGCAAGATTGGTTATTTACTATAGTATTATAAACGCAATGTGGGGTGGTATTCTGCATACGTGAAATAGTATGATAATAAATACGCTGATATAAACAAGATTCATATGAAAATCTGAAAAACAAAATCTATAACCGTTATTCATGAACGCATAGCCACAGACATCGAATTCAGATGCAGAAATCTTGGGAAGCACAGTGTTTACAAGTGACTGGAAGAAATGGTTGTTCTTGCTGTTCTCTCTAGTAATTGTCCTTTTCCAAATGTGCCTCACGAGTACCAAATTTTAAAAATGTTTTTTTTACTGTGTGATATGGATATTGCGCGGTGACAAGTACATTTATATTTATGATCAACTATTTGCAGCTTTGCAAAAGCTCAAAAGAAATAACATATTATCAAATGTTTTCTAATAAACAATCCGTGTTTTCTTATTCTTAACCCACAATGCCATTCAACATCACTACCAGCTATAAAATGAGTTCTTTGAGCTCTGGCAAAGCAATATATGAGGACGAGAGGACCATTACGCCAACCGCCTACTTCGTTCGTCTGAGTGTGCCGTTTTGCAACTGTTTTGGCATTTCATTCTTTAAAATAGGAGGGCTTCGGATGGTTCTTTGAAATGGCTCGCTCATTACCTAAAATCCTTCTCAAGTCATTTACTTCTTTAAATGGGCCATTTATACTACTGCGGAAAGTTGCAAAACAAAAAGCCAGTTTTCTTTGATGTTTCCCGCATCATTACACAAATTGCGCTTAGTGTCAGCTTTCTTGCCCTTTTTTTATTTCTTGCCCGTCAAGACTTTAGTATCGTAAGGTGGCGATTGCCTGCAAGACCTGCAAAGCTTGATCTGTCGGCAATTTGCAACTTCTTCTTCTGACTACTAGGCATTGTAAAAAAAAATTCGGTAATCCTCAATCTTTGCCTTTAAAAGTTCAACTTGATAGCATTAACATGTCCCAAGTATGTACTTCTAACTATTTATAGGGTACTTTTTATTTTGTGGTTTTACTCGAGCACTTTGTATTGTGAATTACTACAATGCATTCTGTGAAGTTGAAAGTTGCTTGTGTCAGTGAAGCTTTCGTATATGGATGCATTCTGTGTAAAGCATTATTGCTGCTACAATACATGTTTTCAAGTACAGAGGATGCATGCATTTGGTCAAGCACGAAACTAACTTTTACTGCACTTCAAAAAAAAAAGGTATTTCAACTGCGTTCCTAAGCAGAGGCATGGCTCTGTCGCAGTACACCTGCTTGCCACGCAAATAACTCGGGTTCATTCCTCGCTCGGACCTGTAATAAATTATTTATTTTACTTGTATCTTCCAATATTTTTCAGTCAGACACAAACTGATGGTTTTTGTTTACAACCAACGACATTGACACCAACGCAGGTGCCAGAACTTCAGCGAAACGAGTTCTTCAACGCTCTCGCTTTATTACCACTGCAGAAAATATCCTTTATTACATATTAACCTTTAAGCTGGCGCTGTGTGTAATACTCAATTCGCCGTAGCTTTTTTATGGTGTCTTTAATTGGAGAAGCACAAAAATTGAGTAAGAGCACCGTTGCACGGCGGATAAAAATTTCAGTCCTTCAAGCAAACCTTTCCAACGCTGCATACCTTAATTATATTGCTTTTGCCTGGACTTGTTAACGAGTGAAGTGACAAAGCTTATATTCGCCCTCTGCTGTAATCTTAAAGCCACTGCATGTCTGTAACAGAAACAAAAACAAGTGAACTTGATCACTAGGACTGCAAGATAAAGATGCGTTTATAAAATAATTGGCAAGAAAACGCAAAGCTCACTTTTCCAATTTCAGGAACCAGTGTATTAAAGTTAGACAGCTGGGGTGATGACCTTTTTATCTTTATTTGAAAAGGGAGAAGAAGACGAAGTGATTCGTTTACGGAACACATCTTGCTCGTCTTTGTGCTTTTCTGGTTTTTTCGCCGCAGTTGTGGGGTCTATCGCCCCATATATCGTGGTGATGGATGGTCAACCTCACGGGGCACCGTCCGAGTCCGGTTCGATCGCTGGGACTGCTTCGAGGAAGCGAGGAAACGCGTCTAGTGAGAGTGAGGACACTGAGCTATACTCCGCATCAAGCGACGAGTCCTCGGACGACGGCTTCCAACCCGTCCTGTACCGCAAGGCTAAACGACGGATCGTCAATGCATCTTCGGCATCAAGCACGGCTACCGTGAAAACTGCCCCTCAGCGATGGCCTCACTATATCCTGTTTGTGCCACTGAAGGCTACCGACAGTCTACGCGGGCTGAACAGGCAAGCTGTGTATCTCGAGAATATTACGCCAAATCAGATCAAAGAAATACGTCTAAACGCAAGAAAGAACATCTTGGCAATCGATGTGCTGAACCCACGTGCGATAAACGCGCTTCAGAAAGTAACGCAACTGGGTAACATCAATGTCAAGTCTATAACACCAGCTGATAGCACCACGTCAACAGGAGTCATTTATGACATCGCCACTGAAATTCCAGACTCGCATCTTTCAGTGCTAATAAAACCGGCAAACGAAGATAACGTCATTGTGAATGTCAGCCGCCTTGGTAACACACATTGTGTGAGAATCACGTTCAAAGGGGACTGTCTCCCCTCCCATGTGAAGGTTGGCCACTTTCGTCACCAGGTCCGACCATTTATTCCAAAACCTATGCAATGTCATAAGGGCCAGAAGATCGGCCATGTGCAGGGAGCGTGCAGGAACTCCGAAGTGTGCCCCCAATGCTCAGAACCACATACCGAGGACAAATGCAGCGCAACCATACTAAAGTGCCCTAATTGTCAAGGTGCCCACAGTGCATCTTCCAAAGACTGTCCACGCATAAAGAAGGAGTTTACTATTCTTAGACAAATGGTGCGAGACAGCTCTACCCACAAAGAGGCCGCGGAAAAAGTCCGGCGAAGACGACGACGTCACCGTCGAAGATCTTCGCGAAGAACGCAGTCAACTACAAGAAGTAAGCCAACGCATCTGGGAACGGCACCCACTGCATGGTACACCGCGGCGAAGGCAGACGATGGAAGACAGAAAACAAGTAGATCTCTCTCTACTGAAGATTGGCCGCCACTTACGCGCATGCAACTTGTGGAAGAACCACATCAGAAGTCGCATTCATCAGAGCAAGCTGCGACAACAGAGGAACAGCGGAACTTGGATAAGCAAGTGATTGCTCTTCTACGACCCATAATTAACGCCATTCGCACAGTGTTAAACAACATGCGCACAACGTCAGCCAAAAGTGCACTTCCAGTACTGGACGCTCTGAGTCCAGTACTGGTGGCTCTTGAGTAGATAATGGCCCACCAGCCACTGTCTTTCAGGGAATAGGTCAAAAAAGCAACAATTTTTCAGTGGAATGCACGGCGACTGAAATCACGCATTGCAGATTTCCGTCGGTTCGTTTCCACTAATATGTTTCCCATCATCGTCATCTGCGAGCCAAATTTATTGAGCGCTATTAGACTCTCCGGATACGAATCCTTTATGTCGGCTTGTTATAGTGGAAACAGCAAGGTCCTGCTGTTTATTCGACGTGACCTGACCTACATTATTCGGCCTGTACCACCTGACAACGATAACCAATATATATGCTTAACAGTGAAGAAAATGGGTCTTACTGTCACTGTTGTCGGTGCATACCTCTCGCCATCAAGTAGATTTGACCACAGAAGACTAGGACACATCCTATCATCCACTCCTGGCCCATGGGTGATCATCGGAGACTTCAACGCCCACCATACGCTATGGGGGAGCCCGAAGAGCAGCGCAAAGGGTAGAAGTCTGATAACGTTTGCTTCAGACAACGAGCTTTGCTTGTTAAATGATGGCAGCCCAACATTTTTAAGTTGCCCTGGATACAGCAGTTGCCTTGACTTGGCTTTTGTTTCTCGAAGTCTCGTCAGGTGTGCCGGATGGTTTGTGGACATAGAAACACATGGGAGCGACCACATTCCCACATATGTCAAGATCAGAGGATTATCACCTTGCAAGGTACGCGAAACTATCCAAAGAGTGAACTGGACCAAGTTTGAATCTCTCATGGAAGAACGCTGTCAAGAGAACACCTCATTTGACTTAGAAGAGGTGATCAAGTCCACAGTGCAAGACACAGTGTGCACACTCACATGCTCTTCGAAAGTAACCGAATTTGATGTAGAATTAGAACGACTTCGGGCTCTCCGACGGCGTGCGGAACGAAGGTACCGACGCACGAAAGCAATCGACGATTTACGAATCGCTAGACGTCTTCAGAAGAAGATACAACGCTGCATAGACAAGCTAGAGTCACAACGTTGGGCAGCCTTCTGCGCTTCGTTAGATCCTCGCAAGCCTTTATCACACTTGTGGAGGACAATAAGAGGGCTCCGGACATCTCCCATTCAGCGGTCTCCATTCAAGGCTCTAGCCCTCTCTCAACAGAGATCGGAGGTCGACGTGGCAAAAGAGTTCTGTGCCAACTTATCTGGTCAACTCGCAGATCCCAACATCTCCACGATCTCACGTGGTGGCACGACATCACACGATCACCACAAGGACCAAGTTTTTTCTATTCATGAGCTTAAAGCAGCACTGGCTTTGTGTAGACGGACATCAGCACCCGGGCCTGATGGAATATCATACAGAGCACTGTGTCACCTTGGTGAGTGTGCGAGGAGTGCCCTCCTCGAGATATACAACGACTCGTGGCGAGAGGGCACCCTCCCAGTTAACTGGAAGACCAGCCGTTTGGTTCCATTACTGAAGCCTGGCAAGTCACCATTGGTGCTCACATCATACCGCCCGATTGCACTGGCTAGTTGCTTGGGCAAAATGATGGAGAGGATGGTACTTGGACGGCTAGAATGGTTCCTGGAGCATCATAACATCTACCCGGACGCTATGACGGGATTTCGCCGTGGCCGGTCATCAATTGATAGCGTCATAGACCTGGTCAGCTACGTGCAACACGGAAAAGGCCGTAAGCGTCTCTGCGCTTCTTTATTTCTTGATGTTAAAGGGGCGTACGATAATGTCACACATGAAGCTGTCCTCACCGCTCTCAAGGAGGTAGGAGTGGGTGGTAGGATGTTTCAGTGGCTACGCAGCTATCTCTCTGAGCGATCCTTTTTCGTGAGAACCGAGGATGGTGACACTTCGCTACTTTACAGCCACCGTGGTGTTGCCCAGGGTGGCATACTTAGCCCTGTACTATTCAACCTGACGCTAATAGCTCTCAATGAGCATCTGCCAAGTACTGTCAGATTGTCAATGTACGCGGACGACATCTGCGTTTGGACGTCTGCAGTAACACGTCTACAGCTGCGAGCGCGAATTCAGAGAGCTGCCACTCAAGTTGATATTTACCTCCGTCAACGAGGTCTGGAAATTTCCTCTGAGAAATGTGCACTAGTGGCATTTACGCGCAAACCAATGCATAACTACAGAGTTCTGATAAACAGCGAAAGAATACGTCACCTCCGATCATACAAGTTCCTAGGTGTTATAATTGACAGAGACCTCTCATGGAGCTCACATGTATCATACATGAAAAGGCGATTTGACAGGCATCTGTCATTTGTTCAAGTTCTTCGCTGGAAAGAACTGGGGAATGTCCACAACTGCTATGTTGCGACTATACAGGTTTCTTTTCCTTGGATTCCTTCGGTACAGCCTACCTGTGTTAACCAACGCAAGTAAAACAAGCATACGAATGCTTCAAAGTGTCCAGGCTCAAGCACTCCGGATATGTTTAGGCTTGCCTCAAAGTGCATCAACAGCGGCGACTATTGCCATCACAAGGGACAACCTCATCAAGACCCACATTAATGTGGAAGTGCTGAGGACACATATACGACACCTTGCTCGAACCCCTCGACATCACCTAGCCTCTCTACCAGTGGTCCGACCATGCACATCTTACTGCAAAACAGTGACCGCACATGGTGAGTCGATCCCAACTTCGTTCTCTCCTGCCGCTAAACCTGTGTCTCCGCCATGGTGCCTCGCTCAACCAATAATTAATATTAACATACCTGGCGTCGAGAAAAAGGCTAATTTGTCGTCACCGGCTCTTAAACAGCTCACACTACTTCTCTTGTATGAGAAATATCAAGACTCCACACATATCTACACTGACGGATCGGTTCAGCCGGACAGCTCTACAGGAGCAGTAGTGATACCAAGGTTGGCCACGACAATTAAATTCAAGACATCTTACGCAACAACATCAACGGCAGCAGAATTGGCAGCACTTCGTGCCGCGTTGCAATTTGTAGTTGATCAACCTACACACAAGTGGACTATTTTCTGCGACTCGAAGGCGGCACTGCAGTCTCTACTATCAGCCTTACACCGTGGACCACACGAGCAGCTGGTACTAGAGATAGCAAAGGTTATACACCACCTGACTGAGAAAGGGCACCAAATTACATTTTAGTGGTTGCCCAGTCACTGCGGAATCATCGGCAATGAACGGGCCGATCAAGCTGCCCGCTCAGCCCACACAGAGGATCATAAACTGCGACTGCCACTTTCTAGGACAGATGCTGCACGAGAGCTTCGCAGACTTGCTCGCCGGCAAACCACATCGCAATGGAATCAGCCGCACTTCAAGCATGCTCGACTGTACTCGCTTGACCCTACGCTAAGTCTTCAATTCCCGTCGAGGCTTCGCCGAGCAGACCAGACCCTGTTATGTAGGCTGTGGTTGGGTGTTGCGTTTACCAACGCCTACGCTTTCCGCATTGGGATGGCCGACACCGCAGCCTGTGGCCACTGTGGCAAGGAGGAAACCATTCAACATGTTCTTTGTGAGTGCCTAGCGTATAGTAGGTGGCGACTATGCCTTCGCAGGGAACTCAACAAATTAGATGATCAGCCTCTGTCGGAGCAGGAAATTCTGCAGTATCGTCAGGATGCAACTTCACAGAAGAGGGCCCTGAAAGCGCTGCTGCACTTTTTGCGATTGACCGGCCTTGCTGAACGGTTGTAGCTGGGACGCCCTTCCTGTGTGTGTTTTCGTTTTTTTATGAGTGCGCGTGCGTTTTTCCCCCCTCTATCTAACCCCTCTTTCTTGTCCCTACTTCCCCACCCCCAGCGCTGGGTAGCAAACCAGATGCCAATTTCTGGTTAACCTCCCGGCCTTTCCTTTCTCACTCACTCTCTCTCTGGAAATACGAGAGAGATGACTGGTCTACGAAAGCAGAGCTAATGCTAGATGTTTAAGTAGGTGTGCCCTTTTGCCAACCACGACAACTACTGATTCATTCGCTGAAGACGGTAATGCCCAACATTATTTCACAAAGAGACATTGCCTCTTAGTGTCAGAATTTTTCGATATACTTCTCGGTTTCCTCTAAACTTTTCCTGCTAAAGCACATCCTTTGGTATTTGGTTCTTAAACTTTCGTAGCGGAATCCTTGAAATTTTCGTCTTAGTATTTAGGTTTGGTTACGGCTTCCCCAACCTCATCAAGGGGGACTTAAAGGTGGCCCTCCCTGCTCGGCTGTCCGGACCTGGAAGCCCAAAAATACCCTGTTTCAACGAATGCGTGTGGTATTTCTTGCCCAATAGAGCCCCGGAATGGGGCGTACAAATATATTATTGGGAGGGGAAGAATTCAATAAGACCCAACCCAAACACCTTTTTGTAACCATTTAATCTTTATTTAATGTTCGATCACACACACACATGGCTCCGTGCATGAAGGCTTGCGTGCATTCCAATACTGTCCAGATATAAACACCAGTAGTTCTTCTCCAGGACGATTAGTATCGGAAATGTAACAGGAAGCAGCTGCTTTGTTTATTCTTGTGTTTACTGTTAAAAAGTATATACTGTAATAATGAATTGAAACGCGAAAACATCGGTCTGTTTATTGCCACAATTTCGGCTCCAGCATCTACAGTATATGTCACATTAGTGTATCTTTGATTCAAACGTTTGTCACTGCCATTATTATCTTTAGCAGATAAATCTAGAGCGAGCCAACGCTGTTGCCCCACATTCCTTCCTAGCTGTCAATATATAGAAAAAATAATGATGCCTTTCAGTATCCTAGTAGTGTACGCAGGTATAATCAGCGTTTTACGTTAGAAGGCTGATTTGCTTAAAGGTGCCATGACACTCAATTTCCCGTCGAAATATGTGATATGCGAGTAATATATTGTGCATTCACAAAAAGGCTGGTGGAACTTCAGCGCACTTGCTTCAGAACTTCATCCTTACTTGACTATTTATGCCAGCACGCGAACGTCCTTAGAGTTGGGCAACAGTGACCCATTCATGAGCTTTAACGAAACAAGCAGCTGGCCGTGCAAGCGTCTGCTTTCCGGCGAACAGTTATGACCGGCGCTCAGCGGCGTGTGAAATCGACATACGTAAACCTTCTTCAGCATGGCGCTGAAATTGAACGATTTGCACCCGCTGAAACTGTGACAGGTGAAGACGGCTCCACTCCTCGCCACACGTGACGTCACAGGCACTATCGCAATATGACGGTCGTCGAAAGTGGGCGGAACCTATAGATGTCAAATTCCAACGCTTGTTTGACACTGAAATATTCTTTTGCAGTTAACTATTCATACCTGTATAATAGAAATTGTACTTCTAGTTTTCACTAAAAACCGCAAGTTCTTGAGTGACCATGTCAAGGCCTCTTCAATGAGGCTGGCTGATGATAACAAAACCCTCGAAAAGCGTCCATAACATCGTATCGCCCACAACAAGGTGCAATTTTTTGTCCAAGTCGGGCTGTTTTTTTTTCTCTTATCAGCTGAACAACGCACGCGACCTCAATTCACCAACAGGCTGGGGCACATCGAGGCTATGCGCTGTGCGGTACGAAGGGGCGACGTGACATGCGTGCTGGAAAACGTGAACCTAGCAAGCTGCGGACACTGCTCGCCATCTAGTTTCTAATTCAGATGCGCCGGCTATGTTTTCGTGGGAAATTGACAAAAAAACGTATTTTCGTGACAAAATAAATTTTCTCTGTTAATTTTAGCCAATTTTTGCTACTTGAAGCTCGAACGGTGTTATATAAGACCTACTAATAAAATTCTCTCTGCGGCAAGGTGCCCTAACGATTAATGTTTGTACTGTCATCTTAGCTAAACTGGGAAGCTACTCTGTATTTGGCAATAAGTATGCCTGACGCACTCAGTTCATTATAATATATAGTTCTTTTTAAACTTTCTCTCGATGCCCACACAAAAGAAAAAAAAGTGTGCTCTGCTCAGCACCCTTTAATCAAATTCGTATTTTTATTCTGTAATATAAACAGCAGTAATAGTGCCATTATTTCTTAATTTAGCAACACATTTAGCGTTAAAATAAATGATATGGCTACTTTGGCTATATTCATGTGAAGTTCTGGCTACTTTTCAAATCTACAAACCACATCCCTAGTTTGAACACCTATTCGACAAGATCCAGGCCATAACGACCAAGTTGATAGCTTCAATTCAGCCGCTGTATGGGCTACTAGAGTCGTCATGCGTTAATTCAAGAACTTGTTTACTCCGCAGATCACCATGTCAGGATCCAGGAACCTGGCACGACGCATATGACTACGTCGCCCCTTTTAACAAATGGGACTTTGACGAAAAAATGTGCTGCGTCTATATCGCACTTGAAGAAAAAGTACGGACCTGGTTCTACGATCAACAGCCCACGCTAACATAACGGGAAGTCTTCCGGAAGGATTCTTGAATACCTCAACGTACACACACCGAAAGAAAGGGCTGCAACTCTTTTCCAGACCCGCGTACAGCTTTTCACTGAGAACATAGGCATGCAAAACGAAGAAGTGGCTCGCCTGTTTCAAATTATTTCATATTTCATATTTTGCGCTTTCACTTTAAAAATGTTGAATACCAAATAGCCCGCTACCCCACCCGCTTATTTCACCAAGCTGACCCCGCCAAGTTCGAAGAAAGAAACGTTTGTTTACTGTTGCGGGCAAACAAGAACTTTTTCTCGCACTTGTGCGCAACCTACCAAATATGGTAATGGCATTCGCTTCAGTGGCCACAACTGTCGAGAAGGCATTGGCCACGCCAACAAACGGGGATGGTAAAGCGCTGGGAATGAATATTCTACGCGAGACGTTCAGTGCGCTTGCACGTGACGAGCTCCAGAAAATGCTTTCCAGGCCGTAATTGAGCTCAGCTCACGTGAGCTCGATAGCTGAGATCACCCGAGAAGAAACGTTGCAGTCGCTTGGTACCCGTGAAGCAGAAGAGCCTCAGTTGCAAGCAGTAATCTACAATGGTGCAGCTCGACGCTACGCTCCCCCTCCACGCCCATCTGAAGATGCCGTACCACCACATTTCCGCCGCCAGACAGCCCCGTCACAGCCATCAATGCCATACCACCCACCAGCCGACCAGCGCTACGACACCAAAAAAAAAAAAAACAGGCATCTGGCGCGTCCCTGACCACCACCTGCTCTGCTAATTGAAGACTACTAAAGTGAAAATTTTGGACACCTGTCATTTTCGTGAAGAATAAATCATCACACACGCCGTCGCATAAACCTAGCTGAAAATGAAGAAGAGGAAAAACATCTTTTGAAGAGCTTCAATGCATCACATGAATAATAAAACGTTGCCCAACATTCAAAAAGCATTCTGTTTGCCAGCATGAAGCACTGACCCTACAAGTGAAGGTAAACAATGACAACCATGAAAGAAACAAGGGTGCCGAAGAAAGCGTGAAGATGGTTTTGCTTTGTAACATTCCTTCCTTGCAATCACGTCTTTTTGCTAACTAATTTAAGCTCGAACGAAACGGGAAAACTGATACAGGGCAAATACGAGTTACTATTAGAGTCTACTATACAGATTTTCCGTAACATGGATTCAAAACATTTTGGTTCACGTGAGCACACTGGCTAAAATTGTTTCAGAAGACCCAACCGCATTGTCAGTAGAAAGAAACAAGGTTTTTCTCGGTTTCAGTGCACTTAAATTCGGCTCTTAGAGAAAAAAATACCACATTGTAAACAACTGCGTTATTAGTGAAGCGGTGCCTCATTTTTAGAGCACGCTAATGCTATGAATTTTTCCGACGACACTGAAGTTCCGAAGGCTTTCGCACAATATGCAAGCTGCTCTGGAGTCGAAGAGAGCCGACACCACCAAGCACGTGGAAACCTCGAGCAGGCTAGGGCATCCAAGAGTAATCAATGATGTGATTGATTGGTTCTGCACGCTAACTAATTTATTATACCACGTGCCCTTTATATCAGCATTCGTATGGAACGTGTTCAGTGAAATGTTTGCGACATTGCCGGTTGCGGTGGTCTCCTATATTTACTATGGTAGTAGAGGGGCTTTAGATTTGTTGGGAGTGTTCATATTTTTTTATTAGTTCATACATTATATGTACAATGTGCTTCCGTTTGATCAATGTCAAGCTGCTCAGTCTGTCGAATTGACAGATAACGCTCTAGTTGATCCTTTCTCGCAACCCGGTTGCAAACAACTGAATTGATTTGAACTCTCTCTAATATAGTTAATAATGTCGAGTAGCCCTGCAGTGCCAGCAAAAAGGCAGAAAAATGGCGGAATAGACGGTTTGAATAAAGCTTAAGAATGTTTCTGACCTGGTTTCTTCTCCGCTCTTGCGCTTTTCATGATACTTCTTCGTAGCGTATGTGTGAAGCAGTGCGCTAAACAAAAAAAGCGCCAAATATCCATCAAGCGAGTTTTTTTTTAATTTCTTGCTCTATGTCTGACTCATCATTGGTTCATCGTATCATGAAAACAAAAAAACCTTTGAAATAAGAAGGAAGACGCCGTTTGTCCTCCGTATCTGGACATTCATTCTGCCACGCACGAACCTATGCTCGAAGAGATGCCTGTCAGCCGACGTGCAACGAACCTTTTCTGTCATGGAGATCCTGTTGCGGGCAGGCAAATCAATGCAAAATTCCACTCCCCGAGAGTCGATGGTTTCTTCGTTCTGGTAACTGTGGTGAGCCAAGAGTAAATCTGTATGAATAATTCAACAGGACACGTCTGGCAGTCAGTCTTTTCGCAAGCTTGGTTCTCGCTTGGCGATAAGGGCAGCGCAGGCATCACTACTCCTTTTATCTTTGGAACAAATTCGATCAGCGCGAACTTTTTCTACGAAGGTTTCGATCTTACGTACTAAGCTTTAATGTTTTCCTATATGTCCATTTTTGCTTTGAAACTCCAGATATAGCTCATCTTGCTCAGTGCTTGTACGAGTTGTACGAGTGCATGCGGCATTTGAGTACTAGCAATAATAAATCTAGAATTCAGTGTATAAAGATATTCAAAGACTCCTGCCCATTTCCATGTGTAAGAAGAAAATACTACATGGTAATAGTACAACTTCTTTCGTTGCTTTTCAACCAGTATTTGCATTTGTGGAATTGGATTCTCCTGTGCCGACACATTTTCAAAACAAACACTGACCAAACATTCACATTCAAAGCCTTTTTACCGTGCAAGAAAGCATTATTTCTTATGACGAGGTATCTATCTTACGGAGGCTTTATTCTAACAGGATTCAGGTTGATGAGGACAAATTGAAATACGAGGGCGAGTAAATACACGTGAAAATTAGGAATGCTCATAAGGCCTACAGAATGATTAAATAGGTTTTAATGTGTAAAACAATCGTATCCTTCAGTTTATTAGCGTTTCATCCTCTCGCAATGGCTCATAAACACACAGGGGTTATTCTCACCCTGAACAGTATGTTAATGGCAAGGGCATCGATTCGCACAAATTTTGGAATCAGTGGCATCTGCGTCGTTATTCGTAACCAAAACATCTGCGTGATCCGCAGGCCAAAGTTTGACGTAGACGCAAATCAAGTAAATAATAGAAATCTGCGGCCTATGCTTGAATATATTTACTTGATTTGCATACACGCATACACAAGGACACAGGCAAACGAGGGAGAAAGAGCATGCTGGCAACTGCTCTGTAGGAGGGGCACAAAGTCTGCTTAGTTTTTCGGCAAGAGGGAAGAGCTAAAGAAAAGAAAGATAGGAGGAGAGAAAAAGAAAACAAGAGAAGGAAGTAAACAAAAAAAGTCGGAAACTTGAATCTAGGATCCATTCCCGCTTGGACCAAAGGAGTTCTACCACGGAGCCACATGAGTGCTTGAAAACTGTTTCTAATAGAACAATTGAGCAATATCATGTACAGTCAGCAGTCTCTTTAATGATATCAATACTGCTTAGCGAATTTGTAAAAGCGTATGAGTTGTCGAAATTTGTGCGTTACGCAACGAGTGTGAAATTTAAAGTGGCCCATCACTATGCAAAGTGTGCATCTGTATAGGTGTGCATGGCACCTCAACGCTACGTAGTAGGCAGTTCGCCAATTTGGGAGGGGACGAAGTATGGCGTTGTGGGCACGTAGTGGCCACCGTGAGAGTTTGGCAGCTCTGCGCATATATGCATGCCTGTCCTCGGTGATAGCTGGACGGCACACACTATACCATCGCAAAGGCTTGCCGCCGTTCGGGTATCATTTGGCAATTTAGTGCGTATCCGGCATAATCTGAAAAGGAACATCTTTCTCACCTAAACATTTCTTTCTCTGTGGCACGGTTGAAGGCGATGCCCACGGGGCATGTTTACGCTATAATGTTCTGCTCTTGAATGTAAAACTCAAGCTTTCTTTATGTCTGTGATAATATAGGCTAAACTAAACGGCCCTTGTTTGCTCTCCAGACAGGTCGCAAGTCAAATATTAACGCTCTTTCCACCAACACTACATAATAAAGCCATAAAGTTCAAGTTATATCCCACTCGTCCTCTGGACGTAAACTTACCTTTACTTTTCTTATTATTCTGAACATGGCAAAGCATCCACTGTCAAATTACCGATTTTCCTAACTGCAAGAGCAGAGCTTACATGCATACCCTAATTACAAGGTAATTTTCTTTTCATTACATACTGAGTTTTTTTTTACTGAAAACTGATATTGTATATGTGAAAGACAACTAACGAACAGTTTATTATTGCTCCCAAGCAGAAATAGCTACAAATATTTGTTAGCAATCTACTTCAGTATATACAAAAAAGAAAATTGTTTAGTATTAGTCGCAGTTTTCTTTTCTCGTAAATATTAGCAGCACATCAGACTACTAGCAATCCTAAATATATGTCTTCTCCACCAAAGCTTTGTCATTACCACCAAAGCTACTACATGTGTAGTTATGCGTGTATGGTTGGATCTAGCCAAAGCACATCCCTTCGCCTTACCGTTATTAGTCTTCTGCGTATTAACAATAGTGTTGGATATCTTTCACAAACAAGAGGGGCATATCCAATGGTGTTGGATATCTTTCACAAACAAGAGGGGCATGGCAGCGGTCTTTCCGACCGCTGCCATGCCCCTCTTGTTTGTGAAAGCTAAGGTACATAATTAGCAGCGACAGTTGAGTACTAATTTACAAATGTCGCTTGATGAGTAAAAAATACATGGCGAATGCGTTAATTACTCTACGGTAATTATCTGATACGCTGGGGGTACAAAAAAGAATAGGGTATTATATATAGTAAATTCTAGGAGGTTTTGAATAGTGCCATTTGCTCTGTAAAAAAATGTTTTTTATGCATGGAAGCCAGATAAGTAAATCTTCATTAGGTATACTCTACCTATGTGCTTGCTTGCTTGGAGCAGCGATGTGAGCCATTTAGAGGTATTACGCAGCTATATTAACTAAATCACCATTACCAATATGTAATGGCACTGGTTTGAAGTGCAGCTCTATTTGCCTGGCTTAATTCATCATTGAAACCGGGGGTGATAAGAGGCTTGTACCCAGAATAGAGCGCGCAGAACCGGAAACAATGATGGAGGCGAGGAAGAAGGCGTTGTACGTGAAACAATATTATTTATTATTTATGATTTTATATTTCATGAGAGCCGATGATCATCAATATTATCATCATTAAAACCATCATCACTTGAACTGGTAAGCTTCAGAACGAAGACGCGCAAAAGATAAACGTATCCAACATGCTAGAGAGCAGTTCACATCGCCTGGGGGTCTGAAAGGGACTGAAGTAGTGCTAGCAGACCTGCCGAGACGAGCTTGGCACGTCCCGGAGACAAGCGAGTGTTCTGTACGGGCGTGTGCTATTCTGGTGGTGAACGAGCCTCCAGGCAGGCCAAAAAGCTGACCCTGTTCCAGTGGCTGATAGGATGACCTCGTTACCATGTCCTAGTGGGTCCGGCACGACGAGTGGATATATGGTTGTCATGTTGTGACGTCCGAGTGGTTCCCTTCCAAGGAGTGTCTCAAGGCGTGGGTTCCGTGCTATGTCGTCACTGATCGTCATAAATTTGTACATGGAAGAGTCTATGCTAGCTCATTTTGAGTGTTTTTACATTTCTTTCTGAACTTTTCATACCGCAATGGTACTCAATGCATTAAGAACACTACGATGTTCTGTACTGGTCAGGTCCGATGAGCCTGTTTGCGACTGCTGAACCCCTAAAGAAGATGAAAAAGCTGGAATCAACAGACACTGGCAACTTGCGGTTAAAAGTTCTTCAACAGTGTATGTGCCGCAGCCGATGTATAAACAAGCAGGTTGATCTTCTGCAAGTGTGCAGTGTAAGGTCCCTATGTATTTCTTTACAAAAACTGTGGTGGTATACAGCGAGGTCAAAGTTGATTGCATATGGCACTCTAAACTATCTACTTTTTTTCTGAACACAGAGCATGCTTTGTGAGGAAAATGAATATCTTTTATTGACAGTACTTCTATTGTCTTGGCTTGTTCATTCCTGCAGAAATATATTTATTTGTAAGAATATTTCTAAGAATATTTACGAAGTCAAAATAGTAATCATTGTTAAGGCAAGGTACTTTTGATGATATTAGTTTTTATTTATTTTTTGTTGCTTTCATTCTGTCAGCGTGCATGGCACGGTAACCCGACCTGCAGCGAGTATTTGTAAAAAGAAATCAAGAAATCCCCTGGTGTTTTTAAACATAAGCATATAGCCAGAGAAAAAAGCCTTGTGTTGCCAAAAACGGTGGTTGATCAAGCGTAAACACGTAGAAACTTAAACATTTTCGCATGTCAGTATTCTAGCACGTGAAGAACTTGGCAGATTCCACGTACAGTGGAAATCGGTGATATGTTAAGAACGAATGAGGAAGGTTGATATGAATTTTTAAAATCAGCACAAGGTTACGAGGCGAACGTGAGATATGCCGTACACAATTTTCATGTAATGATTTTAATGTTTGGACGTATCGTTTACCTTTGTAGTCTATTCATGTGACGTGACACCAAATATGGTATATGTGGAGCTAGCGAAATCCCCGCGAGCACGCTATGAGCGTAGCATAATTTCATTGTTTACATGACATGTGTGTCATGATTATCATGTTTGGACGTGTAATTTACTTGTGTCAATGATTCGTGTCACGTGATACTGAATTAGGTATTTGTTAAACTAGCGAAACGGCTGCGAGCGCGCTATGAGCGTAGCATGTAGCCATTATTTAGATGCTAAGCATGTCATGATTGTCATGTTAGGACGTGTCCACGTGCGCTCGTGCGTGCGTGTGTGTGTGTGTGTGTCCCTGTGCCATGTGCAAGTGTGTCCATGTGCAAGTGTGTTTGTGCGCGCATGCGTGCATTTGTGTGAGAGCGTGTGCATAGGTGGGTGTGCGCGCGTGCGTGCATTTGTGTGAGTTTGTGTACATAGGTGGGTGTGCGTGCGTGCGTTTGTGTTTGCCTGTGTGTGTGTGTTTGAATACCTCGTTGTGTGTTTGCTTAATTAGTACACGTGTATGAGTTATAGATAAATCTTCTGAAAAGACAGCATTACGGTTACCTTCTGTCTATGTAACGGGATATTTTTCCGGCCTGAATCAACACTCAAACCATGCGGAATGTAAGCCTGTAAAGCGTGCTTTGCCTGTGAAGTTAGTAAGATGTTGGGCAAAGAAATCTTTACAAAACCATTTCCCTTTTTTACAAACATCGTTCCGTTGGTAGTCTCGTTGGGTCACGTCTGTTAACAAACCATCGGAGCAACAAAGAGATAAAAAAGAAAGACAATAAAAGGAGGTTAACCATAAATGTCTTTCCTTTGCTACCCTGAAACTAGAAAAAAATGTGATGTAAATGAATGAAAAAAATGACAGATCCCACGTGCAGTAGAAATGACATGCGAAGCAAGAAATAGGAAGGTTCATATATCAAATTAAATCAGCATGACGTTACGAAGTGGATGTAAATTATGACACAAATGACTTTCATGTCATGAGTATCATGTTTGGACGTGTCATTCACCTTCGTGGTCTATTCAAGTCACGTGATACCAAGTTTATATATGTGGAGTTCGCGAAAGCTCCGCAAGGATGCTGAGAGAGTAGCAAGCTCTCATGTTTTACATGACACGCATATCATGATTATCACATTTGGACCTGTCATTTACATTTGTCGATAAATCACGTCACGTCATACCAAATTTGGTATATGTAGAGCTAGTGGAACGGCCGCGAGCATACTATGAGTGTAGCAAGTAGTCATGTCTTACATGACAAGAGTTTATGATTATCATATTGTGACGTGCCATTTACATTCATCGTGATTTCACGTCACGTGATACCGTGTTAGCTATATGTGCAGCAAGCGAAACGGCAGTGATCACGCAATGAGCGTAGCATGTAGCCATGGTTTACATGACACGCATGTCGTGATTATCATGTTTGGACGTTTGTGCGTGCGTGTGGGCATGTGTGTGTGCGTGCGTGAGTGCATGTGTGCATTTAAGTGAGTGTGTGTGAGTGCCTGCGTATGTGCGTGCGTGTGAGTGCGTGTGTGCGAGTGTGTTTTTGAATACCTGGTTTTGTGCTTGATTAATCAGTACAGGTGTATGAGTTAAAGTTATGACTTCTGAAAAGACAGCATTATTATTAACTTAGGTCTACGTAACGGGATATTTCTCCGTGCGTCAATAAACACTCGAACATTGGAGAGTGTATGCCTGTAAAGCGTGCTTTGTCTGTGAAGTGATCAAGCAGTGTGGCAAAACCGTTTTCTCTAACCTTTTGGGTTTTTTTGCAAGCGTCCTCCTGTGGTAAGCTTGGTTTGGTCGCGTCGGATAACGAGCCAGAGAAGAAAAAAAGGGATAGAGGCAAAGATAAAAAAGAAGGGAGGTTAACCACGAAGGTTTCCCGTTTGCTACCTTGCCACTGGGAAAGAAAAGATTGTGGTGTAAAGGAATGAAATAAAAAAATGGGCAGATACCAAGTGCAGTAAACATTGATAATATGCAAAACCGATAGAGGAAGGTTGATATATCAATTTACATCAGCACAACAGCACAAGGCAGACGTAAATTATGCCGTAGATTGGTTCCATGTCATGATTATTATGTTTGGACGTGTCATTGACCTTCGTCGTCTATTAAACGTCACGTGAAACCAAATTTGGTGTATGTGCAGCAAGCGGAAAGGCCGCGAGCGCACTGTGAGCGCAGCATGTATTCATGTTTTACATGACACATGTTTCATCATTATATGTATGACCATGTCATTTGCCTTCATCGTCCATTCATGTCACGTGATACCGAATGAGGTATACCTGGAGCTAGCGAAACGGCAGCGAGCATGCAAAGAGCGTAGCAGGCAGCCATGGTTTACGTAGCACGCATGTCATGATTGTCATGTTTGGACGTGTGTGCGTGAGTGTGGGCATGTGTGTTTTTGTATGCATGTGCGCATTTGCGCGCGCGTGCGTGCGTGAGTGCATGTGTGCATTTGTATGGGCCTGTGTTCATGGGTTAGTGTGAGTGCGTGCGTGTGGGTGCGTGTGTGTGTGTGTGTAAGCTTTTGGAGACCTGTTTGTGTGCTTGATTATGCAGGACAAGTGTATTAAGTTAAGGTAAGTCTTCTGAAAAAACAGAATTATGGTTACATCCTGCCTATGTAAAGGGATATTTCTCCTTGCGTCAATCAACACTCATACAATGGAGAGTGTATGCCTGTAAAGCATGCTTTGCCTGTGAAGTGAGTAAACTCTCGGGCAAAGAAATTTTACAAAACCTTTTGGCTTGTAAAGACTATAAGGTCTGGCGGTGCAGGCCATGGAAGCGAGTCTTGTCGGTCTCAAAAGGGCGCGTTTCCCAAAAAGTCGATTCTCGGAAAACGATAATCTCGGCGTAAGGGCGCCCCCTCTGGCAAGAATAACGCGGTCAGTCGTGGCTTCTAGAAACCCACTAAATGGTCCCCGGACTGCGGACTGCCGGCGGGTGACGACAGAACAGTGCATAGCCACCCATCCGTCAGGTTTAGAGTCCGCGGGACGGCTGTCGTGCTGAACAGCGTAGTCATCCCGCGGTAATGGAGGGGGCCCGCAGCCGAACGGCGCCACCATTGTGTGCGTTCGCACAGTTCGCGGAACGTGGTGTACAGGCCGGTCCGTTCGTCTCTCTCTTTCCGACCGAGCAGTCGAGTACGGGAAGAAGAGAGGGAGAGGGGGGACGGCAACAAGTGTGTTGTCTGTCCAATAAACAGACTAAATTGCTTTGGTTGGCCGGGAGGAGAATCGGAAGGGGCAACCGAGGTATTAAAACCTGGCTTCCGAGTCCTCGCGGCTGTTCTGGTCGCAGCAAGGAGTGCTCTGCACTATCGGCTCTGCCGAGGCAACATGCGACGGTTCCGACGGTCAAGTCTTGTAAATATGTACATAGGTTTGTGTATATAAAATCGAGTTGTTGTCACGTTTGAGATGTGCTGGCTTCCATCTCTGAACAAGCAGCAGCAGCCACGAGAACACACGACGGACACCGAGAAGCAACCAACCTTCCTCTCCCTTCTGTAGCAACAGCCGCTACGCGGCTGGGAGAGCTCTGCTCAAGGGAACAGAGGGAGTGGGTAGGAGGTTTAGTTTTACTAAGACGAAAGTCTTTCTTGCGAACCATCGACGCAAAACTTTTGGTCTGTCTGTCTGTGCATTTGTCTGTTTGTCTGCCTTTAACACTTTTCCAGGCCTAAACAGCACCAGATAATACTCCAGACCAACCCTATCCGGAGCACCCAACAACATTGCCCAAGGCTTAGCGTTCATACTTGTGCGATTGTCAATTAAAAACAATAAATGCGAATATCCGAAGCACCATTACGACACGTATTCTGCATGCGTGTGTTTTTACCACAAAAGGCATACATAGGTGATTCTAAAGAACGTAGTGCTTATCATGCTGCGCTGATGGTTCAACGCTTGCACAAAAAGGCAAGTGTTTCCAACGCTTTGCTAAAACCATAGAGTTTCTCAAAATTAACTAGAGGGCACTCTGGCGCTGCGATCGTTCAGCGACCATGGGAATGATGGGTAGTACACACATTTGCCTAGTCTTCGCACTTGCGGGCGGCGAATCATACTTGCGGCTTCGTTTAATGCTGTGTTTCGGCTTTGTTTTGAAAGAAAGATTGAACCCTTTTGAACTTCTGGAGCCAATTTGGAAAGTAAGTCTAAAAAATAAAATGGTGAAGCGCAACCGTTGAACATTTGCTAATACTTGTTTCGTAAGAAAACAGCTTCAAGCCACACAAACACACACGGAGTTAAAAGCAGGCCAGAAGTACTAATATTAGACAAATGTGTGTACTACCCATCATTCCCATGCTTGCTGAAGCGCCGTGCATTGCAGTTCTCATAGACACTAGCGCCAGAGTTCCCTCTAGTAAGTATTGTGGGAAACTCTATGGCTAAAACGACACGGTGGTGGCACCTGCCCGTCGCTTCGCGTTCTACACCTTATCCTATTCGAGACGGGCGCACACGCCGCGCGCTTTGTTTTTCGAGATAACTGCCAGATGGCACTCATGTCACGTGGGACGACTTCGTGCATTCAATCGGCTCCGCTGCACGCTTGAGGCACTCCGACGCGGCGCCTCCTGAATACCGTTCACCAATTTTCTTGCGCAGAACATCACATATTTTGTTACTGTCTACAGACGCAAGACCATCATCTTTTGATGACATTTGCAGTTTAACATGCAGATATGGGGCCAATTTTTTTTAAAGACGACAATCTTTCTTGGGAACCTTAAAAGGAATTTTTTTGTCTGTTCCTTTGTCTATTTGTTGACCGTTAGCGATACCGCGTATTCTAAACGGCACCAGCCGATACCTCAAACAGCCAACCCTAACTGCAGCGCCCACCAATGTTGCTGAAGGGTCAGCGTTCATTGTTGTGCGATTGTCAATTAAAAGGCAATTATTTCGCATATCTGAGGCACCATAACAAAACGTCAATATATTGTATGTTCGTATTTTACTGGAAATGGCATACATAAGTCTTTCTAAGGATCGTAGCGTTTATCACGCTGCGCTGACCATGCAACGCTTGCACGAAAAGTCAAGTGTTTCCAACGCTTTAGTAACACGACATGGTGGTGGCACCTTCCTGTCGACTTGCGTTCTACACCTTATCACCTCTGACACTATATCAACTCTGTCTTTAAAGATTAAAAGAAGTTAACTATGAAGGTATCTGGGTTGCTACACTGCAGCTCGGAAAGGAAAAAAATGTAATGTAAATCAATAAATGAAAAAAATCGCAGACCACACTTGCAGTAAGAGTCCTATATATGCGAAGCACAAATGAAGAAAGTTGATATAAATCTTTAAATCAGTACAACGTCACGAGGCGGAGGTAACTTAAGTCATACATAACTTCCATGTCGTGATTATCATGTTTCGACGTGTCATTCACCTTCGTCTTTTCACATCACATGATACCAAATTTTGTGTATATGGCGGTAGCGGAACGGCCGTGAGCGCGCTACGAGCGTAGCAAGCAGTCATGTTTTACATGACACATGTTTCATGATTATCATGTGACGTGTCATTTACCTTCATCGTCCATTCACGTCGCGTGATCCGACTTAGATATATGTGGAGTTAGCGAAACGGTGGCAAACACACTAAGAACGTAGCATGTATCATGGTTTACATGGCCCTCATGTCATTATTGTCGTGTTTAGACGTGTGTGTGCATGCGTGCGTGCATTCATGTTTGTGTGGGCGTATGAACTTGAGTGTGTGTGCATTTGTGTGTGTGTGTGCGTGTGTGTGTGTGTGTGTGTGTGCATGGGTGGGCATTTGTGGCAATGTGATTGCTTGGGTGGGTGTGCGTGCGTGATTGCTTGGGAGTGGGCACGCATGTGGGTGGGTGTGTTTCTCTATATGTTTGCACACCTCATTTTGTGCTTAATTATTCAGTTCATGTGTATCAGTTAAAGATAGGCCTTCTGAGAAGACAGCATTACGGTTACCTGCTGTGTATGTAACGGATATTTTTCCATGTGTCAATCAACACTCAAACATGGCGTAGGTAATGCCTTTAAAGCATGCTTTTCCTGTGACGTAAACAAGCTGTTGTGCAAAAAAAAAGCTTTTCAAAACGTTTTGGCTTTTTTTTTCGCAAGCGTGCTTCTATTTGTAGCTAGGCTTGGACGCGTCAGTTAATCAGCCAATAGAGGCATAAAGAGATTGAGATAAAGATAAAGATAGAGATAAAGATAAAGAAAAGGAGGTTAACTACGAAGGTTTGCGGTCTTCTACCTTGCAACTGCGAAAGAAAAAAATGTTATGTATATAAATGAAAGAAAAAAATTGGCAGATCCCACGTGCAGTAGGAATCGCTGTTATGCAAATAACGAATGAAGAAGGTTGATATGTATCTTCAAACCCGCAAAACTTTACGAGGCGGACGTAACTTATGCCTTACTTGACTTCCATGTCGTGAATGTCAAGTTTTGACGTGTCATTCACTTCGTCGTCTATTCACGTCAAGTGATACCAAATTTGGTGTATGTTGAGCTAGCGCAACCGCTGCGTGCACGCTATCAGCGTAGCTTATAGTCACGTTTTACATGACACATGCTTCATGATTATCATGTTTGGATGTGTAAATTACCTTCATCGTTAATTCATGTCACGTGATACCAAACGAGGTATATGTGGAGTTAGCGAAATGGTGGCGAGCACGCTATGACCGTAGCATGTAGCCATGGTTTACATGACAAACATGTCATGATTGTCATGTTTGGATGGGTGTACATTCGAGCGTATGTGCATGCGTGTGCTTGGGTGTGCATTTGTGTGAGTGTGTGTGCATGGGTGGGTGGCGTGCGTGCATGTGGGTGTGTGTGTGTGTTTGTGTTTCTCTGTGTAATTGAGCACCTGGTTATGTGCTTGATTAATCAGTACACGTGTATAAGTTAAAGATAAGTCTTCTAAAAAGACTGCATTATGGTTACGTACTGTGTATGTAACGGGATATTTCTCCGTGTGTCAATAAACACCAAAACATCGCGAAGGGTGTGCTTGTAAAGCACTTTTTGCCTGTGCAGTAAATGAGCAAAGAAAACTTTACAAAACCTTTTGGCTTTTTTGCAAGCATCCTCCCGTTGATAGCTTCGTTGGGTCGTGTCGGTTAACAAGTGAACGGAGTAACAAAGAGATAGGGAGAAAGACAAAGGAAAAGAGAGGTTAACCACGAAGAGCTCTAATTCGTTCCCTACAACTGGGAAAGGAAACTTGTGATGTTAATGAATGAAAGAAAAAAAATCACCGTATCCTGCGTGCAGTAGGAATCGAATATATGTGAAGCACAAATGAGGAAGGTTGATATATCACTTTAAATCAGCGCAACGTTACGAGGTTGACGTAAGTTATGCCGTATATAACTTCTATGTCATGATTATTATGTTTTGACGTGTCATTCACCTTCGTCGTCTATTCACATCACGTTATACCAAATTTAGTATGTGTGAAGCTCGCGGAACTGCCGCGGGCGCACTATGACCGTAGCATGTATGTTTACTTGACACACCTTTGATTATTACCATGTTTGGACGTATCATTTACCTTCATCAGGGGGGCCGACGACGAAGTGTATTTCTACCGAACGCTGCCTATTTCGTTTGGTGTTTTTTGTGTGAATTTACGTTTTATCCGAGGATCATCGCTCTCCTGCGGGCAGCGATGGATCCAGGCCCCACCGTACGCAATCCGGACTTGGCGTCACCTTCGACGTCAACCTCAAGGAAGCGCAACAGCCGGGAGGACGACAGCACCAGTGAC
This sequence comes from Rhipicephalus microplus, assembly GCF_043290135.1. Classification (NCBI taxonomy): domain Eukaryota; kingdom Metazoa; phylum Arthropoda; class Arachnida; order Ixodida; family Ixodidae; genus Rhipicephalus; species Rhipicephalus microplus. Next base: position 92,288,841 of record NC_134703.1, on the reverse strand, counting down.
AGCACTGAACTGTACACGGCGAGTAGGGAAAACAGCGACGAAGATTTCATCCCTGCAGTGAAGCGTAAAGCTAAAAGAAGAATGGTCGGCGCGTCTTCGCCAGCTAGCGTCTCTACCGTGAAGGCGGCGTGCAGTTCTGAACGCTATACCATACTTTTTGTTCCTGTCGACTCTTCGATCAACCTGAAGAACATGAACAGGCAAGTGATATCAGCGCGTCTCGAAGCTATCGTGCCTAAGGAGATAAAGGATATTAGACTCAACCCACGGAAGAATATCCTGGCCATAGACGTTGAGCACCCGGCTGCGCTACATACCCTGCGAACTGTCACTGAGCTTGGAGGCATCTATCTCAGAACTTACATTCCGCAGGATAGTGACACGACGACAGGCGTCATTTATGACGTCGATGTTTCCATACCGAACGCAGACCTTCCTGTTCTGATAAAGCCAGCTACTGGGGCAACGGACATATTGCAAGTATGCCGGCTTGGCAAATCCCGTTGCATCAAGGTGACCTTCAAAGGTGATTGCATCCCATCACATGTAAAGGTTGGTCATTTTCGTCACGTTGTTCGACCATACATCCAAAGACCACTACAGTGCCACAACTGTCTAAAACTGGGTCATGTTAGTGCTGTGTGCAACAACAAGCAAGCATGCCCACGTTGTGCCGGACCCCACAAAGCAGAGGCTTGCCAAGCAACTCTCCTAAAATGCAGCAACTGCAACGGCAACCATGAGACCTCGTCCAAAGACTGCCCAGTACTGAAGAAAGAGAGGAGCATTCTGAGACAAATGGTTAAAGACGGATCCTCACGAAAGGAAGCGGTAACGGTTGTTCAACGACGGCGTTCTCGTCGACGGCGGTGCTCGAAGAAAAGAAAAAGCAGTCCTGTGCCGAAGGTGCCTTCACTAACGCCACCACCGCCACCACCACCACCGCCACGACCACAGAGACCTCCCCCGCCCCCGCCACCAGGTGGGGTACGTCCAGAAGTACCGGAAGACACTGTGGCGCTACAGAGAACATCCGGCTCTGACTGGCCCACTTTACCGCGGGTACACGTGTCTACGGAACCGCAATATCGACAGTCAACAACGAATATGCCCCCAGCAGGCAGTCTGTCCGCTCAAGAGGTACAAGTCTTTTCTGTACTGAGGTCGTTCATGAGTGTTATTCGCACTCTATTGGATAGTCTACAGATCCCTGCCGCTAAATGCGCGCTGCAAATCTTGGACACACTAGAACCAGTTCTTGCCGGACTTCAGTAACAAGATGGCGCACCATAGACCGCATCAGCCTTTCCGAGAAAAAGTCAAGCGTGCTTCCATAATTCAGTGGAACGCAAGAGGTCTACAGTCAAGAATGCCTGAGTTCCGACAATTCATATTCAAAAATAAGTTTCCCATCATCATCATTTGTGAACCGCATTTTTCAAAAATACCTCGTCTGTCGGGCTATGAATCGTTCGTTTCTTCAACGTGCATAGAGCGAAGTCAAGTTGCTGTGTACATCCGTAAAGAACTCACTTACGTTCTCCAAAGAGTAGATTCTCACAATGGAAATCACTACGTGTGTCTATATGTTAAAAAGAAGAAGTTGTCGTTTACGCTGATAGGCGTGTATATAGCGCCGTCAGGTCGACTAGATCAACAAATCTTGAATGGTATATTTGCAACGACTCCAGCGCCTTGGATATTGATGGGTGACTTCAACGCCCATCATCCATTGTGGGGAAGCATCAGGACAAATCGAAAAGGCACGGACCTAGTTGATCTCGCATCAGAGCACGGGCTTCAGGTGCTGAACGACGGCAGCCCTACTTATCTCCGAGGAGTAACTTACAGCAGTTGCCTGGACTTGACATTAGTGTCGCATAGCATTGTCACTAAAGTCCAATGGTTCACAGATATTGAAACACGTGGCAGCGACCATATCCCCACGTACGTGACAGTCAGAGGTTTGGACGATTCTCCTTCCCCTGGACATTCAAGACTTATTGACTGGGAAGAGTTTCAGATATCAGTGGAGAGCAAGTGCATGCACGGACCACCGGAATCCATTGAAGAAGTGATTAGTTGTGCAATGGAGACTTCCACGAAGATATGTTCGAAAGAATTGAGACGCACGGCACTCGACCAAGAGTTGGAACAACTTAGAGCGGTCCGCCGACGTGCCGAAAGACGATACAGACGCACGAAATCTATTTCTGACCTCAGAGAATCCAGACGCATTCAGAAAAAATCCAGCGTCGAATGCACAAACTTCATGAACAACGGTGGAAGAACTTTTGTGACTCGCTAGACCCTCGAAAGCCCTTGTCTCCCGTATGGAGGACTCTTCGAGGTATTTACTCGCATCCGCAACAACGTCACCCCTTCGCCGCTCTGGCGCTACATCAACGTCGCTCACAGCTTGATGTTTCTGGGGAATTTTGTGCAAAGATCGCCGGCGACATCTCTATACCGATCGATCCAATGCCACAGGATGTTCCAGTCGCACGAGATCAGCAAATGGAGGTTGCGTTCGCCATGGAAGAACTTCATGCGGCATTGAACACATGCAGACGCTCATCGTCCCCAGGTCCGGATGGAGTGACCTATATTGCCCTACGTCACCTAGGCCCGAAGGCACAGCGCTGTCTCCTGGACATTTTCAATAAGTCTTGGCATGATGGAATGGTGCCTGATGAGTGGAAGTGTAGTCGCCTGGTGCCTTTGCTGAAGCCCGGAAAGTCTCCATTCGATTTGGCATCATACCGGCCTATAGCGCTAGCAAGCTGCGTTGGCAAGGTCATGGAGAGGATGCTGCTTACACGCATGGAATGGTACCTGGAACATTATAGCATCTATCCTGATGCTATGGCTGGTTTTCGACGAGGTCGGTCCTCAGTTGATAGCGTTATTGACTTAGTGACCTCTGTTCAGCATCAGAAAGCTCAGAAGCGGCTGTCGGTAGCTCTGTTCTTAGACGTGAAGGGTGCCTATGACAACGTGACCCACGAGGCTGTTCTCAATGCTCTTGAAGCAGCTGAACTTGGAGGTCGTGTCTTTCGATGGGTAAGAAGCTACCTCACAAAGAGATCTATGTTCGTTTTAACTGAAGATGGGTCTACGAATAAGTACTTCACAAGTCGTGGGGTGCCACAAGGCGGTGTTTTGAGTCCTACACTTTTCAACCTGGTTCTCGTGGGGCTCACTGAAATGCTGCCACAGACGGCTTATGTATCTCTCTACGCTGACGATATCTGCATTTGGGCGTCCGGCGTGACACGACCTCAAGTGCGCGCAAGAATACAGAAAGCGGCAACAATGACATCGACATACCTTCGCCAGCAAGGTTTGACTATCGCCACAGAAAAATGCGCAGCGGTGGCGTTTACACGCAAACCGATGTCTTTCTACTCATTGTGCATCGATGGCAGATCAATCCCATATAAGAGCACTCACAGATTCTTAGGCATCATCGTAGATCGTGACCTAACCTGGAGCCCGCATGTCACATACCTGAAGAAGAAGCTCATTGGCATTGAGAATGTATTCAAGTTCGTCGCCGGAAAATCATGGGGCCCATCCGTGCACTCCATGTTGCAGCTTTATACAGCCCTCTTTCTCGGAACTCTCCGGTACAGCCTTCCGGTCCTGTCCAACACGTGCAAGACTAACATCCGTGCACTGCAAAGCGTACAAGCCCAAGCACTTCGGACATGCCTTGGCCTTCCAAGATGCTCATCGACAGTGTCAACTATTGTTATTGCACAAGAACAACCGGTCACAACGCACATCATTGTCGAGACGCTGAGAGCGCACATTCGGCATTTATCATGGCTACCGTCACATCATTTAACGTGTTTGACAGCTCGGAGGCCCCATTCTTCGTACTGCGGTATCGTGACAAAACATCAGGACATACTACCGCCTGACTTCAAACTTGCCATGCATCCAGCAACTGCGCCATGGAGTCTTCGTCAACCTGACGCGCGCTTATCAGTTCCTGGAATAATCTTTAGGAAGGCACGCATGTCAACGCTAGCCCTGAAGCAACTGACTTTGCGTCTGTTGGACGAAAGGTACTTCGACCGCATGCATGTTTACACCGATGGCTCCACTAATTCCAACATCTCCACAGGAGCAGTGGTTGTTCCATCTGAAAATGTGTTGCTTCAGTACAAGTTTTCTCACACCACGACGTCGACAGCAGCAGAGCTCGCAGCACTTCAAGGTGCAGTAAAGTACATTCTTCACCAGGAACCTAACCAATGGGCCATCTTTTGCGACTCCAGGTCAGCCTTACAGTCACTACGGTTTGTTCTGCAGCACGGGCTACATGAACAATCAATATATCAGATAAGGCACGACTACCACAAAGCGCTCGCGGAAGGTCACGATATTGTATTTCAGTGGTTGCCGAGTCATTGCGGAATCGTTGGCAATGACCGCGCAGATGAAGCTGCTCGATCGGCTCATGACCAAGACCAGCGCACGCCCATACCACTCTTGAGAACGGACGCTGCAAGGCTACTACAATCACTTGCTCGCCGTATATCTATCCTACAATGGAATACACAGGGTTTCTCCAACACGCACCTGTATTCGATCGACCCAAACTTGCAACTTCGTTTGCCATCCGGGTTCCGACGATGCGCTGAAACTTTACTGTGTCGCATGAGGTTGGGCGTGGCATTTACGAATTCGTACTCTCGTCTCCTTGGAATGGCGAGCACTTCGGCATGCAACATCTGCGCCTGCGAGGAAACGCTTGAGCACATTCTATGCCATTGCCCAGCATACCAGACCGAACGACGTATTATGGAAGCCAAGCTCTGTCAGCTGGATTCACGACCGCTTACAGAAGAGAAGATCCTGGGACCTTGGCCGACGGCTTCCCATACGCGCAAAGGCACGAAAGCCCTCTTGTACTTTTTAAGGAACACCAAACTTCACGACCGCTTGTGAAAGAACTGTGCGAGGCCGTGCTGTGTAGTTTCGAGCTGACTATTTATGCTTCTCTTTCTTACTCCTCTTCTTTTCTGTCTCTTTTCGTTCTATTATTTCCCTTTTCCCCCACCCCAAGTGTAGGGTAGCCAACCGAGCCAAGCTTGGTTAACCTCCCTGCCTTTCCTATCTATTTATCTCTCTCTCTCTCTCTCTCTCTTACCTTCATCATACATTCACATCACGTGATACCTAACGATAGTGTATGCCTGTAAAACGTGCTTTACCTGTTTGTAGAGTAAGCAATTGGGCAAAGAAAACTTTACCACCCCCTTTGACTTTTCTTGCAAGCGTCCTCCTGTGGGTATCTTGGTTGTATCGTTTCGCTTAACCAGCCAAGGGAGGAACAAATAGATATAGAGAAAGATAAAAGAGAGACAGAGGTTAACCACGAAGGTCTGTGGTTTGCTACCCTGCAACTGGAAAAGGAAACTGTGATGTAAAAAAATGAAAAGAAAATTTTCAAATCCCTTAAGCAGATACCACGTCCAACCTATCGAAACAACAGAGAGTGCACCATGAGCATGGCGTGTAGTCATCCCTATGCATAACTTGAAAACGATGACACGCATGTATTGATTTCCGCGTTAGGGTTGTCACTTATGTTGGCTTTGCAGTCATGTGTGTGTGTTTACCAGTTTCGAAAAGTCTTGTGAACGAAACCACCGCAAGAGCAGAACAACCATATTTAGTACTTTGTGACGTTCGTGACATACATATCTTGATTTTCATGTTGGAACTAGTTAAGTATGCTCCTAATACAGTCATGTTATGTTATACCAAGTTTGGTATTGATACCATTATGAAAATGGGCAGGAGAGTTAAAAGTTGTTGGCAGCAAGATAGATAGATAGATATATAGATAAATATACAGACAGACAGACAGACAGAGAGACAGACAGACAGACAGATAGATAGATAGATAGATATGTAGCGGCGAGAGAAGAGAGACGTGAGATGACGCCGAAGGCGGCCGATGGGGCCGTGCCGATCTCGCCACTTTATTCCAGGCCTGAAGCGGAACCACGTCGGCTACCAGCGTCCGCCACGCCAGGCCTTTTAGCTCGTTCTCTTTCTCGCGCAGCTCGAGCTCGCGTCAGATGCGCGAGAGGCGCGGCACGGTGATCAAGAAATGATGATGGTGATTATGGTGCTACAGGGCTCCCCCCCTAGCGCTTTGCGCGATTTGAAGGCATGTGAAAAAGAAAGAGAGTGACAAATGCTATATACATGAACGGCAATCCATAAAGTGTTCATTTGGCAAGTCCAGGTTGTCAATGTTTATAGGCCATCGGTAAGCAGTGTGTCTCTGGTGGGCGACTCTGGGAGTTGCGCAGAGGACGCAGGAGGAAGTGCCGGGTCGCTGTGGTAGCCGACAAGCGGGTCTCACGGTGACCTGGTCGGACAGGCCGAGAGTGGACCGTGTGTCGCGAGGTCATGACAGGATGGTGGGTGACAATGTTGGCGCTGGGTGCAGAGGACACTATACTGCCGCCTGTTGAGATTAGAGGTCCCGACAGGGCCCCATGATGGTGGTGGTGGTGGTGGTGATGGTGGGCATGCGCCAGTATCTGCGGCTGGGTGAACGTCGGTATCTGCACCAGGGATTGATGCTGGTCTGTCTGGAACGCACCCAGTGTGGGCTGGGCCAGCATGGTCTGCGTGGGCAGCATGGCCTGCAGCTGTTGCAGCGTCAGTGGCTGTCCCGGGACTATGGCAAACGAGGGGGGCAACATCATGCGTGGCGGTGCCAGAAAGATGTTGGGCCTTGGCCCCAGGTTCTGTGGAATGACAAGCGTTGGGGTGCCAGGCGGTCCTGGATGTCCCCCATGGGTCCTGGGCCCCGTGTGAGGTCCCAGGATCAGGCCCGTGGCATGGAGTGGCCGCAGGGCCAGCTGGACCCCCTGTATCTGTCCCAGTGAGCTCTGGGTCTGCCCCAGTGCACCTTGTATCAGAATCGGGCTGTGGCCCAGGCCCGGAATGTACTGGTTCAGCAGGAAAGTGCCGTGCGCAGGTCCAGCCGGAAACATGCCTGGCTGTGCTGCCGCGGGGTTCCCGATGAGCAGCGGACTCCCCGTGTTGAGCCCCATTGCGGCTCCGCGCTGCACCGTGGTCGCAGGCTGCGGCGCCGGTACAGGCGCGGGCCGCGGTGTGGCCTTGTGCTGGGCCGCCCAGGGAGACTGGGACCGGGTGGTCGCCGCTGCCGAAGGCGTCGTCATGTGCGCGCTGCCGCTCGACAGCTTGGGCAGGATCTGTGGCTGTTTCGACTGGATGAGCCGGGGGGCACCAGAGGTGCGAAGACTGGTGCTGGCCGAAATCACCTGTGCGATGCCGGGTCTCGACGCAGGTGCCTGCTGCGGCGCCACGGGCAGAGGGGCGACGGTGGCAGTTGCTTTGGTGGTTGCCGGTGTCGACGCCGACGATGAGGGCAGGCTCTGGCTCCGTGAAGACACGGCGCTGGGGCCCGTCGTAGACCACGAAACAGAGACAGGGACAGGGGCGGGGAGCGGGGACGCCTAGGGTGGTCGGCTGCTGGCCGGGGAGGTGCGAGTGGAATGTGGCGAGGCACCCGGCAGGCCATTGCTGGCACCAGTGGCAGGTGGCGGAGCGGCAGGGGGCACCGTCGAGGAGCTGACCAGCAGCTGCGGCGAGGAGGAGGCCGAGATGTCTGAGCTGGTGGTCGCGGAAACGGCGAGGGCCACGGTGTCGCGTGCCATCGCTTTCGTGGAAAACGTGCAGGTGGCAGGTACGTGTGATGAAGCTCCGCACGGGGGCTCTGAGGGAATGTACCTCGCGGAGGGAAGGTCAGTCGCAGTGGGGGAGTCTTCTACCTCGCGGTCGTGATCAGGTGCAGGAGTGGATGTTTCTGCGACCGGATCAGGTGTAGAAGTAGTCGAAGCCGGGGTACCGAGGTAGCGGTCAATGGAGGGCTGCGGACCGGTTCGTACCTCGCTCTGCGACGCCGGGGAAACCTGCCTGGTGCGGGTAAACGGAAGCGGGCGGTATGTGTTGCCGCTGCGGGCGAGCACCGCAATGCAGAGGGCATCGTAAGGCTGCTGGCTGGAAGTTGAAGTGCCAGAGAGATGACGCAACTCTACCGGAAGGGCGTCTTGAAGAATGGCGTGCATCAGGGGCTGGTCCGTGACGCCATTCAACGTCAGAACGGCATCGAGCTGCATGAACCATACCTTGGGGTAGGTCGATCGGAACGGTGGCACTGGCGGGCAGAGTTGTGGGAACATGGCCGTGGGCCGCTCGGCGAAGGGCGTGTTCTCCGGGTCACCAATGTAGCGGCGAGAGAAGAGGAGACGTGAGATGACGTCGAAGGCGGCCGATGGGGCCGTGCCGATCTCGCCACTTTATTCCAGGCCTGAAGCGGAGCCACGTCGGCTACCAGCGTCCGCCACGCCAGGCCTTTCAGCTCGTTCTCTTCCTCGCGCAGCTCGAGCTCGCGTCAGCTGCGCGAGAGGCGCGGCACGGTGATCAAGAAATGATGATGGTGATTATGGTGCTACAGATAGATAGATAGATAGATAGATAGATAGATAGATAGATAGATAGATAGATAGAGAGATCTATAATCTGTCTATCATCTCTCTATCTATCTATTTATCTATCTATCTATCTATCTATCTATCTATCTTTCTATCTATCTATCTATCTATCTATCTATCTATCTATCTAGCCAGCTAGCCGCTCACGTCTGGGTGCCCTGATGACAACCACTTTTCCTTGGCATGACCAAAATTAGCATAAGAGGCTAAGAGGGTTAGACAAATATGACGTACCGGTCAAAAAATTAATAATGTAACAATCCCGTCGCGTACGTCGTCGAACAATTCGGCACGTACCCGCGGGCGGATATGTGCCACAAGTCATTGACGCTTATGGTGAAATCCATTGAGAGAACAGGAGTAGAGAGGCGGGGCAATGAGGTGTAGGGGGCTGAGCACTGAGAGCTGGGCCACTTAACCAGCCACTGTAATGCAGCACGCTCTCGGAGGGAAGGTGGAAGGAGTGATGAGTGGGGAGACCATGTGGTGCGAATATTCCTCTGTGGGGCAGCAGCAAAATACACGTGAAATTGGTCAGCCTCATGCTCTTCGTTATCCAAATACCTAGCAGGTTTGTTCAACGACGCATTCGGCAGACGTCCAGCTTCCATCGCATCTATCCTTTAAAACAGCAGTGTCACATTACGCATGTTTGCTACCATTGCCGCCGCACTCTCCGACTGAAGAAAAATTTGGACATTGTGACGTTCAAGGGCCACGTGGTTTGTCGTACTGCGCCTTTTCCTCTTTTCAGGCGAGAGCGCCACAAACTGCTCTTGGATGCTCTAAGCGCAATGAAAAACACTCTCGCTCTACCAATAGATGACAGTGCTCCTGTACCTGTTCGACCCCTGAAACACGCCGGCTGTGAACAGAACACTTTTTGTGTGTTTTCGAGTGCTCCTGCTCTCCCAATGCAATTCGTCACTAGTTATCTATTCAGGAACGGTGAGAACAAACTTAGGCAATTTCAACACGTGAGTGTTAAGAAAAAGCTTACATCGGCAGCGTTGACCCGATGAATACTAATAAAAAAATGTCAGAGTCCAAGCAGGATGCGAACCCCAGCATTCTGTGTGGCTATCAAGCATTCTATCACAGAGTCACGCCAGGTCTCTGAACTACCTTTCAAATAGATTACAATGTTTCAGAAGCGTCATTTGTGGTTGCAGTGCTGGCTCTCCAAATTTAAAAACAATATATATGTACTGCTATAATAAAACCATCACGTGGTGTTGTCAAATGTAGTTAGATGCCATCCACTAAAGTTTATATTTGTATCACTGTCAAGAGCAGCCATCCGCGTGAGCATCAGCACTATGTATTAGCTTATGGCTTCTGCTGTTGCTAATACTCACGTTCCTGTTGGCATCGTTGTGCGATTGCAAACAACTGATCGCATAAAGATATGAAACTGTTCAACTTGTATGTGCCTGTAATATTTATACATACATTTAGCATCATTTCATAGCTTGTTGCTCAATAAAAAATACAACTAGGTCAACTTTTCTCCGCACGTTTCGCATAACGTTGATTCTCCAGGTACGTGGAGTATGCTGAAAAGTTTTAAGCTAGTGTTGTTGACTACATTGTCGCTTATCGGGCGATTTTTGTGTCTTGCAGTGTTTAGAGGCAAAGTAAACAATACCTGAAGGTGATAAAGTCGTTAATAGAGTGTTTTGATAAGGGGCCCCAAAAGTTTGGGGCCCCGACAAAATAGCGTCAAGGGCGCAAAATCGCAACCGCGCAAAATCTAACCGCGTTTAGTTTTTTGGTCGGAGACGCTATTTCTTCAATTAACCAGAATTTTCAAAATTTGCCCCAAAAGGTTTGCGTCAGACAAACGTGATGGCACCCACAGAAGAGCCATGACCGAGAATTCGATGAGTGTGCAAAGCGCCGCATACTTATTCAAAAATTTTATGCTCCTGCTTAACACAAAGCGTGCATACGCAAAGCGCTTTGCGGCCCCAAACCTTTGGAGCCCCTATTTGAAAACTCCCTCATATCAATCTAGCCGAGTGCATTTCATGGAATCTGCGTGCTTTTCGGATTATGGCGTAGGTGCTTTGTAATTTATTATTCATTATTTATGACCATCAACGCATCTCAGATGCTTCGATGCTCGGCCGCTGACCAAAAAATGTGGTTTAGATTCCAGTCGCGGTGTTCACGTTTTGATGAAGGAGAAAGTCTTCAGGCACGTGAACTATATCACGTCACTGCTCGGTAATAAGACCGAGCTTGCGGTAATTACCAGGAGACCTTTGCTATGGACTTCCCCCAATCATGTTCTCCTAATAATCCTCAATCACACTGTTGTAGAGCCACAACAAAACGTACATCCACGCAAAAGTGCTTGCGAATTCACCGAAAGCAGACATATTGTAGTGAAAAGTAAAATACCTCTGGGGGAAGATCGACAACACATGCACTCAACATATTTTATTCAATAAATTGCCACAACTTGATGCTTTTGAATGACTGCTCATTTCATGTTTTCCACAATCCTAAGTCGCAACATCAACATTGTGGGGCCTAACATGTAAGTTGAGGACACTTTGTGAAACGTTACACATGGCTACTTTTTTCCCATTGCTTCTTTAAGCACGTAGATTAGTTTTGTAAAGACTAACCAATAAATGCACGTATTCTCGTGTACACACCAAACCCCGCTAACGTGACAGTGGTCTTTGTATTTTCGAAATGTAGCATCGTTTTGTTTAGAACATCCATATGATGTGAACACATGTTGAATACTGACGCGTGGTTAAAAAACATACTGACATAAATTTACTGTGTTATGTCAAGACATCTTCAGTAGCTGTGGCCTGTGTGAAAGACAAATTTTATTTCTTTTTCTGGACTATTAAAAAAACAAAGTCAAAATGAAGTCCTGTACACTTGGGGTTTAGTGAAAAGTAGTTATTTGTAGAAAAATTTCAGACACTTTTCTACAAGGTGTTGGAATTATAGCCCTATTACATTTACTTTTAAAGATTGTTACGACTACTTCAATACTAACAAGTATGCTCATAGGAGTGTTTCAATTGCAGCCACATAAATGGAATGGTAAATAACTTGCTGTATATATAAAGCGTGCCATTTCACTGATGTTCATAGTGTGTACGTACTGCTCTAGTAGTTAAGACAGTGTAAAAATGGCTTCACAAACAGATATTACATTTCGCAGTTGTCGCAAGACTACCGCTCATGGAACATTGAAGACTCTAAAGCTTTATGCTTCCTTTGAGCATTTTGTAGAAAATTTCTTGAAACCTCGTTTGTGATGTTTTGTCGATGCTAAGCATCACAAAAAAGCACAATATCAGGAGCATTTCTAAATCCTAGTTGTTTTGTGATTGTTTAAATGATGTCGCACGAACTAGGAAACAACGCGGCGCTCCCTAACACGCATTAAAATGCACCCACAAGCTGTTGCTCCGAATCCGGGAAACCGCCCTCGCATACCAGCACCAGGAACCTGAGACAGATGTTTCTCACTAAGCTTAGAAATGGCCCTTTTACAGCATTCGCCCAAAAGCTCAAGTACGAATGATGTTTTCTTCATTTTCTTAAAAACAAAGCCATACCTTCAGGTTTTCTTGAAAACAGTCATACAACTGTATTGTTCCACGACTACTTTGGGAAAAACTCACGAAAATTTGCCCTAAATATAAATAGGTCATTTATTAAACTGTTTTAAGAGAATGCTCACCTGCTTTTTGGACCAGCTGTATTTGCAAAAGAACAAAAAGGAGCCTAGACGTGCGTTTTCATGTTTACTCTGGGCCTTGATTGGTCAAAACAACAGCTGGCACGCCATCCAAAAGTTTCAACTAGAGTAAACAGCGTTGCAGTGATTGTGTGGCTTGCCAAAACCTACCTGCTGATATTTCAGCCTCCTGCATTTTGTAAGAATTTCAAGTATAATTGCAAGAACGTTCCTATTTCATAACGTTGCCCAAATGACACCTTGTGCATAAGGGCGCGCCAGTGTGCTGAGCTTAAATAGCCAGGCCCACGCTTTTATACTGTACAATATTGTGATCACTGCAGGCCTAATCAAGTTAATGGCCTAAGGTCACTTTAAAATCAAGAGCATTCCATTTGTCCGACACACACACACACACACACACACACACGCACGCACGCACGCACACACACACACACACGCACGCACTTCCACACACACACGCACGCACGCGCACACACGCACACACACGCGCGCACACACACACACACGCACGCACGCCCACACACACACACACACACACACACACACACACACACACACACACACACACACACACACACAGGAAACACTCAGTTCAAATCTAGATCAAAATACGTTCTTTCGAAATAGTGAAAGCGTTGCTGCTAACCGAACTTCGTGAATAACTCAAGGCTAACAGCCTCGTTCTAAAGAGCAACACCACTATCAGAACTCTATACAGACGCCGCGCGATATTGTCGCAGTAGACTACCTCTATTACTGATGGTAGAAAAGGTGGATGACAAATAGAAAAAGACCGTCGACATGTACCATGCAAGTAAGTCATTCTCTTATTGTCTTCAACTCTGACAATTATTTTCACACCATTAAAAATTATACCATACCTAATAAAGACAGTTCAGTTTTCATAACGCACTGATTGAATGTTCAAGACTTCATTTCGCGATTCTGGAAGAGCTGTAGTAAATACGCAGTACTTTTTATAGGCCCAATGTTTTATTCCAAAGAGCCGGTATCCTTGCAGCAGTCTTCTTCTAGATGCTGATACGTTTCAGAGATGAAGGCGAACATCCCAAACACGGACAGCTTTAGTGTGATTATTATATCCAGAGAACTGTAATTCATTCTATCTTTCAGGTTTTCCACCACAATCAATCTGTATATATCTACTATAACCTTTGGTAACACTTATGTCCAACATTCTTCTTGGTTTTTAACACACACTTTTTAGTGTGAAGTTTCTAGCTAATAAACGACCAGAGTAATACTTGCTTGATGGCATATGCGTAGCGGAAAAAAAAAACTCCCCCCCCCCCCGTCAAAAAAAAAAGGCGTAGGCCGTAAATAAGTGGGAACTCTGAATCTGCAATGCACCTGGTTTTCATTGATGCATCTTTAGCATTCGACGCTAGCGTATTTCAGTTCAGTGCACCCTCAAAACGTGAACGCTGCCAGCATCCCAGCCTCCCATAGGCGCATATTTTTCCAACTTTTCAGCCTGCTCCTGTTACCCGTTCAAAGCCACGCGTGCCTCCAACGATCAAAGCGTGGAGCCCACCATGCAGCTGTCGGGCGATTTGCCCCCATTGGGGTCCCTTACGTCTCGTCTTTGCATATGATTGAGCTCCTTACTGCTGAATCTGTGCCATCGCCACAAATATATGCGAATCGAAAGCAGCATAACCATGGGCCCATTGGTGTTATGGCACGCTTCCCCCACACGTCGTCACTCACGTTGCACGTTACAGCTACGCACCCGCGGCTTTCGTAGCAGTAGAAACTAAACGCCGAGCGGAAGTTTCATAAAAGAAGTATCAATACAAAGCTCTGATTCATGCGCACAAACTCATTCCAATGCGCTCCATGCATGCAGAGCGTCGCACGATTTCTAGGTTTAGCGACGTTTCTTAGCTTCCTCGCTACCTTTCTTTATCTTTTTGCTTCCCCCAGTTATATTGGGACTTTAACTTCCGGGTCAGTGGCGTTTCAAGAGGTAAACCACGGCTTCCTACATGAATATATATTTCCCCGATTGGTGGCATTCAATCGCATTCCTTCGTGACGAACATCAGTCGGTCACTGCTGTGTGCCACACAAGAGCAGAACGTCTTGATGTTTTTAACGCAGTATGCGAGGTCGTTGCTATAAACGACCCCTAGTTTCTTCTCACCACAAGACTGATCATAACACGGAGATCGCAGGGTGACAGTTGTGGGAACGGTGCATTCTCATGACAGCCTTTTGTCAACCGTATACTATAGCATGAGGACTTCAAATGCGTTCTTGCTAGGTAGTATCACTTTATTGGTGCTCACTTGATTGAAAACGACGTACATTTTCTTTTGCAAAAGAAACGAATATTCAGACACGTGGGCAGTAATACCTCCAGACGAGTCCCTTTCTACAACTACTTCCAAAGTATACATTCATCAGCATCCTTATCCAATGTTCTCGTAAGGGGTCCCCTATAGCGCGATCGAGTTAGTCACTTTGCGAAAAGCAGTGTTGGATCACTTTTAAATTCATAAAGTAATTCTTTGCGGTCATGAAAGCTTCGTTTATTCAGAAACTACCTATTTTGTTTTATTTTTGGTTATTTGTTGTACTATTGTGAAGAGGCGTAGTATAAATTTACAGCAATCTGCAAAAATATTTATAGTAAGCGTGTTTTGAGTCAATTTTGCTTCACGCCCCATATAGCGATCTTAGTAAAGAACACGTCATTGCCAGAATACCAGCAATGTTAAAAAAAACTAACCAAGAGAATAAAGCTCCTTGGTACCACCTAGCTCAATAAGATATCTTCACAAACGGAAATGATAGGTCAATAGCTAATTTATCGGTAACAGTCCTGATATTCCTTAACCAGAAGGGCAGTACTCATTTCAGGCAGACGTAGCACTCATTCTTTGCGTGGGGGGAACCGTGCACAGACGGGTCCATGCCAGGCCTAAAATAAATTCATACGCTGCAATTTTGTTTACTGGTGCATCAGACTGGGATGCGAGGCCCGTGTTCCTCAAGCAGAAATAGAAGGCAAAGCAGTGCCCTGGCATGAGGGTAGGATATCTTTTCCCGAATATTTTCTGTTCGATGTTGCATAGATCGCTATGTTTGCAAGAATTAGAAAAATCAATGCAAATTTGACAATAACATTTCATATAACTGTTTTTATGTAATAAAGCAAACGACAAAGCAGGACGCCTATCAGTTTTAAGTTGTTTTGCTATTTTACATGGGGCAAGGGTATAGTACCTGCGCAATCGTGGCGGCCGCAGCGTTCATAAGGTGGTGGGTTGTATCATACATAAACATTGTGTGTGGTTCAGGAACGCGAAGCGACGTCTGACGGCAAGCTGAACCGACGCGAGCAATTAGCCCCGAGAAGTGGCGCCGCCTGGGGGATGACGTCACAGCATGGACTCTTCGATGCCGGCCGCGGTCCACCTGCGCTCGCGTAGTGCGCTGTTCTACGGTTTGCGTTCCCTTTTTGCTAGTATCAAGCTGCACACAAATGAAGAAAAGATAATCGGTAATGTTTCACGTAAAACAATGAAAAGTTTACTTTTTCTTCTGCACAATCACGCGCTGGGTCGTATAGCGATGTCAAAGGAGTCAAAAGGTCTCTGTCGCGCTGCTAACCTCGATGACGGATTCCATTCGTACCCACGACAGCCGCAGTACGATGGGTGTGAAAATCAATAACACGCTTGTGTTTTGATACAACAAATTCGTTGGAGTGTAGGCATGTGATTTTGAGAAGGAATTAAGACAGCATATCTACATTATTAGGTTGAAATGTGCATAGGTGGTTCGTTTCGGAGATATGGCTTCTCCACTAGAATAATTTGTACCAGAAGAATCCACGTATCTATGGGCAGCGCTTTCACAGGACTGTGCGTCAAGCCCCGCGTTGTCTTCAGTATCGAGTCTCACAACATAAATCGCAATGCGCTCGCCTTAGAATACCATCGCCGCTGTTGTATGTTTTTCTCGTGTACTTGCTCCCTCAAGACTTGTTTCACGTTTCTTTCGCAGTACTTTTGAAGATTTTCTTGACCGATATTATTGAAGTTAAGTGTGGTTGAGGAATTTCTAATGCTGTCAGATTCTGTCGTCGTGCTGAATTGTAGCAACGGTGCAGTCACGCTGCTAACTTACATTTTAGATAACCACTTCATATGTAGAATGTCCTTGCAGATGATTACATATAAGTGGACATGACATGTGAGACCAGTCGTCGCCTCATCGAGGTGGAGGTTGTTGAATTATTACATAGGCCCAGAAGCCTATAACCCAGAATTTTTTTTGCGGGGGAAGGGTACACCCTTGAAATGGTCATGTTTCTCTCTGCACGGGGAAAACTTTTGGGTGTAAGGCGCAGGCCCGATGCGCCATCTCCCGTCGGCGAGTGCACCACGGGAGAAAAATTGTTCTGCAGCAGCGGAAATAACTGGAAGAGCTGGTTAAGCTCCATGATGTAAAACACCTTGCGCAAAAGATGACACACAGAAAGAGAACACAGAACAACCTGTGTCCTCCTTCTTTTGTGTGTCCCCTTTGTGCTGATTTTTTTTCACATCATGAAGAAAAAGTGAAAAATTCGTTTAGTCTTTCTGACGTTTGTGTTGAAATTGTTGCTATCAGCGGTGCTCCCACGTTAAGCTCCCGTGGTTTGTGACGTGGTGGTACAACACTCCAGCATTTCACACAAATCAGAGTTATACGACTACATAAACTCTGGCGACTGTTGAGAAGAAACTTGTAAGTATTATCCCAGTAAATGGAAAAATACATCTCGTTATTTCAGAAATCATTGTGTTTGTGGTAGTATTGTTTCGTTTATTTGACGAATAGTTTGAGTGAGGGCTTATGACACTCATATTCATATATTGTCTCCTGCTGCAGCAAGTGCAGTTTCGTCAAATTATTTAGTGTAGTCCAAGATGCAGTCGTAACTTGTACTGTAAAGCGCATTGTGTTTAGTGAATTCAAAACGTCCCATTTTATTTCTGATACTCCGGCACAGATGTGTTATTTCCCCGGAGTTTATGCCTAGTTGTAATCACGTTAGTGCCTCTTTCCACATTTTCTTAGCACCCATTCTGTGGTGTACGCGATAAAAACAATTAACCTCTTTTCCTGCATCACCATTTTCACAGTAAATCTTCCTTTCGGACGGTAATCTGCCTACGGTTTCAAACCTCCTACGGTAAACCTCCTACGGCTTCAAAAACTTACACTAGTTGTGAAAACTTGCATTTTGTGTTTTGAGAAACTTGCGTCATGAAATTGAGGAGTAATCACAACGTATCGCTAAAGAGCGTGTACTTGGCGGATGCACAAAAAGACAACAAGCGCTGGCAGAACAGGCCAGCCCTTGCCGTGACGTCACATCGCCGCGACCGCAGCGACCCCAGTGTTCGTTCGCGGGGCTAATGAAAGCTGTGTTACACTATCTTCGTGGTACCGTGGCACCGAACGCTTGACTTACGCTGATTATTAGTCATTTGCAGAAGCAAGCCAACTTGATGATGCCAGCTTTTTTTCCTTTTAGATGCGGAAGCATCTTATACTCGCGCCTTGTATTGCGCCGTCCGCGCCGTCCGCACCGCTTCTCAAACATTCGACAGCTGACGCGCGCGCATGCGCCGTCGCGCCGTCGCCAACCATCTGTGCCGCGCGCGCTTCTCCTTCGAGAACATTCGACAGCTGACAGCGCATGCGCCGTCGCGCCGTCGCCATCTGTGCCGCGCGCGCGTTTCTCCTTCGAGAACATTCGACAGCTGACAGCGCATGCGCCGTCGCGCTGTATATATACTCAAGGTCGGCGCTCGCTCGCTCAGTTGCCGCTCGTCGGTTGGTTTGTACGGCGCGTCGACGTCCAAGGTCGCGGTGAAATGAATTCCAACGAATCCACAAACACAATGATCGACGTCCCTTCGACCAGCGCCGCCCTTTCGCATACGTGTGTACGTGTTCACTCATTTAACACCCCCTCCTACAACCACGTTAACCAATTTAGCCATCGACCCAAGTAAGTCGCAATTTAACACCCCATTTCTCAACCACGTTAACCAATGTAGCCATCGACCCAAGTAAGTCGCACTTTAACACCCCGTTAACCAATTATATGCTCCGCATCCTCCTCAGTGTTCCCCCGAGGGAAGCTGCGGGTAATTTTTTTTATTCTCTGCCATATTTATATTGTTCTCACCTCTGCCTTTTTTTCTACTTTTTTTTCTATGTTCTTTACGAGCGTATTAACCTTAGAAAGGCTATAAGGCAATCGTTTCTTTTGGTAACACGATGTTTTCTCCACATATTAAAAAGGTACTTTGACAGGGTTCAGTGGTGCTTTTGAGCATTTTCGCACATTGATGTCGAGCAGTAAAAAGTCGTTTTTATATGCATACGTCACGAAATGAACCATGTTGCTGTATGTACACAGGGGTTTTCCGGGGTGCTTTTTCTCGATATGCTCACCTGTTTACTATGATGTCTTGTTGCTCTTGGATACACAGATACTACTGATAAAGGAATTCAAGTCAGTAAGTCGCTTTGGGGGAGATTACTTGGTGAAGCTGATTTCAAACCAGACCTTACTTGTCTCACTAGGCAGTAAGCAGTCGTTTAAAAATGTGTTGTACGCACGTATTAGTTGTGTAGAGAAGCTTTCAAATGCCTGTTTGGTTCAGAGCTCTGTACTTAACGGAATACTTCTGCTTTGCTGAACCCTTATATTTGTTACGGTGAGTCAACCACGTCATTGTTTTCTTGAAATTAGAAAATTCTTAATAATAAAATAAATGAACATGTCTGTATTCGACGTATTTAACGTAATTTAGCGGCACGCCTGAGAAAGCACTTTTTTAGTACAGTACTACGCGGTCATTTATTAGCAGTGAAAACATCCCAAGTGGCGAGAATAGATAAAGGTTGCCCGTTTGTCATCGTGTGAATCGACAAAGCTGCATTGCACTTCCGCGCTCTTGTATTTATACTGTTGTCCCGGAAGTGTTCTGACCGCGCCAAGTTTGCCTTTCTCTAAAACAACAGAAAAAATAAGGAAGAATAATCACATCCGGGTGGTTCACACGTGCAAAACAGCGATTTAAATAGCCTAAACAACTTGAAACGTCTTCCAAATAGAGCCGAAATCGAGCTGTGAAGGCACCACTAATGCGACTCAAAATATGCTCTACAGTGATGTCAAAAAAAATGAATAATATTTGTGATATTGTTTTAAAACTGACACTGTTTTCTCGAGTATTCTTTCTTGGATGATGCAGCAGAGAGATCTGACTGGTAGTTGTAGTCAAAATCAAATCTTCATTGACTTATGCTATTTAGGCCACAGCGCTTAGGAAACAGTTATGCTTGCCTTCAGTGGCGTTGTCTTTGTCTTCCCCGGCGGAGCAAACGAGGATTAAAGACAGCAAACACAAAAGACAGTGGAATATAAATCATATCGATAGCGAGAAGAGCGCGAAGAGGAGGGAACGGCAACGTGAGACGACAGGTTTTTTGACGGCACAGTAATGCGCGCCGTTGTGCTTTCTTCGATAACGTGAGTAGGTTGTGTGGTGAGGGCATCCACGGCTAGGATATATAGAAATAAAACTCTACATGAATAGAGGCCTGTCTGTGACCGTTGCTGTGCAATGCAGCTTTCGTTGTCTCCAGAACTGAGAGGCAGTCGCAGTAAGCTGCGTCTACGGCAGGAGATGTGAAACGGGCTGCCTGAAGTTATCCGCAGCAGTCAGGCTACTCACAACTTTCTAATCAATACATCAATCGAATAAACTTTCATGTTTATCATAATACACTGTTTTACAACGACAGGTATATATGTCGGGCTGAAACCTGCTTTCACGTAACTTTTCTTAGCTCTGGCCACGCTTTCAGAAGCAGCGACAATAACTTCTTTCGTAGCTCCTGAATACAGGCACAGCTTTGGTATATTTTGGTAAATACGCATGCATACAGTACATGATGCCATTGTACCAGAACAAACTTATTACAAAAGCTACTTCGCAATACGTTTATTTAAACACGTAGAGCTTCGAAGAAACCTGAACAAAGAGGTCAAGTCAGCTTTACTGAGTAATAATGAAGTCAGAATTTTTTGTTTAGCTCATTTAATGTTTCTTCTTTCTTTCTTTCTTACACATACGAAAGCGTTATTTACAGGCTGCGTTCAAAATAGGGGATTTCAAAATGCGGGCTTTTTAAAGCATCCCTTTTTTGGAAAGTATGCTGTGGTATTATTCATAACAGTACTTGTCGCACAAGTGAATTCAGTTTCAGCTGGCGCTAAGCGAGTTATCACCATATGATTAGAACTCGGTGGCGACCATCGTAGGTAATGAAATGGTGTGCCACGTCTGCGTTTTTTTATTATTATTGCACAATTCCCTTCATCTGGCTTAAGGCAGTAGAAGCGAAAATAACTAATTTCTACTTAACATCGTGGCGTTCTTTACTTTCATTTCGTCTCTTCTTCTGCAGAACATGATAGGTCGTAACATTTCTCCTCAAACGCGGTGTTAGGTGCCATTAAACTTCGCCACAGATTAAATGCAATGAAGCGCAAATATTGAGAGCAGGCAAAGCAAATCGAGTATTTGCAGTTGCCTGTTGGGGGGCCACCTGAACTAGAGACGCTTTCGCAGTTCTACTTTGCCTGACCCGCAGAACACGGCGCACAAAAAGAGTGCTCCTTGATGAAGACGGAGTATCGACGTAGAAATGCACATAATGATAGAAAACACTAGGAGTAAGTAAAGGAACGTAGTACGCTTATTCTCTTATTCTCTCTTACTTAGCGTGGCTAAAGCACCGCCAGCCAGGGGGTACGTGTTTGATAGACGAACGCACTCCTGAAGATTGCGTAGCTCTCAAAGCGATGGTGCGTGTTACTTGAGTTCTGTTCAGCTAGTCACGTGCGGCCGGCGTACCCAACTGAAGGCCGTAATGCGCAGCTGAAACAATTGATGTGGCGGAAGGGTCACCCTGTGTTACGCAAAAAACGTGGCACCGCTACTGATGTTGTTTCTGCTCCACTACGAGCAATTTTTCTGAAAGAAATAGAGGCTGTTACGTCGCAATTAGGCCAGAGTGTTTGCCGAGCGAATGCGTACAATCTGTCGAGCCATCATGTGAGCTACGATATATAGCATGCCTGTGTCGACACATCGAAACATCTTCATAAACGGGAAGCAGCATGAGGAGCATAAAAGACGGGAAGCCGGTAAGCGCTGATATAAAATTGAGTTACATTAGAAACTATATATTATATATTATATATGCTAGATTTAGAAAAATGTTTTTGCAATGAGGACGTTACTTGAGATCTCTTCCAAGTCACACAAAATAGGCATCACGATACTGTCGCGTACTGATGAATGAGCGTATGCTCTTGTGGTACAATTGTGATTGTTGTCACAACATTTTAGGAGATAAAGAAATAACATATAGGAACGGCCATTGACGAGTGAGCTCAAATTTAATGTTAGGAAAGATAAGCTGGACAATAGAGTACAAAGCAACGTGAGAACTAAAGGTATACATCAGATTGGCACCCACGTCTCATGCTCTGAATCCGCAGCTGTGAGACAACGAACGTTTCACTTTGCTTGATGCCCGACTACTCTTCAAGCGAAATGGGCCACTGATACCTCAAATAAATATGTTTCCTGGGCCCTACAAACATAAATGTACATCAGTCACTGCTTATAAATACAATTGTTTACCAAAATCATCCTACTACATTTGTAGTACCCTGCTTTGAAGGAACGAACGGGTTCGTGTTGGGATCTACACCAATATCTTGCGCCAGCAGGAACATCATAGCCGGCTATGACAAATTGATAAACTCGTAGGAGTGTAATGTTCTGTTCTCGAACTCGCGATTTGATGCTCTATCGATCTGTCCGGGACGATTCCGTATGACCCATGCAGCAAGAAAACAGTTTCACATCGAGCCAAATGACCACCACTCCTACCTTATTCTTGCGCCTCGTAAAATCGACTTTTCCAGTGTATACACGCATCAAGCCAGTTGACCATGCACTCGATTGCTTGCTCGCTCACAGAGCACTGTTCAAACTCTTTGCGCTTGTTTTCCCTGGGCGTAAAAGTATGATGTTGGGCACGAAAGATCGAATTGTACCCGTGGGGTAACATCAAACTAGCGTTCACTGCAGTATAAAAAACAACGGTACAATCACAAAAGTCGTCGGGGTTCGAAATACTGCGCAGCCTCTACAAAACGTCGTATCAAAAAAGCTGCAGGAAAGGCAAGTGTCGCGATTTGTTTTCAGGTCATCGAGCAGGCAGTACACTGAATATAAATGAATGCTTGCTTCGTCATTCTACCGTATTATTTAACTTGGCCTTGTTTGTACTAAGATTTTTTTTTGCACTTGCTGGAAAGAAGATCGGCGCATAAACAAACACATAGCCATCCGCTGACTCTCACCGACAATTCGTTTTGCAGTGTGGCTACACCATTCAGGTGCGGCTACAATCATCACTGTTGCTCCGTAATTTAATAAGCCCCTACAACAGTTCGCGGAGGCACTGGCAAACGGCAATGCGAAAATTCGTAAGTACAAACTCACTCACGCTTCTACAATGCCAAAAAATAGACCAACCCAACCACGCGAACACGTGCATTAGGAGTATTGGGCTCTACTGTGGACCGTTCCGTAAACGTGACCCAATAATCTTCAGCGATGCAAAACAAAAGCTTGATGAAAAAGACTGGCTCCCTGACAACAGACGGGTGAGCGTGATCAACTGCAGCAACACCGGGTACCTCATCTGTGCGTCCTTTATTGAGCATTGTTGTCCGCGTGTGTTACGACCGTTCGATATTGGCTGCTTTCGAAACTGAAGGGACGAAGGTACCCGAAGAATGCCTGCGCGGTTTTGTGCTGAAGATTAGTGAGATATTAGCAAGTCATACTGAAGACGTTGTTGAACAACGTAACCACGTAACCAGCTGGAACATTTCTCCAGTTACAGATTAAGGTTTTTATCCGCGAACGACTGGCTCGTGAGCATTCGCTGATGCAGCGTATTCTAAGGTCCAGTCGAGTTCTCGTTTCGTATCCGCTCTCAAAGACATCGGGTTGCCCACGAAGTACCACGTTCTGTCCATCAAGCTTTCAGTGCTCCTTTTCTGAAGCACAACGAAGGAGATTTGTGGTATGTGCTAGATAGTTACAGTCAATGTGACCCACTTCCACTTCTGCCAGTACCCTCCCACCCGACCATGCGTACATTAGGCATATATGAAAGTGAAATAAATTGTTTTGGGGCGTTAAACCCCAAGTATCATATCGAAGTAAAATAAATTAAAAGATAGTGAGTCAGTCAAGCAACTTTATTTGATTCTGAGAACACGAGAGTGTCCCCGTCAGATGATACCGTCCGGAACACACCCACGATGGCTGTAGAAGGTTAGTACTCTTTGCGGCTACTTGAACTCTCTGGACAGCCCTGAGATGCTGTTCATTGGCAGAGTTGGTGAGGACAAAGTGCACTTACATCGTGAAGATATGAGCCGGCTGAAAGCTGAAATAGTGCACTTCAAAGAAGCACAAGCTGCCTTATAAAAGGCGTACGAAAGAGACACACAAGTATGTGCAAATACTTTCACAATGTCAAACCAGCACATTACATACATGAAAACGAAATTTTATCTCGAATGTTGTCGTAAAGTCACTCTGAATGTTATCACGAAAGTAAATTTACTAGCGCGTACCTATATGAAAGAGGAGCTCATTGTAGAGATCATATCGGCAGAGCACGCTTGGCACTCGGAAGACAACCATTCGATTTAGTTTTCATTGTAGCCTTGTTGCACATGAGGCGGCTTTCTTTCACTTGCGTACACCTAACGGCCACAACAGTTGGAGTCTACAATGAGTCACGTATGCACCAAATTTTATACCACGCCGCAGTGGTAACAGCGAAAGCTGTTATGAGCTCACAACTCGTGTTACGCGCAGTTGTCCGCCGCCGCCACCACCGGTGTCCGTAACTACCTCGCACAAACTTAGAAAAAAAACACCTAGCACCAATTACATCGTCGGGCTCGAAGCCGGGTCGTCTGGGTGCCAGCCCAGTATTCTACAAATGAGCCACACTTTTTTTCTCCATTGCCTTGCATATCAAGACTCACGTTCCACATATTTTGATATTGGTCAAAATACAAGTGCGTCACAAAGTACACCGACAAAGTTCATTGAAGTACCGTCAGTTCTCAGCCAACTATTGATCAATACTTTGGAATTCGTAAAAATAGCTCAATGTGCACAATCCAGTCTGGTACATCCTCCAGGCCCTCAATCACTTCAACAAAATGGCTCACAGATTCGCAAAAATATTGACGCACAGATAGCACTTCTACATCCGCATTTTCAAAGATACATCGGGTTTTCCATATACTGTGCAGGCCCAGAACCATGATTGGATCATAATGTACACCTGCCTCATATTTAACTGAAAGAAAACGGATGCCGTATGGATGGTAATTCATGATGGTAATTTCTTTTTTTTTTCAAGGTTCTCTGCAATTCATCCCAGAAAAAGACCACACTCCAGCAATATATTAACACGTGTTAAATTGTTTCCGGTTTACTACATACTTGGCACTGTGTGCTCTATGGAACAAATAATACTATATTCTTCAACCATATTTTAGCCTCTAAGATACGATAGTTAATTTAAAAAAAAAGTTTTGACCCCTGGTACTACAAGCATTCTATTAACACCTTCCAGAACACCCGGACCTGGTCCTGCACACTATAGCTGATGGTACAATGTTACAGGCAGTAAAACATCGACAAGGTTTTCATACAATTTCAAAGATAGTCTTCTTTGGTGACCTTCGACGCAAAAACTTTTGTCTGCCTGTCTGTCTGTCTGTCTGTCTGTAGATTTGGGTGCGCGTTAAAGAACCCCAGGTGGTCGAAATTTCCGGAGCCCTCCACTACGGCGTCTCTCATAATCATATGATGGTTTTGGGACGTTAAACCCCACATATCAAATATCAATCAAATGTCTGTCTGTCTGTCTGTCTGTCTGTCTGTCTGTCTGTCTGTCTGTCTGTCTGTCTGTATGTCTGTACGTTTGTCTGTTTGTCCACCGTTACCGTGAACCGGGTACTTTAAACAGCACCAGCATATACCCCAAACGGCCGACCACATCCGCAGCGCCCACAAATGTTGCTCAAGAATCAGTGTTCATACGTGTGCGATTGTCAATTAAAAAGCAATTATTGCGCATATCTCAGGCACCATAACAACACGTATATATTCTGAATGTTCGTCTTTTACTAGAAAGGGCATACATAAGTAATTCTAGGACCGTAGCGCTTATCACACTGCGCTGACCATGCAATGCTTGCACGAAAAGGCAAGGGTTTCCAACGCTTTGCTAAGACAACACGGTGGTGACACCTACCCGTCGCCTAGCGTTCTACACCTTATCACCTCTGAGACGGGCGCCCATGCCTGTCTCAAGGCCATGCACTTTGTTTTCTGGAAAAAAAACTCCCAGGTGGCGCTCATGTCTCACGTGTGACGTGACTTGGTGTGAAGTTCAACACTGTCGAAATTTGGGCTTGTTGGGGCATTGTGACGACTGAAAATAGCGCTAAGAAACGGGGACACAAGAAGAGCGCCTGTGTCGTGTGTCCTCTTCTTGTGTCCCCGTTTCTTAGCGCTGATTTCAGTCGTGACTTGGTGTATCGTTCGCCTCCGCTGCACGGTCGAGGCACTAACGCAGTGCCCCCGGAATACCATTCACCGATTTTCTTGCGCAGAACATCAAATAAATGTTTTGTTCACTCTCTATACACGCAGGACTACCGTCTTTAGACGACGTTTGCAAATTGCATTCAGATATGGGGCCAACTTTTTACGTAATACTTCAGTCAGATGCCCTAACGAAAACCTCAATGATAGAAAGTGAAAAGATGAAACAACTTCCTTTAAGTACCACTGTATTGGTCCATGAACATTTTATGACGATACCAGAAATCCCGGTAGCACTCTAGACAACCTTAGTTGTGTAGCAGTGCACAAAAAAGGATATCTACATCACGCAGAAAAAGAAAATGATTGACAAGTTCTGTTAAATACAAATGAACTAATTCGAGCCCGCCATCTCGAACTTTTCTGAACTAGTCGTGACAAGAAAATTATGACATGTATGTCATGAATGTCATGATTTACATTTCATGGTGCGCCAGCTTTTGCGGTGGTTTTGTTCATATGGCATGTTGCAAAACTGGTATAATATGACATGATTGCATGAAAAACACAAGCGAGAGACCCTAACATGAAAATTATAACATGCGTGTCATGTAACAACATAACTACATGCCACGCTAATTATGTGCTCACGGCCGTTTTGCTAGCTTCACTTATACCAAATTCGGTAATACGGGACGTGTATGGGTGACGAAGGTATGATACTGGTGCAAACACGATAAACATGAGATGCGTGTCTTGTGACAACATGACTACATGATACACTCATGATGCGTCGCGTCCGTTTCGCTAGCTTCACATGTACCAACCTCAGTAGTACGCGATGCGAACAGACAACATAGGTAATTGACGCATTCAAACATGGTAATCACTACATGTGTGTCATGTGACAACATGACCAGATGCCAACCTCATGATGTGCTCGCGGCCACTTCGCTAGCTTTACATATGCCAAATTTGGTATTACGTGACGTCAATGAATGACAAAGGTATGTGACTGGTGCAAACATGATAATCATGTGATGCGTGTCATGTGAGAACATGGCTACATCTCACAGTCAATGCGCCAATACATTTCGACGTGACGCGGTGTGCGTGCTTGCCGGCGTTCATTTTGTCCCGTCACGTCAGCGTTGCCACGCCAGGCACTGGTCCTGTCATATACTCGCAGACGCGCGCCGCGCTGCGTTGTTCTGACGCATGCGCGTTTCAGTGCATGCGACGTCTCTCCGTCACGAAAAGTGTGAGACGCAGTGTTGTCTGGGTAACCCATCGACGCGAATTTCGCGCACGTTGCCGTCAGGCCGTGCCAATGGACGCCGGTCGCGCATGGCGTCAAACTATAGAGTGCTCGCGTTTTGCTAACGTAGCATCGCTATGCTCAGTGTGCGCGTGCGTCAGCGCTACATTGGAGTATATAATTAGGCCCTTCATGACGCGCTTTCGGCCGTTTTGCTAGCTCTACATACACCAAATTTGGTGTTACGTTACGTCAATGGATTACGAAATATATGATTGGTGCAAACATGATAATCCTGACACACGTGTCATGCAATAACATGACAACATACCATGCTAAAAAGCGTGCTCGCGGCCGTTTCACTAGCTTCACATATAATATAGTTGGTATCACGTGACGTGAATAGATGACGAAGGTAAATGACACATCCAAACATGATAATCATGACACAAAGACATGAACGGCATCATTTACCTCCACCGTGTAAGGTTGTGCTAATTTTAAAGTGACATATGAACCTTTCTTGTTCGTGGTTTGCATATCATCGCTTCCCACTTTACGTGGAATCTGCCTTTTTTTTCTTTAGAGTTATTCTACTGCAGTGCAAAACTTGCATTACTTACCACCGCATACTCACTAAATACAAATGGCACGTTGTGGCCCGTGCGAATATCAAAATAGCCAACATTTTCATTTTTTACAAAGTTGTGCAATGCCTGTGTTTCTTCTTTCCAATACAGTTCACTGTAGCGATAGAACTACACCGGCACTTCTAAATACTTCACTGGTGTTTCCTGCATTTTAATGTCTAGAAATACTTTTGGTATGACGTCTCATTCCCCATGCCAGAAGTCAAGGCACTTATTCCAGTTGACGGCACTGCCACACACTTGGCCAAAAATTTTCATGGCATTCACAACATGCATTATACTCTCATAATTTGTACAGAAAACTGCAATGTCGTCTGCGTATGCAAGGAGGCTAACCTTAGCTTGATACAGTTTAAAGCCGCTTATTGCAGTGTTATTAAATACGCTTAGAAGGAAAGGTTCAATAAAAATTGCAAAAAGCAGGGGTGATAGCGGTCACCCTGTCTCACTGACCGCAGCACTTGTATACGCTAACCCGCAGTTCTATTTATTACCGATCTCGTCGTGCATTCTGTGTAAGCCATGCGCACTTCGTCCCTGATCAAACTCCCCACGTTAATTTTCTCAAGTATTGAAAGGAACAATACGTGCGGAACGCGATCAAATGCCTGTTTGAGGTCAATTAGAAGCATGGAAACAGTGAGATCCATGGAGTCACTGATTCCTAGGATTGATCGTACTATGTTTATGTTGGTCATCAATTTTCTTCCCTTTATGCCATAAGTTTGATGGGACCCATTTTGTTTTGTCATAACTGTCTGGAGTCTTCTGGCCAATATTTTCATCAATATTTTTTAGTCACATTTGTTATGGTAATTGTGCTATATGCATTAACACTTTTCAACTTAGTGGGGTCTTCAGTTTTAGATAGTAAGACCGTTTGAATGACAATAACGATGGTGCAAGTCGTTTACATTTAAAAGTCTCGTTAAGTACCTTCTTCAAAATTGTTTAAATTACATCTTTGAATTCCTTGTACACTGCTGCAATCAGGCCATTTGGTCCGGGAGACTTAGCATTGTCTAACTTAAGAATTGCTTTTTCAACTTCTCACTCTGTTATAGGCAATTCTAAAATGTACTTCCTTACGTCATCAAGTGTTGGCATTATTGAAATGAAATCACTGTTAAAACGATCTCCTTGTACACTGGTTGGTGTGAATAACTCTTTGAAATATTCGAAAAGCGCACCGGCTAACGCTTCTTTCATGTGGTATCTTGCTTCTGTATATTCTATTTCTCTTATTTCAATTTTACAGGTAAGTCTCAGCTCCAAGAGCTCGTTTTGTTGGTGTTTCTCCCTCTACAAAGTTTTCTGCTCGAGCTCGAATCAATGCCCTGCGATATCGTTTTTGGTCTATCAACTCTGGCTTCTGTTAAGTTCTGTTTGTCTCCTTTGAAAATGTACCTGCCTGGGTACATTCTTCCGCCACTAACTGTTGCATGTTTTCCCGCAAGCGTTCTTCAAGTTTTTTTTTCAGCATGTCTCAGAATACTGCCTTTCTCAAGTGCTTTCTCTTTAATGGTTTGTTTAAATAGTTACCACTTGCGTCCCCAGGATTCAAGTGTTCTATTTGCTATGTCTTCAATGACCTTGAAAAAAATTGATTGAACTCTTCATCCTTTAAAAGCTTTACATTAACTTTCCAGAGGTCCCAAGAGAAATTTTGTCATTCCTTACATGTTTACCCACAGCGAATGAAACCAAACAGTGGTCACTAAATGTAACAGATGCAACTCTGTAATCATGGCTCAAAGGAATGATTTCAGAAGACTTGTATATTTTATCAAGTCTAGCATGGCTTGAACTCTGAAAGTGGGTAAACATAACTCCTTTTACACTGCAAAGACATTCACCTACGTCTTCTAGCTGAGCCTTCGCCGCCATATCAATTAGAATGGCGGTACTTGAATCATTGTATGGCCTCAAACTCGATTTATCTATACTCGAACGAAACACAGTTGAAATCTCCAGCGAAAATTATTTTACGTTCACTTTTCAAGTACATATAAAGTTTAAAAAAAAAACTCCTTTTGATCTGGAATCACAGTGGGTGCATACACACAGAAAACTGTTCATTTTTTCTTAGAAAGGAGAAATCATATATAATAAAATCACCTGCTTGGCAGGTAGTTATGGACTCCACTTTGTGCACCCACGTTCTGCACGCGCGTTGGTCACCGTGCGGACGTCTTCCCCACTCCATTGATCAGCGTTTGCCACACCTGTGGGGCCAAGGACCTGAAGCAAGGGCACTCGTGCCAAGTAAGGTGCAAACTCTGAGACAAGGGCCACTCTACCGCAAACAAAGCCATCAAACAAAAGTGCCAGACACCTTTTGTTATTCGACAGAAGCGAAATGATAAAAATAGAACGCGCTTTCGACGTGGACCTGCGGGATTTCTCCACGCTCCAGGCTGGCCGTCTTCAAGTGACTAGCTGCAGCCCTTCACCATAGGACGTGGATCCGCGCTTCCCGTAACCGCGGCATGGGCCCCCAAAGAAAAGAGTGTAGAACCTTACATAGCACAAGCTGGACTTTCTACCCAGGTAAGCGGGGGCACCGCCACCTCTAAGGAGTCGGAGGAGCTTAAGAAAGTCAGGAACGAGAACGCAATACTCAGCTCAGAGTTAGCGGAGGTAAGACAGGAATTAGCAATCATTAAAACCGCCATTTCAGCAGCGAGACCAGATGAGGACCAAAACGGTGCTAATTGTTGGAAGCGCCGAGCTGTAGGTGATGTTCCCGAGGTCGACGTAACTAAAAGTCTTAACCTAATCAAAGAATCCTTGAAGCAGATTTCTTCGACGCTTCAAGAATTTACCAAAGACATAGTGATTGTCAAGGTTGGGTGCACGTTAAAGAACCCCAGGTGGTCAAAATTTCCGGAGCCCTCCACTACGGCGTCTCTCATAATCATATGGTGGTTTTGGGACGTTAAACCCCACAAATCAATAGTCATTGTCAGGGGAAAAATCATTTTATTAATTCTCGCCTAAGAAATCTTGAATGCATGGCGGGTCTTCCAGAGCCTCTCGCGCTCCCGATAGAATTATCGAAGTTAATATCAGACTGCACCATTGTGGCAGAGCTTGCACAAAAGCAGATACCGTCCCCTCAGAGTGATCCGAAGGCTCAGACTTCTTCTAAATCTAATTGATAATCATGGCTGCGGTATCCAACACCAACTTTTGTGTCTGGCAGTGGAATTGCTACGAATTCAAAAAGAAGAAAGCTGTGTTAGCTCAATACCTTTTATCACGTGCATCAAAACCACAGGTAATTCTGTTACAAGAGACTCTCACGTAAAAGTTCTCAACGTATACAGTTCGCCAAAACGGCGAGACGAGCGCTTCTACGGCTTAGGTAAAGCAGTAAAGATGGCTACCGACGCCGGCATACTCCTCATACAAGTCGGCGACTTTAACGCGTCTCATTCCACGTGAGGCTACATTAAAGACTCACCCAAAGGGGCTTCAATATGCAAGGCGATACAGGACTTCAATTTCGCGCTACTAACGGACTCGGGCTTCCCCACTCATTTCGGCAATTCCGTAACGAGACTCTCGACCCCAGATCTCTCTCTGGTCGCTTATGGCGGCAATTCGTCATTGCGAAACATTGGAGAAGATCTGGGTTCCGACCATCTCATCATTGAAATGACACTGCATGCTCATGCAAAAGCACCATAATACCGCGCATCGTTGATAGGGGCCTCTTCTGTTCCACCAGAATTGACAAAACCCCTATAGTGACTATGCAGAGTGGATAGAAACCATCTTTTCTGATGTCCTTGCCTCCTATAAGAAGATAGAAAGAGGAGAAGAGAATTTTCCAACCATGGACAGCCACTTAGCGCACTTTTTTGAAGCTAAAATGTCTTTAAAGAAACGCTGGTAAAGAACAAACTGAACAGATCACTAGGGAAACGAATTGCCAGGATCAATGCCGAAATTGCGTCCAGGGAATAATTCCTCAACCAAATCGCAACGCACTGTTCCAGCCTCCGGAAGAGGGTCAAGGTTTTTCGGACCGTTGGGATTTACCACGGCCATTACTGCGTTTATCGGAGCAAGAGCTGGAAGTGTGTCCTCGCTTGGTTTCACGTACGGCTCTGATTTCGAAGTAAAATTCGCCCAGGCGAGATAATCCATCCAGTCCCAGGCCGATGCTGTCTTCCGAAGACGTGCCCTGTGGAGGTAGGGAGCGAGCCGCCGGCAAGCTTGAATTTATGTCCTTGATGCTGACAGCACTGTCAACGTCTCGGCAGGCCGGTGTAGGCACTCTTTGTGTTGGCGATTTTTCACGAGTACGACGCGGCGTCGAAGTGGTCGGAGCGGCAGAAACAGAAGAGGTTGTGGCATTTTTGGAACTGTTTACTAACATAACCAGTGTCGTAGGGTTAACTCCAACTACAGCAGCCTGAGAACTGGGCTCACTTGTGCACTAAACATCAAGTGGCGGCAAAGAAGGGACGCCGACGCCGTTTGCAGGGCAGTGCATTTCGTCTTTCGAAGCGCATGGTTCCTGCAAGGCCGACGCGCCGAGCATCGCATCGACAGCTGAGCTTTTGTTGGGCGCTTCGTTCGAAGGAACTTGTAGGGGTGAGGCCAGCACAGCGTCAGTGACCTCCTTCACGTCCTGCGAGTCGGTAGTTGGTTTCGTTGCTGCTCTCAGTGGTAGAAGGACGCCAGCGGCAGCGTGTGAGTAAGAGCTGCGGACAGGGCAAACTATAGTTGGGTGGCCGTCACCGAAGTGTCGGCATGGGCAGTCACATCCTTCACCGACGTGACCATGCACACCACAGCGACCGTAATACGGTGTTGTGCACTGGGCTCGTAGATGGTCCCGTGAGCCGCATCTTTGACACACATGCTCGAGACCACGGTAGTCGAACGTGGCAGGATAAGCGGCGTTCATCTCCATTCGAACAACCGCGTTCCTGTTAGTACGCCGCGTCGTACACTCATCAAACCTCTAGTGACAGTGAGCACCTTGCCATATGGGGTCAACGCTTGAACTAGAGCTTCGTTTGAGATGAGCGATGGCAGGAACAGGCAGGCGACGTTGGTCGCTTCTAGGCCAACTGGGATGACTTGAACACGCTCGCCGCCAATCACCAGGCAGCCAGCATTGATGACCAGAGACATGGAGGTCATGCTCTTCACGTTGACTTGGAAGTTTTGAGTTCCCTGATGCTGCACGCAGTATACCCCTGAGAGGCTGACTATTGAGGCCATTGCATCGACGACGGTCTTGGCACTAGTCCTCGTAGGGACAACAACGTCGAAGACAAGCGCCTTCGAAGGCGTCCAAAACGCGGCGGGCACCACGATTCCTACTGATGGACGCCCCTGACCTAGGACGTGTGTTTAGAAAAAGTGGTTAACGATTTAGAGTACTTATTGCTGAAAGCCGTCCCGCGGACGTGATGTCTAGTACTTCGGAAACGCACAAGGACGTGTGTTTAGAAAAAGTGGGTAAGGATTTAGAGCACTTGATTCTCTACTATGGGATATCGTAAAACCGTCGTGTGATTTAGGAATTTATTGGTCACGGAAAAGACTTCGGATGTATAGCTCATACAGGGACGTCCGCAGCTAAAGCCAAGGAGGTTATACGCCCAACGAGTTTAACGTGGCAACCTTTCTGGTTTGATATTGTGCTCGAATTGCGTCGTTCTATTACTAGTTTTTTTGGTAAGCGTAAATTTCAAGGCAATTTTTATTGAAGAATTAATCACTGATATTCGTCTCCGTGGCTTATTTCATCAGAAACAACAATCTTTTTATTTATGATTAACAAGCACGGGTTTTTTCCTTCATTCAATTGAGTGCCAGCGTGCCGCTGCTTTAGCCTGGACGTGGAGATGGCTAAGTACTACTGCGACGCATTACTACTACTACTGCTATTAGTACTACTACTACTACTACTACTACTACTACTACTACTACTACTACTACTACTACTACTACTACTACATAAATTGCGGATGCACGATCCGCGGGTTAAGAAGCTTCTCCCCTAAAATAACAAAAAAATATTATAGAGAATGCTGGCCTTCTACCCTAAAATTTTTACTGTTATACTGTAGTGGGTGTAAAGCAAGTGTACGTGCAGCAGTTACGCAATGAATGTTTAGAAAATACTCTGAAAGGCCGCTCTTCTAGCTTTCGCTTTGACTGTGCTGCGTCTTCCGCGCAGGCCT
Organism: Rhipicephalus microplus; assembly: GCF_043290135.1. NCBI lineage: Eukaryota > Metazoa > Arthropoda > Arachnida > Ixodida > Ixodidae > Rhipicephalus > Rhipicephalus microplus. Next base: position 92,254,667 of record NC_134703.1, on the reverse strand, counting down.
GGCGTTTTCCATGTAAGTGTCGCTTTGCTGCTGTAGAAAATTTGTACAATCGTAAAACTTCCCTTAATGGAAAAATGCACTACAGTCACCTTCCCTGAGCACGCTTCAAATTATTTCGACATCCGTAGCTCTTGGGCTCTGCCAATTTTTTAAGTATGATTTCACAGCACTGCACTTTGCAGAAGTTTGTGTACGGCACATGAAAGAATCATAAATACAGAACGTTCACAGCTGTTTATACTGTGTGTTTGAGATATCAGAGATGATTTAAACCATCTGTGGTAAGTCCGCCGCGCTAGTTACACTGCTTGGCTGTGGACCCGAAAGCCTGGGGATCGCTGCCGTCCATGCTGCCCTGGTTTTAATGGAGGAGAAATTCTAGAGGCTCATGTACCAAACATACAACGTCAGCCTACGTCAAACATGACCAAATTCCAGCTGGCATGCCTAATGATTACATAGCAGCTTTACACGTGAACTCATGCCAGATGTTATGAGCAACCACTAGTGAAGACCAGGGAGAGCGACCACCAATGACTGATATTTGGTTACTTCACGTTGGTGACGTGTCTTCTGTAGAAGCTCATCAGTTTTTGACGCATTGTTAACATGTAAGTTTATTCAGATTGCTACATAAAACGCGCAGGAATTACTTGAGAAGTTTAAATATCTCAGACAAACTTGAGCCAATACAAAAAATTTGTCAGGCAATTTCTTTTCGACACCAATGAGGCACTGTCGCATTGTGGAAAAACTGCGTGCTTAGTGAACATTTGTAGTATTTCTAGTAAGTGACGACCCTTGGAGAGTCACTCATGTGAAAGTTATCACCAACTAACAACGATTTAGGAACATGTGAGCGGCAGTTTGTAGGCAATAGTCCCTTACTACCACAATAATTTCTTGAGGGAGCATTTCTGTTGTATTAAATTGACTTGTCAATGATCAATTATAAGTAATAAACATGGTTTGTGCAAGCTGTGCAACATATCTGTAAAATAATTGTCCTCAAAGGTGTCGATTCATTTTCAAAACATTTTCATAGCGTGTGCTACGGACGCCTACAAGTACTCAAGGGATGTCTTTGGCTGCAAGTCTTCGGACAATGCCTCTGCATCGCACATATTTTTTCAACAGTATAAGCCTTGGCGCTACTTATGGAAAGTGCGGGGCGTCGCACAACCGGTGAAACTCGGTACACAGGAAACAAGCTATCGGCCGTACTCATCGGTGTACGGGCGCGCCAGCTATAGCTACAGCTGTGCACACATCTCTGTATACCGACGAGGATATGGACACCAAATGGTGCGAACAACCGTCGCTACACTAGTGCTCCCTCAATGGAATCACGCACCCTGGGATTATTATCATATCCCGGTTGGCACCTTCGCCATTCATCAGCCTAATTGGGCAGCTTTTATGGCTATCCCGGAAGTCCGTTGTTTGTGGATACACGTACTATCTGTGTGTACAGGCGGCGGAGAGAGAACGCGTGGATATGGCGGTCCCGTGCCATATATATAGCCGTAATGAGTTCAGGGTATTACGCTGCACGCTGGGAACGAATGACGGCGTGTACCTAAAAATCCATAAAGAGGGGTTGTGTGCAGCCGACTTTTCGACAAGCCAGCTTGTCTTCCTCAACTATGAAACACTACTGATATGTTTAACAACAAAAGCTTAACTTGGGCTAACTTAGTGCTAGCGTGTCTACGTTTATTACCCTTTCATTTGTTCTAAGAAAGGAGGAAGAGGGACAACATTAGATAACAGGATGTGAGAGAGCCCGCCGCTCTCTCGCACCCGCAATCGCACACTAGTCGTAGTAGTGGTAGTAGAATATTACTTACCGAGACCAGACAGGCTAGAGCTTAAGTACCCCGAAGGTAACATAAGTGTGAATATTGTAGTTTTTTCAGCTGGGATGTGCTATTCCAAAGCCCCACTGGCATGAGCCATCTCTTCACGGCAATCGGAGTGTCGTATAGAAATTCATCCACAATAACATTTCGAGTGTGGTTTTGAACCCAAAAGGCATCATAACATAGGAGTTAGCACATTATAAAAATGCCGGCAAACACACGCTTTCCGAACACTCCTAAAATACAATAAAATGCGTTGTTGGGTCATTTGGTGCATGAATAACGTATGAAAAACTGGTGCACTAAACGACGCACCTCATCTCTTGTCATTGAGTCTTGGTGCTTCGCTTTCCCGGAAAATTGCGGTCATGAGTGATACTTAGTATTTAGAGATAGCTGTGGCCATTATTCTATATCGCTACGCATTCGGTACCGTGCAAGCATCATCACGCATTTAAAACATGAAACGTTCCTAATAGTGGTATAGTTCAGGTGGCACAAATACGAGCCCTAAGCCCACATTGGTCATTCAAACACAATTTCCCTAACTCTTATTGTTGCTTCCTTTCGCGCATGGTGTATGGAGATAAGCAGCATTCGATGGGCGCTTGTGTCGTTATAAAGCAGCGAATTGCACTTATTTTTACCATAATATTATCACCTATTACTATATGACAGTACCCCTACACTTTGAACCACCCCGCCTTTCTACTGTGTTTAAATTCAGCACTACCTCATCTGAATTCGAAATTTTATGGTTATAAGTCGCCGTGATGATCCCCGCGGAATATAGGAGCTTGCGTGTGGGCTACTGTACGGCCCTTTTCGAGGTGCGAGCATCGCGTGTCTCGAAATTGTGAGAAAGGATTAGCGATGGCTGAAAGGCTGAGCCTAGACCTTATCGCTACGATTGATCGTCACCCTACTCCTTGCTGGTGCTATAGGTGCCCATAAATGAGAATTACTGAGTAATAAGGTGGTTAGGCATCATCCTATTACGCAATCAGTGCAGTTATAGTAGGAATTCATACTGTTTGATTTGTACGAACAGTATATGAACAAGTGGAGGTTTACATAATGTGACGACAAGCTGGATAACAGCTGCGGTGTTCCCAAGCGGCTCTCCCGCGGCTTAATTAAACTTGCGCACAAAGTTGTCGTGGAAATCCAATTACTGGCTGGTGTGTTGTAATAGATACGAGTTCATCTGGAAACTAATTTCCTCCCAGAATAGACCCTCGCCCCTGCGCACTTTTCAAAATTTTTAACACTGCAACCGTTATTCAAACTTGCCTGTATTCATATTTTGATTGTTATGAAGTGATCATGATTGTCATTAATATTTATAATTATATCACTACAGATTCAGTGTTGTGGGGGTGATACTGTTTGTGAGTGAGAAACCTCGACGTATTCAAAAAATTTAACCTGTGTTCGAGCACGCACCAAACTCTCGGCTGCTATGATCGGTTGATCAAGGTCGAGGTTTTCTTTGCCAGTATACGAACGGAATCGCTGTTTGGACACATTGCTTATCTATCGTGTTTGTATTTATAGTAATAAATCTTCTTCTATATCTGAATAGGTATGAACTAATTTGTTCAAGTTATGTCTTTGTGTAGTTTTGCATGACATTCAAATATTTTACTGCATGACCACAACAAAGATTGAGGCTGTATCAGAAAAACTGAAGCATTCAAGCTTCTGTAATGCAGACGTCATGTTGAACTTGAATTTTTCATTTTAAAATATGTGATACTGCGTGACACTGGATATTATTCGTGAGGCGCAACGTCATGTGCTTTGCCTAAAGTCTTCTCCAACATTTTTTAAACGTTGTAAAAATGCTGCCGATCGGTAAGTCAGGTGGCATGAAGGAGAAACAGCAGGGTGAAAATTACGTCAACTCCATCTTTAATGTATATTTTCTTTTTTGTGATCGCCAAATATGTTGCTTGCTTCAGCAGTGTCGTAGCTTTTCTGTCGCTTAATTGTCTATTGTAAATACCTTTAAAACGCTACCTAGACCACGTAGTGCTCAAATCAACTCATGTAGCCGGTGCCTTGGTGTGGTTTTCATGAATTCCTACTCACTTTGAATCAAAATAGCCCACTACTCTGCGGGTGGTAAGCTCAATGTCGAGCCGATAATCACCCATCTCTATTCCTTGGTAATTGTCTCCATTTGTCTGTGCCCAGAGAAGGATGCCGAAATGCGTTAAACCAATTTGACTGTAACCGTTCTTGAGAAGAAGATTAGTTTCTAGTTGGAGGATGTTAGAGCCCACTTCATTTGCACACACGGAAGAGTTGTGCAACGTATAAGTATGCTTTAATTTGCGCTCTTTGTTTTCGTTCTTATTTTTTCTTCTTCCAATTCGCAACACAAATACTGTAGAAATTAAAATTAGAACACTATATATATAATTTTGTTTATAGAGAAGTGAAAGTGAGCAAGAGTGTCACGAGGAAGTGTGAGTGCAAAATATAGCATATAACGACTGTGAAAGACAGACAACTGAAGGAATTCAAAAGAAAAAAGAAAGGAAAGAGTGAAGGAAAAAGTTGAAAGAAAAAATAGAAACCACGTGGGAGACCAAAGGCCCGGTCGGCGAAAGCTCTGCCGGACCACCAATAAAGTCGTTACAAACCATCAAAGAAACAGCAAGGGAGAAATGGGGTAAGAGTGAACCAGAAATAGGAAAGAAAACGAAAAATTGGTGTAGAAAGCCATACAAAAAAAGAAAGAGAACTAAAGAACTAAAATAGACAGAAAAAGAAAAAAACAATGAGAAAACTGAAAATAAAAGACAACTAAGATGGCCTGCCAGCTCTATGGAGATGTGTATAAAAATAGCGAAATTGGTTTCCAAGAAGCGGCAATGGGCCTGTGCTTCACTATTCGAAGCGTTACGTGACTTAGGGCAATCTTCTAGAATTGTTTGTTTGTTTTTCGGCATTAATGCCAACTAAATTTCTGACGCGTATCTTTAATTCTTCCTATAATAGCTCTCGATAGCTTCTGCCGCAACAGCAAAAAAAGAAAAGAATGCTGAGAGCGTTTCTGATTGCACAATGTGGCCACACGAACGTAAAAACCTTCAATAAACGTATAGTGACACAACAAAACCGTTACTTTTTTCACTAAAGATACCACACGCACTTTAGTATGGAAAAAACGATGTCTTTAACCCAGCTGTAGTAGTAAAAGACAATAACCATCTGCGTGATAAACATTATATTTTATGTCACTGGGCAGGCAAGGACGGAAATCAATTCTACATTACGCAGAGGCGTCAAGCGTGGTCATTGAATTTCCGTTCACATGCAATGTAAAACAGAACTTGCGATAAACGAGAGACTAAGCCCTTTCCTGAAGTTAAGCAAAATGCACGTTAATTATAGACTCATTCATCAAGAACGCCACTCTTTATACCATGGCCATCAAAGGGAGCGTTCTAGCAGGCATAGTTTTTTTTTAGTATCAGTCGGGTGTGTAATTAATGCGGTCTCCCATTTTCCAGGCATAATAAATAAAGATATGGTCAAACAGCTTCACAAAGATTTTTTATGCATGAAAACAAATTCATTGTACGCAGTGCTAAAAAACTTGCTGTGAGAGAAAAAAAAATAAATTAGTCAGCTATGATCTGACGCAATTACTATGGTGTAAAAACAAGAAAGAAGCTGTTCGGGGCCGATAACGAAAGGCAACAGTTTCTGTAAGGCACTTTTACTTAATGCCTGTTGTATTTGATGGCAGGACGTGTCTTTTTGTCAATAAGTTATCATAGGGGTGGCTTTTGGCGTATTTTCATTATTGATACCTTAAGCTATGTTAGCAAATCGGGTATTTGATCATCCGTCTGAAGTCACTAGCTTGCTTCTCATCCTAGGAAACGCAATCTGATATCTACGTTTTATATGATAATTAGAAACGTATGAAAAACAACACGATCAAAGTTTATGCTCTATTGCAGCACATTTCCGACACCTTATTATGTTGCAAACGAAAACAGCAAGATAAGGTACCCGGCCAAGCATTTCGCAGTCCTTGGAAGGAAAGCGTTATAATAATCAGAACTTCTTACTCAAAAAACAGTAAATGAGATCGTATTTTTCTTAAATGAAGAGCGATAACAATACACAATTGCTCTGAAAGCCAGATATTCATCACATTTTAAATGTATCTTACAGTATATAGCCTTTACATTTCAGCCTTTTCGTTAAACTGACTCTTCATGGTGGCAAGAAGTTCTACTGGAAAGGCACAGATAAATAGCTACTTCATACCTTCAATTTCCGAATGCAGTCGAGAACATACAAGAACAGCGAAACAGCAATCACTCCTTTAGGAGTCGACTATAGGAAGATCACTGTTTGATAGCAAAGCGGGAGTGCGCGTTGCGAAGTTGTTACTGCGGCTTCGAAAGTGTCTCTGTTTAGCCCTTTCAGAAACTAACGTAGAAAAGTGTTACTGTTATGAGCGGTAAAATGAGCAGGAATGCATCGGCGAAGAGCAATGTCTACACTTCTAACTGTATGGTAAAATGGAGAATATGGAGAATACATGTGGCACTAGCCTGTGTTCTTAACTTATGTCTCTTAGTACACCCCTGTTTTACCACCAAAATGAACACATGCCAGCTTGTGAAAACACTTGTTCTGTTGCTTAAGTTCATTGCCTCCTTCCCCGCAGATCAGCCGGAAGCATAAAACCAAAAAATAACTGAGCCCAAGAGAAAGAAAACAAGCGAAATTTCTGTTCGCAGTCCTGTGACTGCCCCTCCGTTCTGCTCAGTCAGTGCACCACCATCCTTTCGAAAACAAACTGGTCATTGTCGAGCTTTGCCAAATGCACGGGTAATAAAACCGAAGGACTGCCTAGATACACAAGTTTGGGATACCTGTCTGCCTTTTTTGTAGCCGTCTTGATGTTAAGGCAAAATTTTCATTGAATCTCCACTTCAAATTTTGAGTCAGGCTGTAATTCTTTGTAATTTTTGTTCAGCCAAGACCACCAGCCTTAATGTGAGGAAGGTACCGACAACAATGCCAAAATATAGGTTCATGAACGTGAAGCCTTTCTTTAGAGTACGTTTCTTCACTCGTCCGTCTCCCTGAAACATGTATGCATATATAGGATTGCATTATCGCTATTCTTTCTTTTTTTTCTGAACTGATGGCCCGCCACTTCTTTTGCAAATGTCTAACTTCCCCCCCGAATCGCGTATAGCGATCACGTTATGAGATCATGCTAAATTGTAAGGCATACTTTTTCTCCTAAAAATTAAAGCTGATATTGTTTACGGCTACCTATCAAAAGACTTGTTACCAGCACTTTTCTACTGAGGCTTTTTGATGAGTCCTTTTCTGGCCCTATATTTATCATACTCTAAAATGTACGGGTACAAATACTCACGCATCGTTATGTGGTATAAACCTTGTCAAAAATACTTTTCGGAAGAATAAGACATCCAAACGCTATTTGCGGCAGACAAAAACCTGAAAGAACATGAGAGAAGCCTTTATCCTGCAGTAACCATTGTCAGGCTGATGGTGATTATGATGATGATGATGATGAAAAGCTGAAGTGGTCTTTGGCAACTGATAGACAGATTCTGCACATTCCAGCAAATTGTACACTCTTTCGAAAAACGAAGCCACAAAATATTGTGAAAGCAAAAAGCCAAGACCATTATATTAAAGTTATGAGCGGAAGAAATCGCATACCACCGTTGCTTTCCTGCAGCTGTATGCGTACATGGCGTGCAAAAGCATATATTTCTGACCGTAAATCAGATTCCACTTTAAAACCACAAAGCTAAGCTGGAAGTTGTCACGTCGCACTTTCTGGGATTCATGAAGCAGAAGAAAAAGCATGAAACGAAAGAGAAATTTGGTGGTGAAACCGTTTTCCTCCGAGTACAAATAGCGAGAATGACAATTCGCCGCTCGGTTCCAGACGCCGTTAAGCACGGAGGACACGTTGGTTTTTCAGTTCATAAATAAAAAAAGAGGCAACCCATTTCTTTGCGCCGGCCATCACCGCTATCTCCTACCACAGCGGGTTTTCTCAGCGCTAGAGCTCTGAGGCGTGCGTGGGTGCTCATCAAGAATGCCCGGCACTTCTTAATGCCAAGGTGCATCGGTAGCGAGGATGGACAAAATAAGAGTTACAGAAAATAATAAAATGGAAGCTTGTGAATGACCCTGTAAAACAAAAAGAAGCTAGTAAAACGAGGTCAAAGGGAGGACAGCAGCAACATGCGCAGAATATTCCATCGTCCACATTTTTGTTCACGATAGCTTCCGCGACACGACGTTCGTAATGTCATTCTCGCTCTTGGTGCTATCTATCGCAAGTGCAACGAGACTGGTGTACCGTCATGAAAAACTAGGCTTCTTGCAGCAAATTTTGTGTTCATCACTTTTAAACACGTTTTTTTTTTTGGAAAGCCGCCAGCTGCCTTTTTAACTGTATATTATTCCTTGCTCTCACCCACCTTCCTTACATCCTGAATTACATAGTTTCGTCAGAAACATGGCCGACCAAAATGAACCATATTTCGCAACCTGCTAAAGACTGTGGCTTGCGTGATAGCTGCAGTGACATTAAGCATCACCATTGTGGTTTCAATTTTCAGTGATCAACATCATCTACATCATCAACCTGACTACACCTACTGGTCTGTCAATGAACCCGGTCTTGTCCTTTCCGTTTATACTTAATACCTGAGAACTTGTAAATCTCATCGGGCCGCCTTTCTGTCTCCCCTTCGTGTGTTTGCTTTCCCTGAGAATCCAGTCAGTTACCCTTAATGGACGGCGGTTATACTGCCTACGTGCTACGTGCCCGGTCGCTGTTCATTTCTTATTCTTCATTCGCATTATGCTATTCTTAACCTCGGTTTGTTCCCTGACGCACATTGCTCTCTTCTTGTCTGTTCAGGTTACACCTATAATTTTCTTTTGCATCGCTCTTTGCGTCGTCCTGAATTCAACCTTAACCCTTTTTTAAGCCTCCAGGTTTCCGCTTCTTGGGTTAAGTACTGGCAAAATGCAGCTGTTATATACTTTTTTTAGTGTTATTGGCATATTTATGATCATCCTCATCATCAGCCTGACTACGTCCACTGAAGGACAAAGGCCTCTCCCATGTTTCGCCAGTTCACTGGGTCCTGACTTGCTGCTGCCAATGTATACCCGCGAACGTCTTGATCTCATCTGCCCACCTAACCTTCTGTCTCCCCCTAACCCACTTGCCTTCTCTGGGAATCGACTTAATTACTCTTAACGAACAGCAGTTATCCAGTCTACGCGCCACATGCCCGGCACATGTCCATTTCCTATTCTTGATTTCAACTATGATATCCTTAACGCCCATTTGTTCCCTAATCCACTCTGCTATCTTCTTGTTTCTTGAAGTGGCACGTACCATTTTTCTTTCCATTGCTGGCTTCGTCGTCCTTCAAGTGCACAACTTCAAGTGCACTATTACCTATCTCGAAATGCTGTTTTCCTCCGAGGTTGTTGTAGGCTATAGTATTCCTCTGGCAAACTAGAGGAATACTATTTCATTAGTGAAAGGGCAGTAGGTATTGTAATTAAACTCACTAAGAGATACAAGATAAAGGTGGTACAGGCTTATGCGCCTACGTCCAGCCACGATGACGCGTCATTTGACAGCTTCTATGAAGACGTGAAATCGATATTGAGTGAGGTAAAAACACAGTATATCGTACTGGTGGGAGACTTCAGTGCAAAAGTGGGGAAGGAACAGGCTAGAGACAAGGCAGTAGGAGATTATGGCATCGGTAATAGAATTGTCAGAGGAGAGCTACTAGTAAAATTCGCAGAACGCAATAATTTACGGATTTTCAATACCTTCTACCGAAAGCGATGAAACTGTAAGTGGACATGGAGGAGCCCTAATGGCGAAAATAAGAACGAAATAGACTTTATATTGACTGCACACCCAGACATCGTGCCGGATGCGGAAGTGCTTGGCAAGGTACGATTCAGTGACCATAAAATGATACGGTCCCGAATGCATCTAGACTTGAAGAAGGAACGACAGAAACTGATACGCAAGAAGCCAATCAATTAGCTAGCACTGAGAAGTAAAGTACAGGAATTCAGAGTATCGCTTCAGAACAGGTACTCGGCTTTTATCGAGGAAAACAGACTTAGCGTTGACGCAATGAATAATAATCTGATGCGTTTCATTACGGAGTCTGGAGTGGAAGCTGGGGGTACTGTAGTTAGAAGGGACACTGGCAAGCTGTGCTAGGAAACGAAGAATCTCATTAAGAAGCATTAAAGCATGAAAGCCTCAAGTACAACAGACAAAATAGAGTTGGTAGAGCTTTCTAAGTTGATTAATAAGCGTAAGATATCCGATGTAAGAAGGTATAACATGGAGAGCATTGAACACGCTCTGAAGAATGGAGGAAGCATCGAAGCAGTGAAGAGAAAACTTGGAATAGGAAAAAAACTGATGTATGCACTAAGGGACAAAGAAGGCAAAATAACTACCAATATGGATAGGATAGGTAAATCAGAGGAAGAGTTTTACAAAGATCTGTACAATCGCCGGGACAACCATGACCTAAATACAAGAACTAGCAGTAACCCAAATGACACCCCACCAGTAATGATAGAAGTCATAAAAGCCTTGGAGAGCATGCAAACAGGCAAAGCTGCCGGTGAGGATCAGGTAACATCAGATCTGCTGAAAGACGGAGGACAGATTGGCAGATTACCATTCATAACTTGAGAATGCCATTTGATTGCGATTCACCATATCCTTATACTTCTACCTATTTGACTCTCATGCTTCGTGTGCGTGGTCTACCTGTCCTAAATACACATATTCTTTTACAACTTCCAGCATCTCTCCACCGATCTCAAAGTGCTCTTTTTGTACCAGGCTGTTGCACATTACTTTTGTTTTTTGCATAGAAATTTTCCGACTTACTTCTCTACTTTCCGTGTCCAGTTCTGTAATCATGATCTGTAATTCGTTTCTTAGTTACTCACCAAAGCAATATCATCAGCGAATTGCAGGTTACTAAGATACTATCTATTAACTATTATCCCTAACTATTCTCAAGCTAGGGTCCTGGAAACCTTCTGTAAGCACGTGATGAATAGCATCGGAGAATCGGAGAGATTGTGTCTTCCTGCCTTACAGCCTTTTTTATTGAGATTCTGTTCTTTTTAAAGAGCTATGGTGGCTGTAAATCCACTGTGGATATTATGAGTGATTTACTGTTTTTATTGTATTTATATTAGTGACTGCACTACATGCGTTTTACCGTACATTATGCCATTAAAGAATCTTTGCTTTTGATTCAGTAGTTATTCTGGTTGGGAGTTCCCAGCGTATGCATCCCTCTTATCACGCTCTTAGTGAGTACATAACGCATTGAAAAACTATCTTTTGTGTACCTTGTCTATAGCAAGTGACAATTATAGCTCCAAGATTATGCCTTCTATATAATGACAGCCTCTTTCTTCAGTATTATGAAGGTTTCAACTGGGTACCTCAACCGTTTTTGTGCCCTAGAGAAATATGTTGAGGCCACCACTCATGCGCCACATCCAACTATATTTGGATATTGCATTGGTTTCCGCTGTTTTTTTAATGGAAGCCAAAGAGCCTGCCGCGTAACATTTGCGTGAATAAACATGACGGCACAGGCTGTAGTAACGGCTCCAGACAAAGACTAGAGTTACCTAGAGGGAGAATAAATAAAGCACTGCAGACCTTAATCTAAAAATTTTGCTCCTGCTTCTTACGCAGTGAGCATACACAAGGAGCTTTGGGGCTTAAATTTTTGGTGCCCCTATTAAAAAACTTCTTAATAAGTCTGTGGAAATGAAATTTTCAGACTAATTAGTATAAGTCGTCTTTAAATGTGCGCAGACTACAAAAGTTACAGTGCCATCAATAGCAGTCACAGTTGCATAATTATCACAATTTTATTAGCAGCACATTATCTATATTGGTGTAGAGAGGGAAGCCTTGCTTTCATCGTCAAGGTGCATTTATAACGCAATTGCAAGGCATTGAAAGCTCATCGTCGCGGGTTGAGTGAATGAGCGTGTGTTTATGTGCGTGTTTCCGTGCACTAGAATTGATTTCTCACTCCCCGTCACATAAGAAACACGTTTTCTGCCAACCGAAATCGAAGAGGTTCGCCTGTGCATGTTGCTCTTTAACCTTCTACTCACCTTTGCTGTCATGCATGCTCATCCACTTAAGACTCCCACCAACCTTGGTGCATACGCTTGAGACAAAGTGGTTCTTGAAGGAAAGGAAAAACGAAAACCAAAGCATCTCCACGGAGTGCATGATGATGAGTGGGGTGAAGCGTCCATCCATCCGTTTGTTCTTGCTTCCGTCCATCCGTCCGTCCGTCTGTGCGACCGTGTGTGCGTCCGTCTGTGCGTCCGTCCCTGCGTTTTCCATGCATCCGTCCCTGCGTCCGTCTATGCGTAGTCCATCTGTCCGTCCATTATTCGGTGCGTCCGTCCATGCATCTGTCGGTCTGTCCGCCCGTAAATCTAGAGGACAATCCAAGTACCACCATCTCGCAAGTTTTCATCATATATTCAGCATATAGAAGTACCGCCATCTAGCGGACATTGCAAGGACTAAACGAAAGGGGGCACACGCGCGCTTTTTTATGGCTTGCGCTTCGTGCCTACTTTCCACCATTAACCGCTTCTAGTTCAGGCCCATATACTAGCTGACTATACTCATGACACTGTGGCCAAACCTAGCTAAAACCAAGGAGGTTACACCCAGCGAATTTAGCATGGCAACCCTTTCTGGTCGGATAGTCCTCTAAGTGCATCCTCCTGATACTAGTTTTTTTTCAGTAATCTCTTAATTCAAGGCAAAATTTATTGAAGATTAAGTGACCAATCGCCGTCTATGTAAGTTATTTCATCAGGTACAGCTATCTTTCTATGTATGATTAGGGTGCGCGCGTGCAACCCCTCTAGTCCGGCAGTGGAGATGGGCACCTATTACTACTACTACTGCTACTACTACTACTACTACTACTACTACTACTACTACTACTACTACTACTACTACTACTACTACTACTAGTACATAAATCTCGGACGCCCGGCCCACGGCATAGGGAGCTTCATCCCCAAAAGGACCTAATTTCTGTTTGCGTCAATGGCGACACGGCTAAGCTCTTTGTAGGGGATGATGTAAGGAGAGAAAACTTAATAGTAAAAGATTGGCCCCGTGTCTGCACGTTACACTGCAAATGTCGTTTAAGGACGATAGTCTTGCGTCTGGAGAGAGTGAACAAACCGTTTATTTGATGTTCTGCGCAAGAAAATAGGTGAATGGTATTCAGGAGGCGCTGCGTCAGAGTGCCTCGAGCGTGCATCGGATGCGAACCAGCGCATCGAGTGAAGTCACACGTGAGATATGAGCGCGATCTGGCAGTTATCTGGGAAAACTGAATGTGCGGCGTCGCGCCCGTCTTGCAGGCAATAAGATGTAGAACGCAAGGCAACAGGGTAGGTGCCGCCACCGTGTCGTCTTAGCAAAGCGTTGGAAACACTTGCTTTTTCGTGCAAGTGTTTCAGCGCAGCGCAGCGTGATAACCGCTACGGTTCTTAGAATTACTGATGAATGCATTTTCTAGTATAAAGGCACACATGCAAAATATTGCGGTGTTGTTACATGGCTCAGATTTGTGCAATATTATCTTTTTAATTGACAGTCGCACAAGTATGACTGCTAAATCTTGTGCAATATTGGTGGGCGTTGCGGCTAGGGTAGGCCGTTCAGCATATTGTTTGGTGTCGTTTGGGGTGCTGTTAAGAACAGACAAACAGACAAATTGACAGACAGACAGACAGACAGAGAGACAGACTAAAATTTTTGCGTCCAAGGTCTCCAAGAAAAACTATCGTCTTTAAAAGATTTAGAAGACTCGCTGCCCACGAGTGAGGAAAGATGAGAAAAGAGAGAGGAAAGATGGGGGACATGGTTGAAATGAGTGCGAGGACGGGGCACCGATCGGCGAGAGCGACGTGAACGGCATCAGGAGAACGCGGATTGCGGGCCGATTGGAGAGATCTACGCTAGCGTCCCTGATCGCGGACGACACAGCCGTTCAGCATGAGATCAAACACTCGAGTACCTTTGAAGCGGAGAAGAAGCCATGGGCGCAGATTTAAATAACGATTGAGCGTGCCAGAAAAAAATAATGACAAAGAAAGGAGGATAGAACAGTAACGTGAAAATATGCCGTATATTGTTCGCTGTTCTGGTTGTGGTTGGTTATATATGATGAAAAGATGCGAGATGGTGGTACTTGGAATGTTGAATAGGTGGACGAACAGACGCACAGACAGATGCATGGACGGACGCACGGATGGCTGCACGGACGGATAAACGCATGGACGGACGCAGGAGTGGATGCATGGACGAAAGCAGGAACGGACGCACAGATGAACGTGCGGACGAACAGACGCACGCCCGGACGGGCGGATGGACACACAGACGCACACGGATGGACGGAAGCAAGAACGAATGGACGGACGGATGCTTCGCCCCACTATTCATCATTCACTCTGTGGATATGCTGCCATTTTTTTCATGATTACATGGAAGGGAATATGTTGTGTTGTGATTTCGCTTTTATCGAGTAAAATATTGCTTTTTATTTCTTAATGTATACGGGTCAGTAGCTTCTAGCGTATGACGAAACAGATGTATTGACCCGAAAGATGTACTCTCACGTAAAGTTGCTTTTCTTAACAGCTCTTGAACCATTGGTGGCAGGTAAGCAACCAAGGAGTTGCACAGCTAAGCTTGAAATCCGAATAAATTTCCCTTCACTCCAATTCCATCTAGACTAAGGCGAAATTAAGACAAGAACAACCGCGTGCTTTGGATTGCTGCACCGCAAGATCTCTAAGCTAGTCAACATTATTCATTAGACTCCACTGCAGCCTGCGTCATAAACATATTGTGGTTTTCAGGCGTAATACGTCAAAATTTTTTTTGCTTTCTTCAAGCGCCTTTGGCTATGAGCGTCCATTCAGCCCTGACAATTACTGTCCCGGGCAGTTTGTTTCAGAACAGAGGGTATGTCTGCAAGGGGGGAGGGGTGCATCTTCAAATGTATATTTGCATATGTGTGTTTATACAATACATATGATGTTTGTAAAATCCACACGTTTCCAGTTCAGGTCAAACGAGTACATTTTGCGCACAAGCAAGAAGTACTAATTCAAATGGAAATGTTTTACTTAGACTGGGAAAAACTGAGGTTTCCAGCATGGCGCATTCTAAAGAAATTGTTTAAGTTTTGCTGATCTGGCAAACTACGGGTTCTACTTAGCAATACTTTAGTACAATGTGAACTGATATATCTGTCTAACAATTATATTTTTACCTCTAAATTTACAAAAAAGAGCCTGAGTACCACACCGAACGAGCCCCAGGTGTTCGCCGCACATGCTCACCCAGACCCACTGGCATCATGAGATGCCACACGCACGTGACGCACGGATATGATCAGATCAATATTGCACGGGAAGAGAGTCATACATGTGTGATCATCATAGTTTGGACAGATAGGCTTTAACAAAATTGCTAGTTCATTTAGTCGGTAAATGTTCATTAAGCAGTATCAATGAAGTTTGTTCACACAGCGAATATTGAGGTGCATGACTAGTTTGGACTGATTTCAGAAGCAGCTCCTGTTTTTCAAGCCCAACTTCATTATAACAATTGTACGAAGCTGGCACCAAGCCGTGCAAGACTTGAAATAGCAAAAAGCTACTATTTAAAGAATAACCTGGTTGTTTCTAGGCTTTAGCTTTTTGATGAACTTTCTAGGTCGCTTCTAGGATGTGGATAATTTAGCTGTAGGTGATACTGTGATGCTTCTACGTTCATTCTCAGCGCAGAGAAGTTCATGCTAAACCCAACACAGTCCCAGAGACGAAACGGTTGTCCCAACTCCAGAGACAGAAGCTTGCGCAGAAACCAAGCGTTCACATATCTCGTAGACCTATGGGACTATCGCCATTGGCGGAGGCTTTCCCCCCTTCTGTCTTCTCGGAGCAGCCGTTGCTCTTCCAGTTCCTTGATACTCTCTCGTTGTATAAGTGCACGAAGTCGTCGGCCCACCGCCGTCACCTCAAAGTCGTTTCTTTGCATAACTATTGCATTCTCCTTATTTAGTGGACCAGTGGTGAATAGTGTAAGTTAACTAATATCTGTGGCACATACCCGTTTATGATGATCATGGATTTCCTGTAGGCCAAATGCATAAATTACAGCTGACTTGACAGTTTCGCCTTTGAACATCATCGAGCTGGAACTATGCGATTGGTTCTCTTTTAGAGCTATGTTCTAATTTGTTGAACTGTTTCGTGGTAGACCCATTATCGGCTAGAGATCTGTTGTAATCTGAATTCACATTGCCTTCACGACTGCGCTTCATTTCACTTAGTAGCCCTAAATAAATCTTCATGTTTGCTAAATTTCGACGTTTTCAGTTACTTTGCCTTCTCCAGTGGTGCCGGAAAAATATGTATTTCATCTTTTCTGTGTGCCAAATGGCTTCCCCAGTCGTTGCCTGCGTTTGATGTATTTTTTCTCTCGAAATATTTGCAAAGTATGACCAAAACCCTTCCCGTACTTGAAAAGAAACAAGTTTAACAAAAAAAATCTGGAGAGAAATTTCCCATTTTAAGAGAAGTTTTGCATAAAAATTTCCAAAGAAAATCGCATCACCTAGTGCCATTATATGATTGTGTTCAATTTTATTCGCTTCCAGGAACCACTAAATCTTGGTGACGTGACATTATCAGAGATCTCAGTAAAATATGCGATTGCTGTAGCTAAAACGGCTGAATGCCAAAAGCCCAGAACCGAGAGAAGTTAGGTTATTGAAAAACGACACATACTAATACTTAGGTGACCTCCACACTTTTGATGGCCACATTTGTGGGCAACGAAGGCTCAATTTTCTCGCTTAATGGCGCCGCCAGCTACATCGGAAATTCCTAACAAGCTGCTCCTTGGAAGGGTTGAATGCCCTCTTACTGAGAGACATTGGGGACGGCTGTGTGGCGCCGTGCAACCACACATATCCCAAGCACTGCCCTACGTTGGAGTTTCCTAAGGAGGACGCTGTGGACACACTACCGAAAATATGCCTTGGGAATAAAGATTTGTGGCGCCTCGGGCCTCTCAGCGAGGGAAGAGAGGCCGGAGGGAATCTTCGCGTTCCATGATTTTATTTCCGTTCCTTCTGAGAAAGCCCCTTGCACACGAGCGTGACGCGTTTTCGCTCCAGGCACTAACGCAGCACCATGCAGTATTCTTAGAAACATGAAAGTGCGTCTTCCTCTGGCATCTAAGGGAAACAGGTACATTTTGTGTTGGGCTTCTTTTATTCTGTGTTATACCTCGTTTTTATTTGTTCTCCTTTCTTGTCTCCATTGCGTCACAGAGCCAACCTTCAGGGCGAAGGATTGGGGAATATGCAAGGCTGCTGCGTGCCAAACACAACTGTGAGATGTACCAGAAGCGACCAATGCATTGTTGTCTTCTTTGAGGATGGCCGTCTTTTACTCGCTGGTGAAAGTGACTGATATAAACAGTACGGTGTTTGTTACGTAGTTATTGTTGGAAAATATTTTTTTTCGATGAAAGAGAGGATTTAAGACACAAAAAATTATATCAGAGCATTACAGACACTGTAGGTGCGCTCTTTATGAAAAATTTGCACCAACAAGCTTGAGTTTCTTCCAATATACTGTTATTATCGACAAATAATTCCTATAGTAATGAACTGGACGTTGTACTGTTTACAATAAGCCAAGCCAAGTAACATTAAGATACGCATGGTAGTTTAATAAACTACTGCACATATTCTAATATTGTCAGGTGTGTTGCAAACAATTATTGGTACAGTTTATGAGTAGTATATAATGTACAAGTGGGCTGACAGTAAACCTAAATTATATGGCAACAGAAAACGAAAGCTTTCGTGACTTTGCGTGACCTTTCATTGAGGCTTCCGTGGAATGATATAAATAATAAATGTAAGCTTGAAGCGTTGTCATATTGAGGGTATCAGCAATATTAAAAAAATTCTTTCTGGATGCTTAGCACTCACTTCATTTTGCACACGTGTGTCTCCCATCGCACTTTGGGACAAATGTCAGTTTGGCAGTCTGCTAAAGTAGGAGGAAAACGCTACAACAGGAGGAGGAAAAGTAGGAGGAAAAGCTACAATGAGGACAACCACAAACGACGTGGGCAAAGGTTTCCTCCCCGCCACAGTGATCGCATAGAGCACTGTCAGTCATCCCGATCTGGTAAGCCAAATTGTTCGCGAATCACACTACATGGCGCAAGCAACAGAGGGCAGTTTTGCAACGGCAGAGTATGAGCAGTGATAGCATCAACAGTAATCTTATTTTCATTGTTTTATGCTTGATTACTAGTGGTAATATTTAAATTCTCTCTCTTTGAAAACTTCAATTATCCTGGTAAAATCGCCACCCCGTCTTTTTTTCTCTTGAAGGGTCGACCAAGAAAAAAACGCGCCCTATCACCAACCCCCCACACCTTCTCATTTCTCCTCGGAAGAGACACACCAAAAGGGCGAGTGATCTAACCTCGGCCTCAACGACCACACTTAAATGGGAGTCAAATGCGGCAGTCCCATCTGCTTAGAGTTAGACGCGGGTTGAAGGAAGCCAAAGAACCCCAGACGATCGAAATTTTTGAAGG